>NC_086102.1:105537299-105858721 GCF_963921235.1 Mobula hypostoma | reverse complement strand
AGGCTAGGGGTCTTGAGGCTTGAGGCTTGGAGACAGGCTTGGGGTCTTGAGGCTTGAGGCTTGGAGACAGGCTTGGGGTCTTGAGGCTTGAGGCTTGGAGACAGGCTAGGAGTCTTGAGGCTTGAGGCTTGGAGACAGGCTAGGGGTCGTGAGGCTTGAGGCTTGGAGACAGGCTAGGGGTCTTGAGGCTTGAGGCTTGGAGACAGGCTTGGGGTCTTGAGGCTTGAGGCTTGGAGACAGGCTAGGGGTCTTGAGGCTTGAGGCTTGGAGACAGGCTTGGGGTCTTGAGGCTTGAGGCTTGGAGACAGGCTCAGGGTCTTGAGGCTTGAGGCTTGGAGACAGGCTAGGGGGTCATGAGGCTTGAGGCTTGGAGACAGGCTTGGGGTCTTGAGGCTTGAGGCTTGGAGACAGGCTAGGGGTCGTGAGGCTTGAGGCTTGGAGACAGGCTAGGGGTCGTGAGTCTTGTGGCTTGGAGACAGCCTACGGGTCGAGGGTTGAGGCTTGGAGACAGGCTTGGGGTCGTGAGGCTTGAGGCTTGGAGACAGGCTAGGGGTCTTGAGGCTTGAGGCTTGGAGACAGGCTAGGGGTCCTCAGGCTTGAGGCGGAGACAGGCTAGGGATCCTGAGGCTTGAGGCTCGGAGACAGGCTAGGCGTCATGAGTCTTGTGGCTTGGAGATGGGCTTGGGGTCTTGAGGGTTGAGGCTTGGGGTCATGAGGATTGAGACTTGGAGACAGGCTTGGGGGTCGTGAGGCTTGAGGCTTGGAGACGGGCTTGGGGTTGTGAGGCTTGAGGCTTGGAGACAGGTTAGGGGTCTTGAGGCTTGGAGACAGGCTAGCGGTCTTGAGGCTTGAGGGTTGGAGACAGGCTAAGGGTTTTGAGGCTTGAGGCTTGGAGACAGGCTCGGCGTTTTGAGGCTTGAGGCTTGGAGACAGGCTTGGGGTCTGTAGACGAGGCTTGGAGACAGGCTTGGGGTCTGTAGACGAGGCTTGGAGACAGCCTTTTAGTCGTGAGGCTTGAGGCTTGGAGACAGGCTAGGGATCTTGAGGCTTGAGGCTTGGAGACAGGCTTGGGGTCTTGAGGCTTGAGGCTTGGAGACAGGCTAGGGGTCTTGAGGCTTGAGGCTTGAGGCTTGGAGACAGGCTAGGGGTTTTGAGGCTTGAGGCTTGGAGACAGGCTTGGGTTCGTGAGGCTTGAGGCTTGGAGACAGGCTTGGGGTCTTGAGGCTTGAGGCTTGGAGACAGGCTAGGGGTCTTGAGGCTTGAGGCTTGGAGACAGGCTAGGGGTCTTGAGGCTTGAGGCTTGGAGACAGGCTTGGGGTCGTGAGGCTTGAGGCTTGGAGACAGGCTAGGGGTCTTGAGGCTTGAGGCTTGGAGACAGGCTTGGGGTCTTGAGGCTTGAGGCTTGGAGACAGGTTAGGGGTGAGGCTTGAGGCTTGGAGACAGGCTAGGGGTCTTGAGGCTTGAGGCTTGGAGACAGGCTAGGGGTCGTGAGGCTTGAGGCTTGGAGACAGGCTTGGGGTCTTGAGGCTTGAGGCTTGGAGACAGGCTTGGTGTCTTGAGGCTTGAGGCTTGGAGATAGGCTAGGGGTCTTGAGGCTTGAGTTTTGGAGACAGGCTCGGGGTCTTGAGGCTTGAGGCTTGGAGACAGGCTCAGGGTCTTGAGGCTTGAGCTTGGAGACAAGCTAGGGGTCATGAGCCTTGAGGCTTGGAGACAGGCTTGGTGTCTTGAGGCTTGAGGCTTGGAGATTGGCTAGGGGTCTTGAGGCTTGAGGCTTGGAGACAGGCTAGGGGTCCTCAGGCTTGATGCTTGGAGACGGGCTAGGCGTCGAGGCCTGAGGCTTGGAGACAGGCTTGGGGTCGTGATGCATGAGGCCTGGAGACAGGCTAGGCGTCGAGGCTTGAGGCTTGGAGACAGGCTTGGGGTCGTGATGCTTGAGGCTTGGAGACAGGCTAGGGGTCTTGAGGCTTGAGGCTTGGAGACAGGCTAGGGGTCATGAGTCTTGAGGCTTGGAGACAGGCTTGGGGTCTTGAGGCTTGAGGCTTGGAGACAGGCTTGGGGTCATGAGGCTTGAGGCTTGGAGACAGGCTTGGGGTCGTGAGGCTTGAGGCTTGGAGACAGGCTTGGGGTCTTGAGGCTTGAGGCTTGGAGACAGGCTAGGGGTCTTGAGGCTTGAGGCTTGGAGACAGGCTAGCGGTCTTGAGGCTTGGAGACAGGCTAGCGGTCTTGAGGCTTGAGGCTTGGAGACAGGCTAGGGGTCTTGAGGCTTGAGGCTTGGAGACAGGCTAGGAGTCTTGAGGCTTGGAGACAGGCTTGGGGTCTGTAGACGAGGCTTGGAGACAGCCTTTTAGTCGTGAGGCTTGAGGCTTGGAGACATGCTAGGGATCTTGAGGCTTGAGGCTTGGAGACAGGCTTGGGGTCTTGAGGCTTGAGGCTTGGAGACAGGCTAGGGGTCTTGAGGCTTGAGGCTTGGAGACAGGCTCGGGGTCTTGAGGCTTGAGGCTTGGAGACAGGCTCGGGGTGTTGAGGCTTGAGGCTTGGAGACAGGCTAGGGGTCATGAGGCTTGAGGCTTGGAGACAGGCTTGGGGTCTTGAGGCTTGAGGCTTGGAGACAGGCTTGGGGTCATGAGGCTTGAGACTTGGAGACAGGCTAGGGGTCTTGAGGCTTGAGTTTTGGAGACAGGCTCGGGGTCTTGAGGCTTGGAGACAGGCTCGGGGTCTTGAGGCTTGGAGACAGGCTTGGGCTCGTGGGGCTTGAGGCTTGGGGTCTTGAGGCTTGAGGCTTGGAGACAGGCTAGGGGTCTTGAGGCTTGAGGCTTGGAGACAGGCTAGGGGTCGTGAGGCTTGAGGCTTGGAGACAGGCTAGGGGTCTTGAGGCTTGAGGCTTGGAGACAGGCTAGGGGTCTTGAGGCTTGAGGCTTGGAGACAGGCTAGGGATCTTGAGGCTTGAGGCTTGGAGACAGGCTAGGGGTCTTGAGGCTTGAGGCTTGGAGACAGGCGTGGGATCGTGAGGCTTGAGGCTTGGGGTCGTGAGGATTGAGGCTTGGAGACAGGCTTGGGGTCGTGAGGTTTGAGGCTTGGAGACAGGCTTGGGGTCGTGAGGCTTGAGGCTTGGAGACAGGCTAGGGGTCTTGAGGCTTGAGGCTTGGAGACAGGCTAGGGGTCTTGAGGCTTGAGGCTTGGAGACAGGCTAGGGGTCTTGAGGCTTGAGGCTTGGAGACAGGCTAGGGGTCGTGAGGCTTGAGGCTTGGAGACAGGCTAGGGGTCTTGAGGCTTGAGGCTTGGAGACAGGCTTGGGGTCGTGAGGCTTGAGGCTTGGAGACAGGCTTGGGGTCTTGAGGCTTGAGGCTTGGAGACAGGCTTGGGGTCGTGAGGCTTGAGGCTTGGAGACAGGCTAGGGATCTTGAGGCTTGAGGCTTGGAGACAGGCTAGGGGTCTTGAGGCTTGAGGCTTGGAGACAGGCTAGGGGTCTTGAGGCTTGAGGCTTGGAGACAGGCTCGGGGTCTTGAGGCTTGAGGCTTGGAGACAGGCTTGGGGTCTTGAGGCTTGAGGCTTGGAGACAGGCTAGGGGTCTTGAGGCTTGAGGCTTGGAGACAGGCTTGGGGTCTTGAGGCTTGAGGCTTGAGGCTTGGAGACAGGCTCAGGGTCTTGAGGCTTGAGCTTGGAGACAGGCTAGGGGTCATGAGGCTTGAGGCTTGGAGACAGGCTTGGTGTCTTGAGGCTTGAGGCTTGGAGACAGGCTAGGGGTCTTGAGGCTTGAGGCTTGGAGACAGGCTAGGGGTCTTGAGGCTTGAGGCTTGGAGACAGGCTAGGGGTCTTGAGGCTTGAGGCTTGGAGACAGGCTTGGGGTCTTGAGGCTTGAGGCTTGGAGACAGGCTAGGGGTCTTGAGGCTTGAGGCTTGGAGACAGGCTTGGGGTCTTGAGGCTTGAGGCTTGGAGACAGGCTAGGGGTCTTGAGGCTTGAGGCTTGGAGACAGGCTTGGGGTCGTGAGGCTTGAGGCTTGGAGACAGGCTAGGGGTCTTGAGGCTTGAGGCTTGGAGACAGGCTTGGGGTCGTGAGGCTTGAGGCTTGGAGACAGGTTAGGGGTGAGGCTTGAGGCTTGGAGACAGGCTAGGGGTCTTGAGTCTTGAGGCTTGGAGACAGGCTAGCGGTCTTGAGGCTTGAGGCTTGGAGACAGGCTAGGGGTCTTGAGGCTTGAGGCTTGGAGACAGGCTTGGGGTCATGAGACTTGAGGCTTGGAGACAGGCTAGGGATCTTGAGGCTTGAGGTTTGGAGACAGGCTCGGGGTCTTGAGGCTTGAGGCTTGGAGACAGGCTTGGGGTCTTGAGGCTTGAGGCTTGGAGACAGGCTTGGGGTCGTGAGGCTTGAGGCTTGGAGACAGGCTAGGGGTCTTGAGGCTTGAGCTTGGAGACAAGCTAGAGGTCGTGAGGCTTGAGGTTTGGAGACAGGCTTGGGGTCTTGAGGCTTGAGGCTTGGAGACAGGCTTGGGGTCTTGAGGCTTGGAGACAGGCTAGGTGTCTTGAGGCAAGGGGTCTTGAGGCTTGAGTTTTGGAGACAGGCTCGGGTTCTTGAGGCTTGAGGCTTGGAGACAGGCTTAGGGTCTTCAGGCTTGAGGCTTGGAGACAGGCTAGGGGTCTTGAGGCTTGAGGCTTGGAGACAGGCTAGGGGTCTTGAGGCTTGAGGCTTGGAGACAGGCTAGGGGTCTTGAGGCTTGAGCTTGGAGACAAGCTAGGGGTCATGAGCCTTGAGGCTTGGAGACAGGCTAGGGGTCGTGAGGCTTGAGGCTTGGAGACAGGCTAGGGGTCTTGAGGCTTGAGGCTTGGAGACAGGCTTGGTGTCTTGAGGCTTGAGGCTTGGAGATAGGCTAGGGGTCTTGAGGCTTGAGGTTTGGAGACAGGCTCGGGGTCTTGAGGCTTGAGGCTTGGAGACAGGCTCAGGGTCTTGAGGCTTGAGGCTTGGAGACAGGCTAGGGGTTTTGAGCCTTGAGGCTTGGAGACAGGCTAGGTGTCTTGAGGCTTGAGGCTTGGAGACAGGCAAGGGGTCGTGAGGCTTGAGGATTGGAGACAGGCTGGGGTCTTCAGGCTTGAGGCTTGGAGTCTGGCTTGGGGTAGTGAGGCTTGAGGCTTGGAGACAGGCTTGGGGTCTTGAGGCTTGAGGCTTGGAGACAGGCTTGGGGTCTTGAGGCTTGAGGCTTGGAGACAGGCTAGGGGTCTTGAGGCTTGAGGCTTGGAGACAGGCTAGGGGTCTTGAGGCTTGAGGCTTGGAGACAGGCTAGGGGTCTTGAGGCTTGAGGCTTGGAGACAGGCTTGGGGTCTTGAGGCTTGAGGCTTGGAGACAGGCTTGGTGTCTTGAGGCTTGAGGCTTGGAGATAGGCTAGGGGTCTTGAGGCTTGAGTTTTGGAGACAGGCTCGGGGTCTTGAGGCTTGAGGCTTGGAGACAGGCTAGGGGTCTTGAGGCTTGAGGCTTGGAGACAGGCTAGGGGTCATGAGGCTTGAGGCTTGGAGACAGGCTTGGGGGTCATGAGGCTTGAGGCTTGGAGACAGGCTAGGGGTCTTGAGGCTTGAGGCTTGGAGACAGGCTAGGGGTCCTCAGGCTTGATGCTTGGAGACAGGCTAGGCGTCGAGGCTTGAGGCTTGGAGACAGGCTTGGGGTCTTGAGGCTTGAGGCTTGGAGACAGGCTAGGGGTCTTGAGGCTTGAGGCTTGGAGACAGGCTTGGGGTCTTGAGGCTTGAGGCTTGGAGACAGGCTTGGGGTCTTGAGGCTTGAGGCTTGGAGACAGGCTTGGGGTCGTGAGGCTTGAGGCTTGGAGACAGGCTAGGGGTCTTGAGGCTTGAGGCTTGGAGACAGGCTTGGGGTCTTGAGGCTTGAGGCTTGGAGACAGGCTAGGGGTCTTGAGGCTTGAGGCTTGGAGACAGGCTAGGGGTCTTGAGGCTTGAGGCTTGGAGACAGGCTAGGGGTCTTGAGGCTTGAGGCTTGGAGACAGGCTACGGGTCTTGAGGCTTGAGGCTTGGAGACAGGCTTGGGGTCGTGAGGTTTGAGGCTTGGAGACAGGCTAGGGATCTTGAGGCTTGAGGTTTGGAGACAGGCTTGGGGTCATGAGACTTGAGGCTTGGAGACAGGCTAGGGATCTTGAGGCTTGAGGTTTGGAGACAGGCTCGGGGTCTTGAGGCTTGAGGCTTGGAGACAGGCTTGGGGTCTTGAGGCTTGAGGCTTGGAGACAGGCTTGGGGTCTTGAGGCTTGAGGCTTGGAGAGGCTAGGGGTCTTGAGGCTTGAGGCTTGGAGATAGGCTAGGGGTCTTGAGGCTTGAGTTTTGGAGACAGGCTCGGGGTCTTGAGGCTTGGAGACAGGCTAGGTGTCTTGAGGCTTGAGGTCTTGAGGCTTGAGGCTTGGAGACAGGCTAGGGGTCTTGAGGCTTGAGCTTGGAGACAAGCTAGGGGTCATGAGCCTTGAGGCTTGGAGACAGGCTAGGGGTCTTGAGGCTTGAGGCTTGGAGACAGGCTAGGGGTCTTGAGGCTTGAGGCTTGGAGACAGGCTAGGGGTCTTGAGGCTTGAGCTTGGAGACAAGCTAGGGGTCATGAGCCTTGAGGCTTAGAGACAGGATAGGGGTCGTGAGGCTTGAGGCTTGGAGACAGGCTCGGGGTCTTGAGGCTTGAGGCTTGGAGACAGGCTTGGTGTCTTGAGGCTTGAGGATTGGAGATAGGCTAGGGGTCTTGAGGCTTGAGTTTTGGAGACAGGCTCGGGGTCTTGAGGCTTGAGGCTTGGAGACAGGCTCAGGGTCTTGAGGCTTGGGCTTGGAGACAGGCTAGGGGTCTTGAGGCTTGAGGCTTGGAGACAGGCTTGGGGTCTTGAGGCTTGAGGCTTGGAGACAGGCTAGGGGTCCTCAGGCTTGATGCTTGGAGACAGGCTAGGCGTCGAGGCCTGAGGCTTGGAGACAGGCTTGGGGTCGTGAGGCTTGAGGCTTGGAGACAGGCTAGGGGTCGTGAGGCTTGAGGCTTGGAGACAGGCTTGGGGTCGTGAGGCTTGAGGCTTGGAGACAGGCTAGGGGTCGTGAGGCTTGAGGCTTGGAGACAGGCTTGGGGTCGTGAGGCTTGAGGCTTGGAGACAGGCTAGGGGTCTTGAGGCTTGAGGCTTGGAGACAGGCTAGGGGTCGTGAGGCTTGAGGCTTGGAGACAGGCTTGGGGTCTTGAGGCTTGAGGCTTGGAGACAGGCTTGGTGTCTTGAGGCTTGAGGCTTGGAGACAGGCTAGGGGTCTTGAGGCTTGAGGCTTGGAGACAAGCTAGGGGTCATGAGCCTTGAGGCTTGGAGACAGGCTAGGGGTCGTGAGGCTTGAGGCTTGGAGACAGGCTTGGTGTCTTGAGGCTTGAGGCTTGGAGACAGGCTAGGGGTCTTGAGGCTTGAGGCTTGGAGACAGGCTAGGGGTCTTGAGGCTTGAGGCTTGGAGACAGGCTAGGGGTCATGAGGCTTGAGGCTTGGAGACAGGCTTGGGGTCTTGAGGCTTGAGGCTTGGAGACAGGCTAGGGGTCTTGAGGCTTGAGGCTTGGAGACAGGCTTGGGGTCGTGAGGCTTGAGGCTTGGAGACAGTCTTAGGGTTCTTGAGGCTTGAGGCTTGGAGACAGGCTTGGGGTCGTGAGGCTTGAGGCTTGGAGACAGGCTTGGGGTCTTGAGGCTTGAGGCTTGGAGACAGGCTTGGGGTCTTGAGGCTTGAGGCTTGGAGACAGGCTAGGGGTCTTGAGGCTTGGAGACAGGCTAGGGGTCTTGAGGCTTGAGGCTTGGAGACAGGCTAGGGGTCTTGAGGCTTGAGGCTTGGAGACAGGCTAGGGGTCTTGAGGCTTGAGGCTTGGAGACAGGCTTGGGGTCTTGAGGCTTGAGGCTTGGAGACAGGCTTGGTGTCTTGAGGCTTGAGGCTTGGAGACAGGCTTGGGGTCTTGAGGCTTGAGGCTTGGAGATAGGCTAGGGATCTTGAGGCCTGAGTTTTGGAGACAGGCTCGGGGTCTTGAGGCTTGAGGCTTGGAGACAGGCTTGGGGTCTTGAGTCTTGAGGCTTGGAGACAGGCTTGGGGTCGTGAGGCTTGAGGCTTGGAGACAGGCTAGGGGTCTTGAGGCTTGAGCTTGGAGACAAGCTAGAGGTCGTGAGGCTTGAGGTTTGGAGACAGGCTTGAGGTCTTGAGGCTTGGAGACAGGTTTGGGGTCGTGATGCTTGAGGCTTGGAGACAGGCTAGTCGTCGAGGCTTGAGGCTTGGAGACAGGCTTGGGGTCTTGAGGCTTGCGGCTGGGGTCTTGAAGCTTGAGGCTCAGAGACATGCTAAGGGTCTTGAGGCTTGAGGCTTGGGGACAGGCTAGGGTCTTGAGGCTTGAGGCTTGGAGACAGGCTAGGGGTCTTGAGGCTTGAGGCTTGGAGACAGGCTTGGGGTCTTGAGGCTTGGAGACAGGCTAGGGATCTTGAGGCTTGAGGCTTGGAGACAGGCTAGGGGTCTTGAGGCTTGAGGCTTGGAGACAGGCTAGGGGTCTTGAGGCTTGAGGCTTGGAGACAGGCTTGGGGTCGTGAGGCTTGAGGCTTGGAGACAGTCTTGGGGTCTTGAGGCTTGAGGCTTGGAGACAGGCTTGGGGTCTTGAGGCTTGAGGCTTGGAGACAGGCTAGGGGTCTTGAGGCTTGAGGCTTGGAGACAGGCTAGGGGTCTTGAGGCTTGAGGCTTGGAGACAGGCTAGTGGTCTTGAAGCTTGAGGCTTGGAGACAGGCTACGGGTCTTGAGGCTTGGGGCTTGGAGACAGGCTTGGGGTCGTGAGGCTTGAGGCTTGGAGACAGCCTAGGGGTCGAGGCTTGAGGCTTGGAGACAGGCTAGGGGTCTTGAGGCTTGAGGCTTGGAGATAGGCTAGGGATCTTGAGGCCTGAGTTTTGGAGACAGGCTCGGGGTCTTGAGGCTTGAGGCTTGGAGACAGGCTTGGGGTCTTGAGGCTTGAGGCTTGGAGACAGGCTTGGGGTCGTGAGGCTTGAGGCTTGGAGACAGGCTAGGGGTCTTGAGGCTTGAGCTTGGAGACAAGCTAGGGGTCGTGAGGCTTGAGGCTTGGAGACAGGCTTGAGGTCTTGAGGCTTGAGGCTTGGAGACAGGTTTGGTGTCTTGAGGCTTGGAGATAGGCTAGGGGTCTTGAGGCTTGAGTTTTGGAGACAGGCTCGGGGTCTTGAGGCTTGGAGACAGGCTAGGGGTCTTGAGGCTTGGAGACAGGCTAGGGGTCTTGAGGCTTGAGGCTTGGAGACAGGCTAGGGGTCTTGAGGCTTGAGGCTTGGAGACAGGCTAGGGGTCTTGAGGCTTGAGGCTTGGAGACAGGCTTGGGGTCTTGAGGCTTGGAGACAGGCTAGGGGTCTTGAGGCTTGAGCTTGGAGACAAGCTAGGGGTCATGAGGCTTGAGGCTTGGAGACAGGCTAGGGGTCTTGAGGCTTGAGGCTTGGAGACAGGCTAGGGGTCGTGAGGCTTGAGGCTTGGAGACAGGCTTGGGGTCTTGAGGCTTGAGGCTTGGAGACAGGCTTGGTGTCTTGAGGCTTGAGACTTGGAGACAGGCTAGGGGTCTTGAGGCTTGGGGCTTGGAGACAAGATAGGGGTCATGAGCCTTGAGGCTTTGAGACAGGCTAGGGGTCGTGAGGCTTGAGGCTTGGAGACAGGCTTGGGGTCTTGAGGCTTGAGGCTTGGAGACAGGCTAGGGGTCTTGAGGCTTGAGGCTTGGAGACAGGCTAGGGGTCCTCAGGCTTGATGCTTGGAGATAGGCTAGGCGTCGAGGCTTGAGGCTTGGAGACAGGCTTGGTGTCTTGAGGCTTGAGGCTTGGAGATAGGCTAGGGATCTTGAGGCTTGAGGCTTGGAGACAGGCTTGGGGTCTTGAGGCTTGGAGACAGTTTAGGTGTCTTGAGGCTTGAGGCTTGGAGACAGGCTTGGGGTCGTGATGCTTAATGCTTGGAGACAGGCTAGGGGTCTTGAGGCTTGAGGCTTGGAGAGAGGCTTGGGGTCATGAGGCTTGAGGTTTGGAGACAGGTTAGGGGTGAGGCTTGAGGCTTGGAGACAGGCTAGGAGTCTTGAGGCTTGAGGCTTGGAGACAGGCTAGTGGTCTTGAAGCTTGAGGCTTGGAGACAGGCTACGGGTCTTGAGGCTTGGGGCTTGGAGACAGGCTTGGGGTCGTGAGGCTTGAGGCTTGGAGACAGCCTAGGGGTCGAGGCTTGAGGCTTGGAGACAGGCTTGGGGTCATGAGACTTGAGGCTTGGAGACAGGCTAGGGATCTTGAGGCTTGAGTTTTGGAGACAGGCTCGGGGTCTTGAGGCTTGAGGCTTGGAGACAGGCTTGGGGTCTTGAGGCTTGAGGCTTGGAGACAGGCTTGGGGTCGTGAGGCTTGAGGCTTGGAGACAGGCTAGGGGTCTTGAGGCTTGAGCTTGGAGACAAGCTAGAGGTCGTGAGGCTTGAGGTTTGGAGACAGGCTTGAGGTCTTGAGGCTTGGAGACAGGTTTGGTGTCTTGAGGCTTGGAGATAGGCTAGGGGTCTTGAGGCTTGAGTTTTGGAGACAGGCTCGGGGTCTTGAGGCTTGAGGCTTGGAGACAGGCTAGGGTCTTGAGGCTTGAGCTTGGAGACAAGCTAGGGGTCATGAGGCTTGAGGCTTGGAGACAGGCTAGGGGTCTTGAGGCTTGAGGCTTGGAGACAGGCTAGGGGTCTTGAGGCTTGAGGCTTGGAGACAGGCTAGGGGTCTTGAGGCTTGAGGCTTGGAGACAGGCTTGGGGTCATGATGCTTGATGCTTGGAGACAGGCTAGGGGTCTTGCTTGGCTTGGAGAGGCTTGGGGTCATGAGGCTTGAGGTTTGGAGACAGGTTAGAGGTGAGGCTTGAGGCTTGGAGACAGGCTAGGGGTCTTGAGGCTTGAGGCTTGGAGACAGGCTAGGGGTCCTGAGGCTTGAGGCTCGGAGACAGGCTACGGGTCTTGAGGCTTGAGGCTTGGAGACAGGCTTGGGGTCGTGAGGCTTGAGGCTTGGAGACAGGCTAGGGGTCTTGAGGCTTGAGGCTTGGAGACAGGCTTGGGGTCTTGAGGCTTGAGGCTTGGAGACAGGCTAGGGTCTTGAGGCTTGAGGCTTGGAGACAGGCTCGGGGTCTTGAGGCTTGAGGCTTGGAGACAGGCGTGGGGTCGAGGCTTGAGGCTTGGAGACAGGCTTGGGGTCGTGAGGCTTGAGGCTTGGAGACAGGCTTAGGGGTCTTGAGGCTTGAGGCTTGGAGACAGGCTAGGGGTCGTGAGGCTTGAGGCTTGGAGACAGGCTTGAGGTCTTGAGGCTTGGAGACAGGTTTGGCGCCTTGAGGCTTGAAGATAGGCTAGGGGTCTTGAGGCTTGAGGCTTGGAGACAGGCTTGGGGTCTTGAGGCTTGAGGCTTGGAGACAGGCTAGGGGTCTTGAGGCTTGAGGCTTGGAGACAGGCTAGGTGTCTTGAGGCTTGGAGACAGGCTAGGGGTCTTGAGGCTTGAGGCTTGGAGACAGGCTAGGGGTCTTGAGGCTTGAGGCTTGGAGACAGGCTAGGGGTCTTGAGGCTTGAGGCTTGGAGACAGGCTTGGGGTCATGAGGCTTGAGGCTTGGAGACAGGCTGGGGTCTTGAGGCTTGAGGCTTGGAGACAGGCTTGGGGTCTTGAGGCTTGAGGCTTGGAGACAGGTTAGGGGTCTTGAGGCTTGAGGCTTGGAGACAGGCTAGGCGTGTTGAGGCTTGAGGCTTGGAGACAGGCTCGGCGTGTTGAGGCTTGAGGCTTGGAGACAGGCTAGGGGTCTTGAGGCTTGAGGCTTGGAGACAGGCTTGGGGTCATGAGGCTTGAGGCTTGGAGACAGGCTAGGGTCTTGAGGCTTGAGTTTTGGAGACAGGCTTGGGGTCTTGAGGCTTGAGGCTTGGAGACAGGCGTGGGGTCGAGGCTTGAGGCTTGGAGACAGGCTTGGGGTCGTGAGGCTTGAGGCTTGGAGACAGGCTAGGGGTCTTGAGGCTTGAGGCTTGGAGACAGGCTAGGGGTCGTGAGGCTTGAGGCTTGGAGACAGGCTTGGGGTCTTGAGGCTTGAGGCTTGGAGACAGGCTTGGGGTCGTGAGGCTTGAGGCTTGGAGACAGGCTAGGGGTCTTGAGGATTGAGGCTTGGAGACAGGCTAGGGGTCTTGAGGCTTGAGGCTTGGAGACAGGCTTGGGGTCTTGAGGCTTGAGGCTTGGAGACAGGCTCGGGGTCTTGAGGCTTGAGGCTTGGAGACAGGCTTGGTGTCTTGAGGCTTGGGGCTTGGAGATAGGCTAGGGGTCTTGAGGCTTGAGGCTTGGGGTCTTGAGGCTTGGAGACAGGCTAGGGGTCTTGAGGCTAGAGCTTGGAGACAAGCTAGGGGTCATGAGCCTTGAGGCTTGGAGACAGGCTAGGGGTCGTGAGGCTTGAGGCTTGGAGACAGGCTTAGGGGTCTTGAGGCTTGAGGCTTGGAGACAGGCTAGGGGTCTTGAGGCTTGAGGCTTGGAGACAGGCTAGGGGTCATGAGGCTTGAGGCTTGGAGACAGGCTAGGGGTCTTGAGGCTTGAGGCTTGGAGACAGGCTAGGGGTCTTGAGGCTTGAGGCTTGGAGACAGGCTAGGGGTCTTGAGGCTTGAGGCTTGGAGACAGGCTAGGGGTCTTGAGGCTTGAGGCTTGGAGACAGGCTTGGGGTCTTGAGGCTTGAGGCTTGGAGACAGGCTAGGGGTCTTGAGGCTTGAGCTTGGAGACAAGCTAGGGGTCATGAGCCTTGAGGCTTGGAGACAGGCTAGGGGTCGTGAGGCTTGAGGCTTGGAGACAGGCTTGGGGTCTTGAGGCTTGAGGCTTGGAGACAGGCTAGGTGTCTTGAGGCTTGAGGCTTGGAGATAGGCTAGGGGTCTTGAGGCTTGAGTTTTGGAGACAGGCTCGGGGTCTTGAGGCTTGAGGCTTGGAGACAGGCTCAGGGTCTTGAGGCTTGAGCTTGGAGACAAGCTAGGGGTCATGAGCCTTGAGGCTTGGAGACAGGCTTGGTGTCTTGAGGCTTGAGGCTTGGAGATAGGCTAGGGGTCTTGAGGCTTGGAGACAGGCTAGGGGTCGTGAGGCTTGAGGCTTGGAGACAGGCTAGGGGTCTTGAGGCTTGAGGCTTGGAGACAGGCTTGGGGTCGTGATGCTTGAGGCCTGGAGACAGGCTAGGCGTCGAGGCTTGAGGCTTGGAGACAGGCTTGGGGTCGTGATGCTTGAGGCTTGGAGACAGGCTAGGGGTCTTGAGGCTTGAGGCTTGGAGACAGGCTAGGGGTCATGAGTCTTGGGGTTTGGAGATGGGCTTGGGGTCTTGAGGCTTGAGGCTTGGGGTCATGAGGATTGAGACTTGGAGACAGGCTTGGGGTCGTGAGGCTTGAGGCTTGGAGACGGGCTTGGGGTTGTGAGGCTTGAGGTTTGGAGACAGGCTTGGGGTCGTGAGGCTTGAGGCTTGGAGACAGGCTAGGGGTCTTGAGGCTTGAGGCTTGGAGACAGGCTAAGGGTTTTGAGGCTTGAGGCTTGGAGACAGGCTCGGCGGCTTGAGGCTTGAGGCTTGGAGACAGGCTTGGGGTCTGTAGACGAGGCTTGGAGACAGCCTTTTGGTCGTGAGGCTTGAGGCTTGGAGACAGGCTAGGGGTCTTGAGGCTTGAGGCTTGGAGACAGGCTTGGGGTCGTGAGGCTTGAGGCTTGGAGACAGGCTAGGGGTCTTGAGGCTTGAGGCTTGGAGACAGGCTAGGGGTCGTGAGGCTTGAGGCTTGGAGACAGGCTAGGGGTCGTGAGGCTTGAGGCTTGGAGACAGGCTTGGGGTCTTGAGGCTTGAGGCTTGGAGACAGGCTTGGTGTCTTGAGGCTTGGAGATAGGCTAGGGGTCTTGAGGCTTGAGGCTTGGAGACAGGCTTGGGGTCTTGAGGCTTGAGGCTTGGAGACAGGCTAGGTGTCTTGAGGCTTGAGGCTTGGAGACAGGCTAGGGGTCTTGAGGCTTGAGTTTTGGAGACAGGCTCGGGTTCTTGAGGCTTGGAGACATGTTAGGTGTCTTGAGGCTTGAGGCTTGGGGTCTTGAGGCTTGGAGACAGGCTAGGTGTCTTGAGGCTTGAGCTTGGAGACAAGCTAGGGGTCATGAGCCTTGAGGCTTGGAGACAGGCTAGGGGTCGTGAGGCTTGAGGCTTGGAGACAGGCTAGGGGTCTTGAGGCTTGAGGCTTGGAGACAGGCTAGGGGTCTTGAGGCTTGAGCTTGGAGACAAGCTAGGGGTCATGAGCCTTGAGGCTTGGAGACAGGCTAGGGGTCGTGAGGCTTGAGGCTTGGAGACAGGCTAGGGGTCTTGAGGCTTGCAGACAGGCTTGGTGTCTTGAGCCTTGAGGCTTGGAGATAGGCTAGGGGTCTTGAGGCTTGAGTTTTGGAGACAGGCTCGGGGTCTTGAGGCTTGAGGCTTGGAGACAGGCTCAGGGTCTTGAGGCTTGAGCTTGGAGACAAGCTAGGGGTCATGAGCCTTGAGGCTTGGAGACAGGCTAGGGGTCTTGAGGCTTGAGGCTTGGAGACAGGCTAGGGGTCTTGAGGCTTGAGGCTTGGAGACAGGCTAGGGGTCTTGAGGCTTGAGGCTTGGAGACAGGCTAGGGGTCTTCAGGCTTGAGGCTTGGAGACAGGCTTGGGGTCGTGAGGCTTGAGGCTTGGAGACAGGCTAGGGGTCTTGAGGCTTGAGGCTTGGAGACAGGCTTGGGGTCGTGAGGCTTGAGGCTTGGAGACAGGCTAGGGGTCTTGAGGCTTGAGGCTTGGAGACAGGCTTGGGGTCTTGAGGCTTGAGGCTTGGAGACAGGCGTGGGATCGTGAGGCTTGAGGCTTGGGGTCGTGAGGATTGAGGCTTGGAGACAGGCTTGGGGTCGTGAGGTTTGAGGCTTGGAGACAGGCTTGGGGTCGTGAGGCTTGAGGCTTGGAGACAGGCTAGGGGTCTTGAGGCTTGAGGCTTGGAGACAGGCTAGGGGTCCTCAGGCTTGAGGCAGAGACAGGCTAGGGATCTTGAGGCTTGAGGCTTGGAGACAGGCTCGGCGTTTTGAGGCTTGAGGCTTGGAGACAGGCTTGGGGTCTGTAGACGAGGCTTGGAGACAGGCTTGGGGTCGTGAGGCTTGAGGTTTGGAGACAGGCTTGGGGTCTTGAGGCTTGAAGGCAGGCTTGGTGTCTTGAGGCTTGAGGCTTGGAGATAGGCTAGGGGGTCGTGAGGCTTGAGGCTTGGAGACAGGCTTGGGGTCGTGAGGCTTGAGGCTTGGAGACAGGCTAGGGGTCTTGAGGCTTGAGGCTTGGAGACAGGCTAGGGGTCTTGAGGCTTGAGGCTTGGAGACAGGCTAGGGGTCTTGAGGCTTGAGGCTTGGAGACAGGCTAGGGGTCTTGAGGCTTGAGGCTTGGAGACAGGCTAGGGGTCTTGAGGCTTGAGGCTTGGAGACAGGCTTGGTGTCTTGAGGCTTGAGGCTTGGAGATAGGCTAGGGGTCTTGAGGCTTGAGGCTTGGAGACAGGCTAGGTGTCGTGGCCTGAGGCTTGGAGACAGGCTTGGGGTCGTGATGCTTGAGCCTTGGAGACAGGCTGGGCGTCGAGGCTTGAGGCTTGGAGAGAGGCTTGGGGTCGTGATGCTTGAGGTTTGGAGACAGGCTAGGGGTGAGGCTTGAGGCTTGGAGACAGGCTTGGGGTCTTGAGGCTTGAGGCTTGGAGACAGGCTTGGAGTCTTGAGGCTTAAGGCTTGGAGACAGGCTAGGGGTCTTGAGGCTTGAGGCTTGGAGACAGGCTAGGGGTCGTGAGGCTTGAGGCTTGGAGACAGGCTAGTGGTCTTGAAGCTTGAGGCTTGGAGACAGGCTTGGGGTCTTGAGGCTTGAGGCTTGGAGACAGGCTAGGGGTCTTGAGGCTTGAGGCTTGGAGACAGGCTTGGGGTCGTGAGGCTTGAGGCTTGGAGACAGCCTAGGGGTGAGGCTTGAGGCTTGGAGACAGGCTAGGGATCTTGAGGCTTGAGGCTTGGAGACAGGCTAGGGGTCTTGAGGCTTGAGGCTTGGAGACAGGCTAGGGGTCTTGAGGCTTGAGGCTTGGAGACAGGCTAGGGGTCTTGAGGCTTGAGGCTTGGAGACAGGCTTGGGGTCTTGAGGCTTGAGGCTTGGAGACAGGCTTGGGGTCTTGAGGCTTGAGGCTTGGAGACAGGCTTGGGGTCTTGAGGCTTGAGGCTTGGAGACAGGCTAGGGATCTTGAGGCTTGAGGTTTGGAGACAGGCTTGAGGTCTTGAGGCTTGAGGCTTGGAGACAGGCTAGTGGTCTTGAAGCTTGAGGCTTGGAGACAGGCTACGGGTCTTGAGGCTTGGAGACAGGCTAGGGGTCTTGAGGCTTGAGGCTTGGAGACAGGCTTGGGGTCTTGAGGCTTGAGGCTTGGAGACAGGCTTGGGGTCTTGAGGCTTGAGGCTTGGAGACAGGCTTGGGGTCGTGAGGCTTGAGGCTTGGAGACAGGCTAGGGGTCTTGAGGCTTGAGGCTTGGAGACAGGCTTGGGTTCGTGAGGCTTGAGGTTTGGAGACAGGCTTGGGGTCTTGAGGCTTGAGGCTTGGAGACAGGCTTGGGGTCTTGAGGCTTGAGGCTTGGAGACAGGCTAGGGGTCTTGAGGCTTGAGGCTTGGAGACAGGCTAGGGGTCTTGAGGCTTGGAGACAGGCTTGGGGTCTTGAGGCTTGAGGCTTGGAGACAGGCTAGGGGTCTTGAGGCTTGAGGCTTGGAGACAGGCTCGCGGTCTTGAGGCTTGAGGCTTGGAGACAGGCTAGGGGTCTTGAGGCTTGAGGCTTGGAGACAGGCTAGGGGTCTTGAGGCTTGAGGCTTGGAGACAGGCTAGGGGTCTTGAGGCTTGAGGCTTGGAGACAGGCTAGGGGTCTTGAGGCTTGAGGCTTGGAGACAGGCTAGGGGTCGTGAGGCTTGAGGCTTGGAGACAGGCTTGGGGTCTTGAGGCTTGAGGCTTGGAGACAGGCTTGGGGTCTTGAGGCTTGAGGCTTGGAGACAGGCTTGGGGTCTTGAGGCTTGAGGCTTGGAGACAGGCTTGGTGTCTTGAGGCTTGAGGCTTGGAGATAGGCTAGGGGTCTTGAGGCTTGAGGCTTGGAGACAGGCTTGGGGTCTTGAGGCTTGAGGCTTGGAGACAGGCTTGGGGTCGTGAGGCTTGAGGCTTGGAGACAGCCTAGGGGTCGAGGCTTGAGGCTTGGAGACAGGGTAGGGATCTTGAGGCTTGAGGCTTGGAGACAGGCTAGGGGTCTTGAGGCTTGAGGCTTGGAGATAGGCTAGGGATCTTGAGGCCTGAGTTTTGGAGACAGGTTCGGGGTCTTGAGGCTTGAGGCTTGGAGACAGGCTAGGGGTCTTGAGGCTTGAGGCTTGGAGAAAGGCTTGGGGTCTTGAGGCTTGAGGCTTGGAGACAGGCTAGGGGTCTTGAGGCTTGAGGGTTGGAGACAGGCTAGCGTTCTTGAGGCTTGTGGCTTGGAGACAGTCTAGAAGTTTTGAGGTTTGAGTTTGGAGACAGGCTCGGGGTCTTGAGGCTTGAGGCTTGGAGACAGGCTCAGGGTCTTGAGGCTTGAGCTTGGAGACAAGCTGGGGGTCTTGAGGCTTGAGGCTTGGAGACAGGCTTGGGTTCTTGAGGCTTGAGGCTTGGAGACAGGCTAGGTGTCTTGAGGCTTGAGGCTTGGAGACAGGCTAGGGGTCGTGAGGCTTGAGGCTTGGAGACAGGCTAGTGGTCTTGAAGCTTGAGGCTTGGAGACAGGCCACAGGCCTTGAGGCTTGGGGCTTGGAGACAGACTAGTGGTCTTGAAGCTTGAGGCTTGGAGACAGGCTAGTGGTCTTGAAGCTTGAGGCTTGGAGACAGGCTACGGGTCTTGAGGCTTGGGGCTTGGAGACAAGTTTGGGGTCTTGAGGCTTGAGGCTTGGAGACAGGCTCGGCGTGTTGAGGCTTGAGGCTTGGAGACAGGCTTGGGGTGTTGAGGCTTGAGGCTTGGAGACAGGCTAGGGGTCTTGAGGCTTGAGGCTTGGAGACAGGCTAGGGGTCTTGAGGCTTGAGGCTTGGAGACAGGCTTGGGGTCTTGAGGCTTGAGGCTTGGAGACAGGCTAGGGGTCTTGAGGCTTGAGCTTGGAGACAAGCTAGAGGTCGTGAGGCTTGAGGTTTGGAGACAGGCTAGGGGTCTTGAGGCTTGAGGCTTGGAGACAGGCTTGGGGTCTTGAGGCTTGAGGCTTGGAGACAGGCTAGGGGTCTTGAGGCTTGAGGCTTGGAGACAGGCTAGGGGTCTTGAGGCTTGAGGCTTGGAGACAGGCTAGGGGTCTTGAGGCTTGGAGACAGGCTAGGGGTCTTGAGGCTTGAGGCTTGGAGACAGGCTACGGGTCTTGAGGCTTGGAGACAGGCTACGGGTCTTGAGGCTTGGGGCTTGGAGACAGGCTTGGGGTCGTGAGGCTTGAGGCTTGGAGACAGCCTAGGGGTCGAGGCTTGAGGCTTGGAGACAGGCTAGGCGTCTTGAGGCTTGAGGCTTGGAGACAGGCTTGGGGTCTTGAGGCTTGAGGCTTGGAGACAGGCTAGGGGTCTTGAGGCTTGAGGCTTGGAGACAGGCTAGGGGTCTTGAGGCTTGAGGCTTGGAGACAGGCTTGGGGTCGTGAGGCTTGAGGCTTGGAGACAGTCTTGGGGTCTTGAGGCTTGGAGACAGGCTTGGGATCGTGAGGCTTGAGGCTTGGAGACAGGCTAGGGGTCTTGAGGCTTGAGGCTTGGAGACAGGCTAGGGGTCGTGAGGCTTGAGGCTTGGAGACAGGCTAGGGGTCTTGAGGCTTGAGGCTTGGAGACAGGCTTGGGGTCGTGAGGCTTGAGGCTTGGAGACAGGCTAGGGGTCTTGAGGCTTGAGGCTTGGAGACAGGCTTGGGGTCGTGAGGCTTGAGGCTTGGAGACAGGCTAGGGGTCTTGAGGCTTGAGGCTTGGAGACAGGCTAGGGGTCATGAGGCTTGGGGCTTGGAGATGGGCTTGGGGTCTTGAGGCTTGAGGCTTGGGGTCATGAGGATTGAGACTTGGAGACAGGCTCGGGGTCTTCAGGCTTGAGGTTTGTAGACAGGCTAGCGGTCTTTAGACTTGAGGCTTGGAGACAGGCTGGGGGTTTTGAGGCTTGAGGCTTGGAGACAGGCTTAAGGGTCTTGAGGCTTGAGGCTTGGAGACAGGCTAGGGGTCTTGAGGCTTGAGCTTGGAGACAAGCTAGAGGTCGTGAGGCTTGATGCTTGGAGACAGGCTTGGGGTCTTGAGGCTTGAGGCTTGGAGACAGGCGTGGGATTGTGAGGCTTGAGGCTTGGGGTCGTGAGGATTGAGGCTTGGAGACAGGCTAGGGATCTTGAGGCTTGAGGCTTGGAGACAGGCTTGGGGTCCTGAGGCTTGAGGCTTGGAGACAGGCTAGGGGTCTTGAGGCTTGAGGCTTGGAGACAGGCTTGGGGTCTTGAGGCTTGAGGCTTGGAGACAGGCTAGGGGGTCTTGAGGCTTGAGGCTTGGAGACAGGCTTGGGGTCGTGAGGCTTGAGGCTTGGAGACAGGCTAGGGGTCTTGAGGCTTGGAGACAGGCTAGCGGTCTTGAGGCTTGAGGCTTGGAGACAGGCTAGGGGTCTTGAGGCTTGAGGCTTGGAGACAGGCTAGGTGTTTTGAGGCTTGAGGCTTGGAGACAGGCTTGGGGTCTGTAGACGAGGCTTGGAGACAGCCTTTTAGTCATGAGATTTGAGGCTTGGTGACGGGCTTGGGGTTGTGAGGCTTGAGGCTTGGAGACAGGCTAGGGGTCTTGAGGCTTGAGGCTTGGAGACAGGCTAGGGGTCTTGAGGCTTGAGGCTTGGAGACAGGCTAGGGGTCTTGAGGCTTGAGGCTTGGAGACAGGCTCGGGGTCTTGAGGCTTGGAGACAGGCTTGGGGTTCCTGAGGCTTGAGGCTTGGAGACAGGCTTAGGGGTCTTGAGGCTTGAGGCTTGGAGACAGGCTAGGGGTCTTGAGGCTTGAGCTTGGAGACAAGCTAGGGGTCATGAGCCTTGAGGCTTGGAGACAGGCTAGGGGTCATGAGGCTTGAGGCTTGGAGACAGGCTAGGGGTCTTGAGGCTTGAGGCTTGGAGACAGGCTTTGTGTCTTGAGGCTTGAGGCTTGGAGACAGGCTAGGGGTCTTGAGGCTTGAGGCTTGGAGACAGGCTAGGGGTCATGAGGCTTGAGGCTTGGAGACAGTCTAGGGGTCTTGAGGCTTGAGGCCTGGAGACAGGCTTTGTGTTTTGAGGCTTGAGGCTTGGAGATAGGCTAGGGGTCTTGAGGCTTGAGTTTTGGAGACAGGCTCGGGGTCTTGAGGCTTGAGGGTTGGAGACAGGCTTGGTGTCTTGAGGCTTGAGGCTTGGACTTGAGGCTTGGGGTCTTGAGGCTTGGAAACAGGCTTGGAGTTTTGGGTCTTTGTTCTAGGGTACTTCATGGATTGGGTATGGACTCTGAGCCAGAGACTGGGCAAGGACCCAGAACTTGGGAGTTGACTCGGCTCAGACTCCCGAATTAGGCAAGGAGAAGACGAAGCTACAGGACTGGACATGGCTTGGGTGAGTATCTCCTGGGTAGGACGAGACACAAGGACAGATAAAGGCACATGGTCAGGACCCAGATAGGAATGGACCAGGCACGGACTGTACGAGGGCCTTCAGGAGCACGGAGCCTTGGACTAGAAGAGACTGTGGCACAGAACACAGAGCTGGGACCCCTCCTTGGGAACAGGATGTAGGGCCAGGACTCATACACATAACAGAGAGCCTGGACCCCTCCTTGGGAACAGGATGTAGGGCAGGGACTCATACACAGAATGCTGAACATGAAGAGATGGATCCCAACCCAAGGTGGTGGCAAATGGCCAGACCCACCTAATGAAGGCGAGGACACAGAGGGACAGTTCCTAACACTGGGTAGCACCAAACGACCAGACCTACCTAGCAAAGGTGTGGACACAGAGAGACAACTCCACACAACGAAAGACAGTTCCTTACCTTGACCTAACAAGGCTTTGATCTTGCTCCGGCGGTAAAACTTCAGTGATACAGGCAGGGTGTCCAGGCTAGGTGAGCAGGCAGAGAGTCAGACGAGGTATCCAGGCAGAGAGTCAGGCAAGGGGGAAAAGACAAAGAGGGGAACAGACAGTCAGGCAGGGAATCTCTGGTTTGCAGAGGTATTTATGTCTCAGCCCCAAAACGAGAATCATGTGCCTACAACAGAAACTGGTGAAAACCAGAAACCCTGAAATAAGGAATTACGGACCAGACCATGACATTGTCATTAACAAGGAATTTTCACCCACAGAGCTGCGACTCACTAGATTTTTTTTGCTTCTTTTGTTTTTTTTTTGCATCATGCTCTGTAGACTCTGGAGAATGTTGTAGGTGCAAACCCAGGAGATCAGCAGCATCTAAGATACTTAAATCATAAGACAATTTAACATAGGAGCAGAATTAGGCCATTGGTCCCATCGAATCTCTCTGCCTTTCCATCAGGACTGAATTATTATCCCTCTCAACCCCATTCTCCTGCCTTCCCCCCATAACTTTTGATGTCCTGATGAATCAAGAACCTAATAAGATCATAAGACCTAGACCTGACATCAACAATCACTCCATGGAAAAAAGTCACTTAGATCACATTTCTTCCCCATTCTCATGTTTGGTCTGAATAACAAGTGAACCTCTTGACCATGTCTGCATGCTTTTATGCATTGAGTTGCTTCCACATGATTAGCTGACTAGATATCTGCATGAACAAGCAGATGTACTGGTGTGTCTAATAATGTGGCCATTGAGTGGTCATGACAATTGAAAAATTCTGCATAGAGACACAAGAGGCTGCAGATGCTGGAATCTGGAATCTGGAGCAACAAACAATCCACCAGAGGAACTGATGCTGTTTTTGATTTGAAACATCAAGATTCCCATCACAATCTCCCTTCTCCAAGAAGCTGCTCGACCTGTTGAGTTCTTCCAGCAGATTGTTTGTTGCTCTGTAGCTTTTTTCTCTCCCGTCCTGTGAGTGAGGGGCTGAGTGAATGGGGAAGGGTCTTTCTCCAAAAGCCCACATCTGCCCCCTCCCCCAGTGTTATAGAGTCATAGAACACTACCACACAGTTAGTGCACTATTATTCTTCCTAGTCCCATCCATCTGCATTCGATACCCCTTCCCTCCCCTCGGTGTATTTATCCAAACTTCTCTTAAATGTTGCAATTGAACCCACAACCACCAGTTCTGCTGCCAGCTTGTTCCACACTCTCACCACCCTCTGAATGAAGAAGTTCACCCTCAGGTTTCCCTTATATATTTCACTTTTCAACTTTAACTTATGACCTCTAGTTCTGGTCTCACCAATCCTCAGTGGACAAAGCCTGCCTACATTTACTCTCATAATTTAGTATACCTCTGGCAAATTTCCTCTCATTTTCTTACACTGCAGGGAATAAAATCCTGGTTTATTCAACCTTTCCCTATAACTCAGGTCCTCAAGTCCTGGCAACATCCTTGTAAATTTTCTGTGCACTCTTTTAATCTTATTGACATCTTTTCTGTAGGTAGGTGACCAGAGCTGAAAATAAAACTCCAAACTTGGCCTCGCCAGCGTCTTATACAACTTCTGCATGAATTTCTGTACTCACACAGTAGTAGTCTGATTTATTAAGGCCTATCTGCCGCAAGCTCTCTTTACTTCTCTGTCTACCTGAGACGCTTTATTAACCCTGGGATCTTGCTGTGCTCAAAGGACCTGCAATATTTCCTCTGCTGCAAACCGCACCACCCGCACACCCCCCCCCCCACCCGGCCCCGTAGTTATTGAAGATCGCCGCCTTGAATCGGTTGATCTATACCGTAATTTTAATATGAACGAGAACTTGTGACTGAGAGTGAGTGATTTGTCCTGGAACAGTAGAGAGAAAGAGATGGCTTTAAGTGTATGGACAGCCTTGCTAATGCTCCTGAAACCCTGAAAATCGGAAACGAAAACGTGCTTCTAAACAACTATTTCCTGATGAAGAGCGAGCGAACGAAATGGGCGATAACAAGAGAGAACCTCACATTTCTCAACATTGAACTCGTTCCATGATTTCAAGTCTCTACGGCTCATGTTCTTAGTATTATGTGCTTGTTTATTATTATTACAGTATTTGTGTTTTTGTATTTGTTCAATATGCCTTTTGGACATTGGTTGTTTGTCTTTGTCTGTGCGTAGTTTTTCATTATATGGATCTCATGGCGACACACAAGTACTTTGATCATAAATTTACTTTGAATTTTGATTTCTGCTGCGCTCACATTCTCTAACTTGGAACGAGAAATTAATGTCAGTTCCCTCCATTATCACAAGCGCAGAACCGGCTCCAAACTGAACAATTCCCCGCGGCTTTCGTGCGCTCCATTCCCCCGTGACTCGGGGGTCCGATAACCCTTTCAGCGTTTTCTCTGTCCCTTCTTGGCGGAGTTTCATGGCAGTAAGGGGATAGTTAGTTAACGAAACTGCATTTGAAAAGACTCTTCGTCCCCGGGGGGAAGAGTGTCGAGAGGGGCGGGTACAGGGACGGTGCTCCTCCCTCGCCTAGAAAGGCGGACACTCTAACGGCGCAGTCGTGGGCCAAGGGACCGGCAGCCCATTGTGGGACCAAAATATATATACACACACACACATACAGACCCGTGCGCCAAGGAATGCGGTGAGAGTGAGGCTCAGCGGGCACAGGGAAAGTGGGGGATTCCAGGAACAGCGGCACATGAAAACGTGGGCGAAGGTAGAAAAAGAGTGGAGAGGAAGCGGGGACAAAAGAGAGGAAAGAATAGAAGGGTAGACACAATAAATGAAAAAAAAGGAGGGGCCGAGTGCTCAGAGAAGACTTCGATAGCAAAAGAGAAAGACAGGAGAGACAGACAGACAGAGAACAGGAGCGGAACCAAAATTCGTAAAGACGGAAGGATAGAAAGTGACATAAACTGTAAAATGATCCGAAGAGGTAATTAGAAACGGGGACGCTTTTAATTGTGGGACACTCAGGTCTTGCTCGCCTGTCCCCCAAGCTAGGGAGAATCCTTTAGAGAGTGAGTCTAAAGTGAGTGTTACTGCCGAGAGTTCCCTGGAAACTGCGAGAGGAGTTGAGGTGATCTACAGGTGGCTCTGTAATAGGCTGGCAGTGCCGTCCTACGCGGTCGTCCGGCCAGGAATTGTAGAGAGAGCTCTTCTCACAGTGAGAGGGACCTCCCCAGATCTCCAAATTTCTGCACTTGTCACTCCAGGAACATGGAGAAGTCTAAGAACTTCAGGATCGACGCTCTGTTAGCCGAAGAGCCTGCCCGGGCGGTGCCGAGCTCTTCTCCTCCGGTGCTGAGTCCCAACTCGATGCCCGAGAGTTCAGCGGGGAGCCCGGGCTCCTGCATCCGCACCGACACACCGTCTCCCCGGGGAACGATGGGCGCCGTGTCTCTGGCTAGTGGGATCATCCCCAAGCCGGGTCTACTCAACCTGCAGCCCCCAGCACTTGGCTCTCTGTCCCACTCCGCTTTGCCCGCCATGTACGGGCATCCCGTCTACACCTATCCGGCATTGGGAGCCCACCACCCAGCTCTATCGTACGGGCCTTTCCCGCAGCTCGCTCAGCCACACCCCGAGCACCTCAAGGCGGCCGCCGCCGCGGGCTCTTTCCAGCTCGATCACTGGCTCCGGACTCAAGCCGCCGGCATGATGATACCTAGACTACCCGACTACAACAGTGAGTACCTGACTTCATTAACAAGTGTACAGTTTTGTATAGCTCATAACAATCGGTGAACCTGTGTCAATATTTGTGAAATTACAGCCTTTCGTCGACTCCTAGAACAGAAAAAGGCCCTTCGGCCCAACTCGTCCGTGCCGACCAAGATGCCTCGCGGCGTGTGTCTCATGTCCCTTACCTGTTCGCGTACTTGTTCAAACATTTGAGGGGTTGAAAGAGATAGGAAGCCAACGCGGGCAAATGGGACTGACACCATGGTCGGCATGGACGCAGTGGCCAAAAGGCCTGTTTCTATATGACCCGAATTGTACCTGCCCCGACCACTTCCTCTGGCAGCGCGTTCAATGTAAACGTGGCCCCTTTAAATCTTTCCACTCTCACTTTAAACCTGTCCTCTAGCTTGAGACTCCCCTACCCAGGGGAAAAAAAACTGTTTTATAGACCTCTATACGGTCACTACACTCCTACACTCCGGGCAAAATATTCTCCCAGCCTGAACTCGTCTTTATTGACTGTAGTCCAAATGTGTCACGCAAACTCCCATTTTTAGAGAAAAAAAATCCTCACAATCTAGAAAAGTAATGCTTAGAAATTTACTAAAAAGACTACTCGGTGCAGTTTAGGGAAGTTCAGCTGCTCTCAGTTTTGGTCTGCAGTATAAAGAAAGGATTTCGAGGCTTTGGAAAGGGTGCAGTAAAGGGTTTACTAGGATGCTGTCTAGATCAGAGGGCGGGTGCGGTAACAAGAGACGACTTGGTTTCGCTGAAGCGGCGGAGGCTGGGGTTGGGGGGGGTGTTCTGATAGATGTTTATAAGATTATGAGAGGCGTAGATCGCGTAGACGGACGGCATCTTTTCGCCTGGGTTAAATGACTAATACCATGCACTTAAGGTGAAAGGGGGTAAATTCAGTGGAGATGTTTCGGGGCAAGTTTTTGACACAGAGAGTGGTGGGTGGGTGCCTGAAATGCCCTGCCAGGGGTGATGGTGGAGGCAAATACGACAGAGATGTTGAAGAGGCTCTTGGACAGATACATGAATGTGGTGGCAATGGAATGATATAGGCAGAAGGGGTTAGTTCAGTTGGACTTTTGATTACTAATGCAATTAGTTCAACACGTCGTGGGCCCAATGACCTGCTCCTGTGCAGCACTGTTCTCTGTTCCATATCTATGTTCATGAGAAGCTGAGAATAGATGTTTCAATATGAAGCATTTGATAAAGATTTACCAAAATCAGAATCATGTTTAATATCACCGACATATGTCGTGAAATTTATTGTTTTGTGGTAATAGTAATGAAATACATGGAAAACTATAAATTATAATAAATAGTGTAATATTTCTTGTGGAGTAATACTGAAAGCATAGAAGCCACGTTAATTGACCACTGTAACTGACCACTAGTACGGGTGGGTGAGGCGGTAAGAGATTTGGGGTGGGAGAGTTTGTAATAGATTTGACATTGAGAGAGTGAGTGTGGGTTCCAGTGCAACAGGACGTCGAGCCGTGCTGATGGCATCGTATGGGGGCCAGCGCAGGTTCAACTGTTATTTTCTTTTTTCCATTTCCACAATTCGTTGTTTTCCTTTGCATTTATTCTGAATGCCTGTAAGAAAATGGATCTCAGAATAGTATATGGTGACGTATACAGTACGTACTTTGATAATAAATTTACTTTGAACTTTGAATACTCTTCCTCGGTAAAACTATGCAAAATATAAGTATAATTATGAAATGAATAGTACCCTTGCGCTTCCTCCGCCAATAAGATCACAGCTGATCGATTACCCTCGTGCCATTATCCCGTATTAAACCGGCGTCCATTGTTTCCTAAGTATCCAATAATGCACCTATTGCTGTCTTGAATAAACTTTGCGAGCCAGCCCCCCCCCCCACCCCGCCCAACCCCTTCCCAGGAATTCCAAAGATTCGCCACACTCGGGGTAAAGACATTTCTTCTCAACTCTGCGCGGAACTTCGTGCTGTGAGCCATCGGTAGTCCAGACAGAAATATAACCAAACCTGCATCTGCTTTATTTAGCCCAACAGAAGTGTTATACGCTTCACTGAGATCGCCTCATTCTCTTCTTGACTCAGGACAATATAGGTCCTCTCTGTTTAAATTCTGTCCACGTGACGGGCCGGAAACACCGGAGACCGCGGGTGCTGGATTCTGGAACAAATACAGAAGCAACCTGTTGGACGAACTCAGCAGGAGAGAGAGCGTCTGCAGGCCGTCCACTCCCCTGCACAGATGCTGCCTGACCCTCTGAGATCACCCAGCATTTTGTGTACAGTATTTTACTTTAAGTTCAGGAATCTATCTGATGAACGTAGAAAACTGGTTAGACCACCTTTGGAGTAGCGTATTCAGTTGAGGTCACCTCATTAGAGGGGGGATCTATCTGTCTGTCTCTTTGTGTGTATGTATCTATCTGTTGTTGTTGTTGTTATTGTTTTTGTATTTGCAGTTTGTCATCTTTTGCACATTGGTTTCTTGTCCGTCTTCGTGTGCAGTTTTTCGTGGATTCTATTGTGTTCCTTTGCTACTGCGAATGCCCGCAAGAAAACGAATCTCAAGATTGTATATAGTAATATATGCTATTGTTGTTCCTCACCGCGCCTTGTGGCCCGTAGGGCGACAAACTTGTCGTTCTTTTAGCATTTTATGTTTTTTTACGAGGCAGAGTTGCTAGCTGGACGCTCAACCCAGCACGGATGGACAGCGCCCCAGGAGCCGGCCGAATTCGACCCCAGGACCACTCGCCTCGAAGTCCGGTGCTGATGCCACCACAGGCCGGCTAACATAAACTGCACGTACATAATAAATTTACTTTGAACTTTGTAAGAGGGCTTCATTTCCGCTCCTACAGTGATGTTGTTAAAGAGGCAAAAGAAATCGACAAGTCAACTGGTCGACCAGCATCCGTGGAGACACCACATCATTTCTGTTGAAGTACAGTACTTCGACCTAAAATGACGCTGCACCGTTTGCCACCACAGATGCTGTCTGACCCGCTGAGATTTGCCAACGACCTTTTCATGCTATTGTTCTAGATTCCAGCATCTGCAGGCTCCATAGTGAACAGGATGTCAACATTAATCAGGTTTGGATAGGTACGTGGATGGGAGGGTGCTGGTCGATGGGACTACTGTACGCAGAATAAGAGTTCAGCGTGGACTAGATGGGCCGATTGGCTTGTTTCTGTGCAGCACTCTTCTATGGCTAACCGAATAACTCTTTCCCAGACCTATGCGAGAATGACTGACCAAACGGTCCCCTTATTTGTTCTGTGTGTGTCTTTAATGTTGCATAAATATATATGCATATAATTCCAGATAAAGGGCCTCGGTCCGAAACGTCCACTGTTTATTCCGATCCATAAACGCTGCCTGATCTGCTGAGTTAATCCAGCATTTCTGGGCGTGTTGTCCGGTATATAGAGAGTCACAGAGAACTACAGAACGGAAACAATCTGTTCGGCCCATCTAGACAGGTATATGGAGGAATTTAAGGCGGGGGCTTATATGGGAGGCAGGGTTTGAGGGTCGGCACAACATTGTGGGCCGAAGGGCCTGTACTGTGCTGTACTATTCTATGTTCTAGTCCGTGCCGAACTATTAATCTGCCTAGACTCATCGACTTGCACCCAGACCATAGCTCTCCACACCCCTCCCATCCCTGCACCTATCCAAACTTCTCAAATGTGGAAATCCGCCACTTGCGCTGACAGCTCGTTCCATACTCTCAGCACTCTGAGTGAAGACGTTTTCCTTAAGCATTTCACCTTTCGTCCTTAATTCATGCCTTCTAGTTCTAGACTCATCCAGCCTGCTTGCATAATTTTGTATATCTCTATCAAATCTCCGTCGCTCCAGGGAATGAAGTCCTGTAACTATAACTATAACTATAACAACTATAAATTTCGCTATAACTAGTCCTAGCCTATTCAACCTTTCCCTGTAACTCAGCTCCACAAATCTTGACATACAGGGCAGGTTACTTTTCTTTTGAAAATATAATAGAAAGAAAAGCTGATCATATTTTTCGTGTTTGCGTTCGCTGTTTTTCCCCCGTAGTGGTGTGCATCTCACTCTGTTTCTTGGGAACATTATGAGGGAATAATCGTTCCTTAAGATACCTAGATAAGGAAAAATAAATCCCAGAGTTAAGTTTAAAATGGAGGTTATTCAGAAGAGTTGTTAAGAGTTCATATTTTAACTGAATTATCACTAGGACATCCTCAAAGCGTGCTTTATTGTTCGTTCAGTGTGGCGGCTGTTTTGACATGGGCCGGACGTCCAGTTGAAACTGCTCATTGGGTAATAAATTCCAAATGTCGTTACAAAATAAAGGATTCTTCTGAATATCGGTGCGGCTTTGTTCTGTCGTGGCATCTGTTCCATGTTTGAGAAGGAACAGTTGTGTGTTGTGCAGTTCGTCGGAATGTTTGAGTCTAAGATACAGTGCAAATCCCCTTTGTCACTCGCCCCTGAGACTGAAGCGGGATTAAGCCAGTAAACCTCTCTGGGTCTGAAGTAGTTGTCGTGGATCGGTCGATGGCAAATGCCGCTCTTTTTCGTTTCCTGTGGGGTGGAAGGACACTTTTATATAAATATTATCTATCTATCTATCTATGTATCTATCTATTTATCTATCTATCTATCTGTTTATATCCACCTAAGCATGAACTATGGAGAGGAAATTATCACTCCATTAGGATACCCTAAAATGGTTTGAGTGCGATCATGATCTTCATGTTAAGAATTGTCTATGTGTGTGTCTCTCTGCGATCGTGTGTGTGTGTGTAAAACGGGAAGATAGAAGGGAGAGGAAAAGAAAGAGAGAGTGACTGACTAAAGGGGGGAGCGAAGAAAAGGTGACTGAAAGAGGGAAAGAGGAGAGTATTATTCTTCCAAGCATGAGCTATATATATACTGCAGGCGTAAAAAGAAATTGTCACTACATCAAAATACTGTACCCTGAAGTGTTTTGAATCCTGGGGATTGTGTCTCGGTGTGCGTGTGTGTGCACTGCACTTTCTCCGTAACTATAACACTTTATTCTACAATCTTGTGGTTTCCTCTTGTGCTACCTCAATGTATTGTTGTAATGAACTGATCTCCATGGATAGCGTGCAAAACAAACTTTTTCACTGTACCTAGCTGCAGGTGTCAATAATAAACCAATTTACCGATTTACCAATTATTCATCTACGCGTCAGCTATATATATGTATATTACAGGCGTGTAGGAAATGTTCGTTACATCAGTCTCCCCTGCAGTCTTTTCTAATAGTTGCATGGTCATTACCTTATTCTTGGGAGTGAGTGTGTGTGTGTGTGTGTGTGTGTGTATGTGGTGTGTATGTGCGCGCGAATGTGTGTGGGTGTGTATGTGTGTATGTGGTGTGTGTGTGTGTGTGTGTGTGTGTGTGTGTGTGTGTGTGCGCGCGAATGTGTGTGGGGCGGGTTGTGGAGAGAGGTTTAGAGGGAGATCACGCGCTAGTATCATATGCATTACGTTGTATAAATAAATAACCACGTTATATATTGCACGTAACAGATTTCAGATGCAAAATGAAGATCTCCAGATTTAGGCCCGCTAATGCACTCGGCGATAGGTACCAAGTTTTCTCTGTGCGGTTCATTGGGATCTCGGGTTGTGTGTGGAGGTCAAGTTGTTAAAGGAAGTTGTCGTTCAATCTAATTGCTTGTTGAAATAATTGGATCAATTTGCAGTTGGATCCAGGGCTGTTTCACGGCCCATTAGCCACAATGAAGAAGAGATCGTTGTGTGTAGGGTACAGATGAGATCAGATGCATTGCGCACGCCAACAACAGAAGCACAAAGCGGGAGACTTCACACCTCGCACACGTACAATATTTATACAGGAATCACATCGTGTTCAGTCAGAGAGAAATGCGAGAGGGAAAACTGAAAGTCGGATAGGGTTACAGGGAGAAACTAAAATAGAACGAGAGGTAGACAGAAATAGAGAGAGAGAGAGAGAGAGAGAGAGAGAGATGGGACACATAAGGGGAGAATGAGAGTAAGAATCAAGTTTATTATCACGGTCTTCTATAACGTGAAACGTATTGCAGCATAAACTACATAAATATTAATATTAATGTTAACTAATTAATATTAAAGTCAATAATATTAATTTATTACAATTAAGACATAAAATTAATATATATTATATAATATTACAAGAAAGAAATAATGTAGCATCTATGGAAAAGTACAGTCGACTTTTCGGGCCGAGCCCTTTCAGCAGGACTGGAGAAAAAAAGATGAGGAGTAGATTTAAAAGGTGTGTGTGTATGGGGCAGGGGCGGGGGGAGAAGCACAAGGTGATAGGTGAAACCTGAAAGGGGGGGTGAAATAAAGAGCTGGGAGGCTGATTGGTGAGAGATTCAGGACTGGAGAAGGGGGAGTTTTGATAGGAGAGGACGGAAGGCCCTGGAAGAAAGAAATGGGGGGAGGCCTGGCTAGTCTCCGTCCTAATGGCATGAACATCGATTCCTCGAACTTCCGATAATGCCCCCACCCTTCATCATTTCCCATTCCCATTTTCCTCTCTCTCCTTGTCTGCCCATCGCCTCCCTCGTTTCTTTCTTCTATGGCCTTCGGTCCTTTCCAATCAGATTCCCCCTTCTCCATCCTGGATCTCTTTCATCAATCAACTTCCCAGCTCTTTGCTTCACCCCGACCCCTCCCGGTTTCACCTATCACCTTGTGCTTCTTTTCCCTCCCCGTACCCCCACCTCTTTTAAATCTACTCCTCGGTCTTTTTTCTCCAATCACGCTGAAGTTTCTCGGCCAGAAATGTTGGCTGTACTCTTTTCTATAGATGCTGCCTGGCCTGCTGAGTTCCTCCAGTATTTTGTGTGTGTTGTTTGGATTTCCAGCATCTGCAGATTTTCTCTTGTTTATGAATGAAGTAGTGTTCATGGATTCATGAACCGTTCATAAATATGATAGGAATGAGTTTATTATCGTCACAGGAACTGAGATATGGTGAAAAACTTGTCTTACATACCATCACACAGCATAAATCATCACATCTGAAATGAGTTTGGAGCTCAGGAGAACGAGGGGAGATCTTCAAAGTTCAAAGTAATTTATTATCGAAGTATGTATATGTCACTGAATACTACCCTGGGGTTCTTGCAGACATTCACAGAGAGAAAAAGAAATACAATAGAATCAATGAAAAACTATGCATGAAGACTGACAAAGAACGACAAACTGAGCAAATACAAAATACATACGTACATGCATACATTCATACATACACTTGTACACATCTACATACAGAGAACATGAGTTGTAGAGTCCTCTCAAGGAGTCGGTAGATTGTGTTCGGTGATCAGATCAGTGTTGAGGTGAGTGAAGTTATCCACTTTGGTTCAGGAGCCTGACAGGTGAAGGGTAATAACTGTTCCTTGTCCTGGTGGTGTGGAACCTAAGGCTCCTGTACCTCCTTCCCGAAGGTGGCAGTGAGAAGAGAGCATGGCCTGGAAGGTGGGGTATCCTTGATGATGGGTGCTGCTCTCTTGCGGCAGTGCTCCTTGTAGATACACTCAGTGGTGGAGAGGGCTTTCCCTGCGATGGACTGGGGTGAAATCATCACTTCTTGTCGGCTATTCCATTCCTGGGCTTTGGTGTTTCCATACCAGGTCATGGAGCCACTCTGCACTGTGCAACTAACGAAGTTTGTCAGATTTTTAGGTGACGTTGAATCTGTGCAGACTGAAAAAAATAGAGGTGCTGCTCTGCTGTCTTTGTAATGGCACTTAAGTGCAGGTGCCAGGACAGAATCTGTGAAATGGTAATGCCAAGGAATTTAATGTTGCCCTCCATTCACCTCCATTCCCCTGATAAGGACTAGCTCATGGACCTCTTCCTTTTTCCCCCTCTAGTTTTATAGAGGTGGTCTTATGATAAAATTGAGGGGAACAGATAGGGTAAATCTAAACAGGTTTTCCCACTGAGGTTCATTGAGATTAGAACAAATGGTGAAAGGTCAAATACTTAAGGGGAAATTTGGGTTGGTGCAAGTGTGGAATGAGCTGTCAGCAAAGTGCGACTGCAAAATTTAAGATAAGTTTGGATAAGTACATGGATGGGAGGCGTATGGAGGGATGTGGTCCAAATGCAGGCCGATGAGGTTAGGCAGAAGGCATAGTCAGTATGGACTAGATGGGTCAAAGGGCCTGTTTCTGTGCTGGAGGCCTCTATGACTCCACAGAAACCTCCCATCAAACCTACAGAAACTGAGAAGGGAAGACGGTTTGAACTTGTGATGTTTTGTGTGAGGCTGTCTGTGTTTATTGTGGAGTGAGTTATGAAGCAGCAGCTGTCTGTGAATTGAAGAAAAATCTCTCTCTCACTCTCTCTCTCACTGTCTCTCTCTCTCTCTCACACACACACACACACACACACACACACACACACACACACACACACACACCCCCCTACATACCCACATACATCCACCTCCACCCCCACACACTGACACACCTACTCTCATACACATACCCAACTGCCCTTACACACATACACATCCACACTTGCTCTCTTATGTACACACACACACACACACACACACACACACCTGTGCACACATAAGACCGTAAGATATAGGAGCAGAAGTAGGCTATTTGGCCCATTGAGTCTGCTCTGCCATTCAATCATGGGTTGATCCAATTCTTCCAGTCATCCCCACTCCCCTGCCTTCACCCCATACCCTGTGATGCCCTGGCTAATCAAGAACCTATCTATCTCTGCCTTAAATGCACCTAATGACTTGGCCTCCACAACCACTAGTGGCAACAAATTCCACAGATTTACTACCCTCTGACTAAAGTAATTTCTCCGCATCTCTGTTCTAAATGGACGTCCTGCAATCCCGAAGTCCTGCCCTCTTGTCCTGGACTCCCCTATGATAGGAAATAACTTTGCCATATCTAATCTGTTCAGACACACACACCCAGCCACCCTCTTACACATCCATCCAACCTTACACACGTGCATGCGCACGCACACGCCCACACACACACTCACACTCACTCACACACACCATAAGTTACCTAAAAACATATTGCTTTAAACAGTGAAACCAATAATAATAAATATAATAATGAGCATAGCAAATTGTACAGAACAACAGGCTGGTGCAATGTTCTGTGGTGCAAACGGGGGCAGTGTAAAATTAAATGCTGAAGTGACAACGCCAAGAGAGGTGAAATTAAGGTTTCAAGAGCATGGCAGCACACTGGGAAGGGGATGTGAGAGAGGTGACTGGTTCAGGAATCTGACAGCAGTGCGGAAGAAGTGTTCTTTTGTCCGCGTTTTCAAGCTACTGTATCTTCTGCTAGAAGGTAGAAGAGAGAAAAGTGAATGGCTCGGGTGGCAGACAGACTTAATGATACTGTTAGCTTCCTGAAGCAACACACCATGAAAATGGACTGGACAGAAGGAAATGATGAGCCTGTGACAGACTGGGCAGTGTTTACCACTTTCTGCATGGTCTGGCCCAGAGCAGTTGCCATAACAGGCTGAGATATAATCCATCAGGGTACTTTCCATCGAGAATCTCTGGAAGTTCGAGAGAATCCTCAAGGGCAAGCCAAATCTTCGCAGCTGCCTAAGAAATTACATGTGCTGATGTGACTTCCTGATCACTGCATCCATGTGGAGGGACCAGGAGAGGTTGCCAAAAGAATGAGCTGTGATATCTGGAAACCATAGCTGAGTTGAATTTCAGAACCAGAACCATGTATCCTGACATATGTTGTGAAATGTGTTGTTTTGCAGCAGCAGTACAGTGCAATATTAAAATACTAAAAGTAAGGTTAGAAAAATAATAAAAACTGTGCAATTTCAGTGAGTTTCTTTCAGGTGCCTTGGGTTCATCCCACGTCGCAAAGACATTCAGGTTAGTGGGTTAATTGTTTACATGGGTGTAATTGGGTGGTATGGGTTCACTGGGCCAGAATGATCTGCTACTGTGCTGGATCTCAAAATAAAGAATATAAGGTGAGTGAGATAGTGAGGTTGTGTTCATGGACTGCTCAGAAATCTGATGGTGGAGGGATAGAATATTGAGTGTGTGCCTCCAGGCTCCCTGAGGGTAAGAACGAGAAGAGGGCATGTCCTGGATAGTGAGGATCCTTCTTGAGGTACTGTCTTTTGATCCATGTTTGTATTGATATTGGGAGGGAAGAGAAACATATCCTATCCCTGAGATGGTCTGTGATCTAACCCCTCACACCCACCACTGCAGCATGTCCTATCTTGAGGCCTTGTAGACTGAAACAGGTGATTAAACTGGGTGCATTTTGAATTTGCAGTGATACTTGGAGAGGTGAATATTGGCATTTTAATCCAGATTTAAAATAAACATAGTCATACAGCACAGAAACAGGCCCTCCAGCTGACCAAGATTTCCGTCTAAGCTTGTCCCAGTTGCCTGCATTTGGCCCATATTGCTCTAAACCTGTCTGTGAACCTGTCCAAGTACCTTTTAAATGTTGTTAATGTACCTGCCTCAACCACTTCCTCTGACAGCTCGATCCACATACTGGAAATAACAAATACAGCAATAAATACTGTGACAAGACAGAGACTGTACAAAGGAGATTTACTAGGAGGCTGCCTGGATTACAGAACATGCCTTATGAAGAGTATTTGAGTGATGTAGGGCTTTTCTCTTTGGAGTGAAGGAGGATGAGAGGTGACCACAGAGGTTTACGAGATGATAAGAGGCATAGATTGAGTGAATAGCCATACAAGGGGTCATAATTGTAAGGTGATTGGAGAAAAGTAATGGGGGGGAGGGATCAGAAGTGGCATGTGTGTAGAACACACCACCAGGGCTGGTGTTAGAGGCAAACGTATTAGGGGCATTTAAGATGCCCTTAGATAGGCACATGGATGATAGGAAAATGGAGGGTTATGTGGAAGGGAAGCGGAGATTGATCTAAGAGTAGGTTAAAAGATCAGTAAAACATTAAAGTTCAAGTTTAATTATCATTCAACCATACATAAATACCCATGAATACAGCCGAATGAAGCAGTGTTCCTCCAGGGCCAAGGTACAAAACACAGAACCAACATTCATACACAGCACAAGTTACATATAGCACATATAAGATAGCAAGCAAACATACAGTTACACAAAAAATACTGTACATCTGTATACCCCAAACCCTTGAGTGACATGTCCTATAAATTGATAGTACATGGTGTTATTGGCAAGACCAAGCAGTTCTCAGCAGACTGCAGATGAACATATGCATGTACACAATCCAGCTTGTCATTCCACAAATCGAACACTGGAAGGCAACACTGATGAGGGTGGGTGAGGGTGGGGTTAGTGCAGCCCTCATCCCAGCATGGACACTGTGCTACACCACCTCTAGCATCCCTTCTCCTGGACTGCTGCAACAGGCAAGCCCACAGCATGAGCCCTAGTCCTCGCCACGCATGTCCCCCGCTGTCTGTCTCATAAATAAAGAACGGAAATGGACTTGCAGCATTTTACATTATCAATGTCCAACAGGGTCTGGCAAGCACAAGAGAAATGTCACTACATACCGCCTGCACGCACCGACTCCAATGCCTTCCTGTGGCAGGCAGTAGCATGATTGGCACCACGTCCAGATTCTCTGCTAACAAGCGGCTCGTTGATGGGATAGAACTGCAGTACCTGATGCTTCTGTAATCATAAAAAAGACAAAAATACCTATGGATGGCCCCCGAGAGGCTGCTGCGTCCAAACACACCACCATCTGTCCACCTCATTGTGGGTCAAAGGGTCTATACTGTGCTGAACTGTTTTATGTTCAAAGCACAAAATTAAAGAATGGTCCAAAAGTATGCAAACTGAGGTAGTGCAAAACGAAAATGCTGAAGTGACAATAACAGAAGCCAGAATTTGGGGGACAAAAATTAAACAGCCCATTCTAGTTGAGTGAAGGGATTCTTGACACAGAAAAATCCATTAAACTAAACCCATCCTTCACTCATTACTATGGTCACAAGCTTCTACTGGAAATGTGTTTCAGCACCAGACACACCTTAATCCTTTATTTTGGTTGCTTTTCTCCCCCTCCCTCAGAGGTTAACATAATCAAAAAGTAATACAAACACAGGTGTTGGACGATCTGGTGAGAAAGCGGAAGATTTACACAGGACTGAGGCTTTAACAACTCAAAACAGTCGGTTAAACTTATGGCAAGCAAAGGGGGTCTGAGGGAATAACATATAAGGAATGTTTAATGGCTTTGAGTCTGTACTCACTAGAGTTTAGAAGAATGAAAGCTATCAAATATTGAAAGGCCCAGATAGAGTGGATGTGGAGCCAATGTTTCCCTTCATGGGGGAGCCTAGGATCAGAGGGCACAGCCTCAGAATAGAAGGACATCCTTTTAGAACTGAGATGAGCTCTCTTCTCATAAATACGAGGAATTCTTCAGATGCTGGAAATTCAAGCAACACACATCAAAGTTGCTGGTGAACGCAGCAGGCCAAGCAGCATCTCTAGGAAGAGGTACAGTTGACGTTTCGGGCCGAGACCCTTCATCAGGACGAAGAACCGTTGCATTCACCAGCAACTTTGATGTGTGTTGCTTGAGCTCTCTTCTCACTGCTTCTATCAGGAAGCCTGTACAGGAGCCTCAAATCCCACACCACCAGGTTCAGGAACAGCTATTACCCCTCAGCCATCAGGCTCTTGAACCAGAGGGGATCACTTCACTCACCCAACACAACTGATTTCACAACCTATGGACTAACTTTTAAGGATTCTACAACTCATGTTCTTGATACTTATCTATCTATCTATTTATAAATTTTTCCCCTCTTCTTAGTATTTGCAAAGTTTGTTGTCTTTTGTACTTTGGTTGTTTGTATTTGTAGTGTGCATTTTCATTGATTCTATTGTGTTTCTCTGTAATATCTATTGTGAATGCCCGCAAGTAAGTGAATCCCAGGGTAGTGTATGGTGACATACTGTATATGTACTTTGAGATAAATTTACTTAAACTTTGAACTTTAAGGAGGAATTTTGTTTGGCCTTAGGGTGGTGAGTTTGTGGAATTCATTGCCAAAGACAGCTGAGCAGTCCAAGTATATTTAAGGCAGAGTTGATAGGTCCTTGGTTAGTAAGGGCATTAAATGGTTAAGGGGAGAAGGTAGGGATAATGTGTTTGAGAAAGATGATGAATGATGGAGCAGACTCAGTGGACATAATAGCCTAATTCTGCTCCTATGTCTCACAGTTACTCCTGGGCTGATCTCTGTGGACGTATAAAGCGTCCTGCTTTTAATCTTTCTTTTTCTTGCCCCATCGGGTCCACACTGGCACTCAGCAGAGCAAACTCCTCGTTTCCAGTTCACTGTTTTTCCATTCTCTCATCACGCTGTTCCTTCACCTCCCCTCCACACTGTTCGGTTCTGGTCGCCTCATTACAGGAAGGATGTGGAGGTTTGAGAGAGGTGGAGGAAATTTACCAGGGTCCTGCCCAGTCCACAGAGCATGTCTTACTATGATAAGCTGAGCGATCTAGGAGCAAAGGAGGATGAGCGGTGACCTGTTAGAGGTGTACAAGATGATATTCGGGCAGGTGGAGCTCATCAGCCTTGGACGGCAGCCCGCCTGGGAGAAGGAAAACTCTGATTTTAAACCTCCGCTGCCTTGTGACTATACCCACCGATGGGAAAAGCTTCATCAGTAAACCCCGAGGAAGAAATCCAGAGCTGGGGTTCCTAAGGCAGTTAGATGTTTTCAACTCTGGCAACTTCTGTGATGACACTGGTGCCAAGCTGGATTGGCATTTGCCTTACCCCTGGACTACATCAGTGATGTGGAGAGGGGGCACCCGCTGCATGGGCAACAGCCAGTTCTTCAAATCTTCCCACCCAGACTGGCGCCTTAGAGAGGACACGGTTCACCAGAGGAGCAAACCCATGATCCCCTGGGATCGACAGCTGTCTACAAGATGATATATCTTGAGGCATATATTCAGTGGCCACCTTATTAGGTACCACTGCTCATTAGTGCAAACATCTAATCAGTAAATCATGTGGCAGCAACTCAATGCATAAAAGCATGCAGACATGGTCAAGAGGTTCAGTTGTTGTTCAGACCAAACATCACAATGGGGAAGAAACGCAATCTAAGTGACTTTGACCATGGATTAATTGTTGGTGCCAGATGGCGAGGTTTAAGTATCTCAGAAACTGCTGATCTTCTGGGATTTTCAAGCACAACAGTCTCTATAGTTTCACAAACACGAGGAATTCTGCAGATGCTGGAAATTCAAGCAACACACATCAAAGTTGCTGGTGAACGCAGCAGGCCAGGCAGCATCTCTAGGAAGAGGTACAGTCGACGTTTCGGGCCGAGACCCTTCGTCAGGACTAACTGAAAGAAGAGGTAGTAAGAGATTTGAAAGTGGGAGGGGGAGGGGGAGATCTGAAATGATAGGAGAAGACAGGAGGGGGAGGGATGGAGCCAAGAGCTGGGCAGGTGATAGGCAAAAGGGATACGAGAGGATCATGGGACAGGAGGCCGAGGGAGAATGAAAAGGGGGAGGGGTGGAAAACCCAGAGGATGGGCAAGGGGTATATTCAGAAGGACAGAGGGAGAAAAAGGAGAGTGAGAAAAAGAATGTGTGTATATAAATAAATAACAGATGGGGTACAAGGGGGAGGTGGGGCATTAGCGGAAGTTTGAGAAGTCAATGTTCATGCCATCAGGTTGGAGGCTACCCAGACGGAATATAAGGTGTTGTTCCTCCAACCTGAGCGTGACTTCATCTTTACAGTAGAGGAGGCCGTGGATAGACATATCAGAATGGGAATGGGACGTGGAATTAAAATGTGTGGCCACTGGGAGATCCTGCTTCCTCTGGCAGACAGAGCGTAGATGTTTACAGTGTCTACGTAGGTCTCTATAGTTTACAGTGAATAGTGCAAAAAATATCCAGTGAGTGGCAGTTCTGTGGGCAAAAGCCTTGTTAATGAGAGAGGTCAGAGGAGAATGGCCAATTGGTTCAAGCTGCAGGCAGGCAACAGTAACTCAAGTACCCACGTGTTACAACAGTGGTGTGCAGAGGAGTGTCTCTGAATGCACAGCACATCAAATCTTGAAGCGATTGTATTGCAGCAACAGAAGACCACAAATACCTAATAAAGTGGCCAGTGAGTGTAGATCAAGTTGATAGTCAGTGACTTTTTTCCAGAGCGGGAATGGCGAACATGAGTGGGCTGAATGTTGAGGGGACGATGTGTATTGTGCTGTAATGTTCTATGTATTCCATTTACCCATCACCATGCCACTGTGCCTTTCCCTACTGTAATAATTCGCACATCCCACCTCCCTTATTTAGTTCCACTCATGACCTTCCATCATCTGTTAACCCCACCTGTCACCAGGTTCAAACACAGCTTTATCCCACTGGTGTCAGACTCTTCTTAAGACCTCTTGTATGATAAAATAGAGTCTTGGTCTCAAAATCTACCCAGTCTTGCACTTTATCGTTTACCTGAACTGGCCCTTTTCGATAACTTTTACACTTTGTTCTGCATTCTGTCTCAATGCACTGTGCAACGATCTGATCTGTGTGAACAGTATGCAAGACAAGCTTTTCACTGTATCTCGGTATATGTGACAATATATGTGTGTGTATGTGCCAATATGTGCCAGTATCAATGCCTTCCAGACCTTCAGATTCCACTCAGATTCAGATTCATTTATTTTATCAAGTTCAACTTTAAGTTTACTGTCGTTCAACCATATAAATTTATACCGCCAAACAAAATAACGTTCCTCTGGACCAAGGCATAAAATACAGTACAATGTAACTCACACACAACACAAGGTAATATTACCACAAATAATGAAATTTATTCCAGAAGATTGACATTTAGCGTAAGGTGAATTTACAACGCAATTAAAAAGCTAACAGTATAATGGTACTGGTGCTTCAAAAGTGATGACATCTTGGTGGTGCCAGGGAGTTCAGTAGTCTCACGGCTTGGGGAAAGGAGCTGTTTCCCATCCTTGTCTTACTGCTATAGTACCTTCTGCCTCATGGTAAGGTGTCAAAGAGATTGTTGGATGGATGGGAGGGATCATTGACATTACTATGGTCCCTGCATATGCAGTGCTTCTGATATATATCTCAGACAATAGACAATGGGTGCAGGAGTAGGCCATTCGGCCCTTCGTGCCAGCACCACCATTCACTGTGATCATGGCTGATCATCCACAATCAGTACCCTTTTCCTGCCTTCTCCCCATATCCCTTCACTCAGATGGACATTTAAGCAGTGCTGACAATTTGTGATATATTCATTGAAGTATACAATAAAATGCATCCTTTCTCCCCTCCCCTCCCCTTCTCCATTTGCCTATAACACCTCTACACCTGGAGGAGGCCCTGCTTGATCTGTGGAGTTACTTCAGCAAGTTGCTGCTCCTGATTCCAACATAGAGTCATAGAGCATAGAAACAGCTCTTTGGGCCCATCTAGTCCTGTTATTCTGCCTCATCCACCAGGTCCATGGCTCTCCATACCTCTCCCATCCATGTACTTATCCAAACTTCTCATCAATAGTGCAATCAAACCTGCATCCACCACTTCCTCTGGCAGCTTGTTCCACACTCTGAGTGAACAATTTCCCCCTCGGGTTCCCCTTAAACACCTCACCTTTCACCCTTAACCTATAATCTCTAGTTCTGGTCTCGCCCAACTCCAATGGAAAAAGCTTGCTTACATTTACCTTGTCCGTATCCCTTATAATTCTGTATACCTCTATCAAATCATCCCTGATTCTCCTACATTCCAGAGGATCAAGTCTAACTAATCAACTAACAGTCCTGGCAACTTCCTGTAAATTTTCTTTGTACTCTTTCAATCTTACTTACATGTTTCCTGTAGGTGGGTGACTAGAACTGTGCACAATACTCCAAATTAGGCCTCACCAATGTCTTATACAACTTCAACATAACATCAGCATAACATTCCACCTCCTGTACTCAATGCTCTGATTTATGAAGATCAATGTGCCAATTCTCTTCATCTGCAGTCTCTTGTCTCTTTGAGTTCCTGCATAGGCTCCACTTCCATTGGCTCCTGTCGATTTGAATCTTATTTATTTATTTATCATACATACAGCAAGACATATGGTCAAATGCACCATCTGTGTTTACAACCAAAGGATGTGCTGGGAGCAGCCCGCAAGTGTTGTCACACATTCCGGTAACAACATGGCATGTCCACAGGGTTCAGCAAAACAACACAAACAACAAGAAGAACAACAACTACAGGACAAAGCAAAACAACAATAGTACAACGAGCCCATTTCTCACCCATACACAAAGACAGGCCCTAGGACAGATCACCTCCAGCCTACATCCTGCAATGGACTTGCAAGCTAAGATTTGCATACTTGCATGGTAGCATATACAGTACATACTTTGATAATACAGAAAAAAGCCCTTTGGCCCATCTAGTCTGTACTGAACTATTATTCTGCCTTGTCCCATTGACTTGCACCTAAACCATAGCCTTCCATATCCCTCCCATCCATGTGCTAATAAATCACTTTGATCTTTGAACCTTGAAATGGGTGTAGTTTAGATAGGCATCTTGGATGGCATGGATGTGTTGGGCCAAATGGCCTGTTTCTGTACTGTACTTTGAAAAATTCGGTTAACACACGTGTGGTGTTTCATGAAAGACAGCGTCCGGATGGTAAGAGAGTTCTCTAACAGCACTGAAAACTGGGAAAAATGAGGTCCAGGATTTGAACTATTGATCATAGGGTTGGGGGGGGGTGGTTACTCGATGGGCTAAGTGGCCTAATTCTGCTCCTATACCTTATGGTTTTAGTAAATCAGCATACCAATATCAGAGGATAAACAATTCAGAGTATCACAGGACTCTTTGTTGTAACAATGAATTCCACTGACCCTCTTCCCAGCTTTGCCCGAGTCAAATCAATTACTTAACAACTTTCCTCTCAGGAGATGCAATCAGTTCCGCCTCAACAATTGCCCTTCACCTGTGCAAAGATATTCACTGATAGTATCAACAGCACAGGGGAATGTGTTTACATCTTTGTGTATGTGTGCTTATTGGCGATTTGTAAGGTGTAAAATGAAGCCAATTCCCTGCATTCTCATTCCCGATAAAACCCAGGCATTTGCTGGGTGATTGACTAGACTTGAGGGCTGATGGTTGATTGGCTTTCTAAGTGGTTTAGTAATTCAAAGCGTGCTTGGTGGAAAAGACAGTTTGAGAGGCTTTTGTCTGACAGTTACTGTTCTGGTGATTATAACTAGTCTTTCTATTACACTAGATTTAGTATTTAGATCGATTCCTTCTTCTTCGGCCCTTTATCTTCACCCCCCCAGCTTCTCATTTCATCTACCTCACCCCGTCCTCCTTCCGCGTCCCCCCCAGCTGTTTCGCTATCACCTGCCAGCTTGTTCTCATTACCCTTCCCCCACCACCTTATTCCAGCTCCTGCCCCCTTCCTTTCCAGTCCTGATGAAGGGTCTTCGGCCTGAAACATCGACATTTTGTTTCATCCGGCCTTTTGTGTGTGATCCTCTAGTACTGAGATAAATTGGGAGCGCACAGTACTGTGGCAGTTAGGGTAACACAATCACCGCCCGCCACTGCCTGTCAGGAGTTTGTACACTCTTCCCGTAAGGTTTCCTCCACGTGCTCCGGTTTCCTCCCACATCCCAAAGACATTGGGTTAATAGGTCAATTGGTCACACTTGCGTGAGTGGGCAGTGCGGACTCGTTGGCCTGGACGGGGCGGTTACCGCGTTGTATCTTGAAAAGAAATCACCGTGACTTAGATATTAGTTTCACTTTATTTCCAATTCTAATTGCTCCATCTGTATTTAGTTTTCATTTTTCCTATCTCTCTCTCCTCTGTCATTCACCTGCTACAATGTTCCAACTCTTCCCCTATTCACCTTCACTCTCCCCCTCCACCCCCACCCACCTTCACCCTCCTCCCCCACCCCAACCCAGCAACCCCACCCCATCCACCTTCACCCTCCTCCCCCCCAGCAACCCCACCTCCACCCACCTTCACTGTCCACCCCCACCCAGCAACTCCACCCCACCCCCACCCACCTTCACCCTCCTGCCCCACCCTTACCCACCTTCACCATCCTCCCCCACCCCCACCCACCTTCACTGTCCACTCCCACCCAGCAACCCCACCCCCACCCACCTTCATCCTCCACCCCTACCCACCTTCACTGTCCACCCCCACCCAGCATGTCCAGCCCTGCGCTCCTTCGCTCTCCTCCCCTGCCCAGCACAAGCTGCTTGACAAAGATCTGGTGTCCCACACCACCAGGTTCAGGAGCAGTTATCACTCTTCAGACATCAGGATCCTGAAGCAGCATGGATAGCTCCACTCATCTCAGCACAACTCATTCCACTACCTACAGACTCACTTTCAAGGAGGCTAAACCTCATGTTCTCAACATTATTTATTGTTATTTGCACAATTTATCTTCTTTTGCACATTAATTGTTCGTCAGTCCTTGTTTATATATCGGAGCACACACAAAGTGCTGGGGGAACTCAGCAGGTCAGGTAGCTTCTATGGAGGGGAATAAACTGTGGAAGTTTCAGGCTGAGACCCTTCATCAGGATATTGTTTACGTATAGTTTTTTCATAAATTCTATTGGATTTCTTTACTTTGCTGTAACTGATTGCAAGGAAATGAATGTCAATATTGTATATTACGTATATTGATAATACATTTAATTTTGAACTTTGAACTTCTCATCTCTCCATTCTCAATCCTGATGCAGGGTTTCACCCTCCAATGTCTATAGACCTGCTGAAATCCTCCTGCAGAATTTGTGTTGCTGCAGATCCCAGCACCTGCAGAGATACAGTGTGTCTCTGTGCCTCCTTGGAGCTCAATGTTAATTAGCAGCAGACGTGTAAGCTGCCATACACAGATACTGCAATCATATTGCATCAGTATAATTACAGCTATTGTTAACCTGGTTACCAGTTTAGTCAACCTTGACTAAATGTAACAAAGTACATATGCACAAGTGGGCAGGATGTAGCATGATGTATTGCTACGCCAGTGACCTGGGGTCATTTCCCACTGCCACCTATAAGGAGTTTGTATGCTCTCCCCGTAACCGTTGGGTTTCCTCCAGGTTCTCCGGTCTCTTCCCACATACCAAAGATGTACTGGTTAACAGGTTAGTTGGTCACATGGGTGTAATTGGGCACTGTGGGCTTATTGGGCCGGATAAAACGGAATAAAAAGAATTATTTGCAGCAACATCACAGGCACACAGCATCAGATAAGCAGCATTCGTAAGAAAAACAAATTCAATGTAAATTATACACAAATTTATAAGAAAACACCAATTGGAGCAAATAAAAGTCGACGTTAGTGTAAAGTGGTCGTAGTGTTGCTATACTGAGGTGGTGATTAAGGTTGTGCCAGTTGGTTCAGGAAGTGACTGGTTTGAAGGGCAGAAGCTGCTCTGGAATGTGGTGGTGTGGGACTTCAGGCTGCTGTATCTCCTGCCCGATGGAAGCTGCAAGAAGAGAGCATTGCCTGGCTGGCGGGGATATTGTATTCTTGAGGAGGTGCCTCCTGTAAACACTACCAGTGGTGGGAAGGGATGTGCCCACGATGTATCGGGCTGACTCCAAAACTCTGAGCAGCTTCTTGCACTCCTCTGAACTCAGACTGCTGTTTGAGACCATGATGCAACCACTCAGGACATTTGACTTTGTTTTATCACATGTACATCGAAGCATCAAAGAATACAGTGAAATGGGTCATTTGCTTCAATGACCAGCCCATTCTGAGGATGTGTCGGGGAGGCAGCCAGCATGTGTCACCATGCTTCCAGTGCCAACAAAGCGTGCCCACACTAGTTTACCCTCGCCCACGTGTTTTTGAAATGTGTGGGGGAACCAGAGCACCTGAAGGAAAAGCACGCTGTGAAGGGGAGAACATACAAACTCCTTACAGACAACTGTGGCACTTAAACCTCGCTCACTGATCGCTGGTGCTGTAAAGCATTGCACTAATGGCTACACTACCATACAACAGTACATCTGTAGAACTTTGGTGTGTTTGATGATATGCCAGACCTCCTTAACATCCTTAGAAAGTAAAGACGCTGATGTGCCTTCCCAGGACAGATCATCTGATAACGATCATGCCTGGTCAACCCAGGCTTCAGCTCTTCCTCCCTGCTAGTTCTCCAGAGCCCTTCGTTTCTTGATCCTTCAAAACATTTATCTGCTGCTGACAACACTATAGATGACCTGATAATAAATTTGGGATAGAAAAATTGCCATTGTCTTACTTTGCAAACAGAACGCACTAGTGTTCTGTTGCTGAGCAGGGTTAGAGCTGTGCAGTTCAGTCCAAGACCCCAAAGGTTAAAGGGCGGTAGATGATCCTGAACCTGGCTGTGTGGGACTTCGGGCTTCTGCACCTCCTGTCCGATGGTGGGGATCCATGATGCTAGAAGCCACCTTTCTGAGGCAGCACCTCTTGTAGATGCTGTCAGTAATGTGTCCACCACACTCTGCAGCCTTCTGTGTAGATAATTGGGTGTTGGAATCACTGAATTCAGCCGTCATTTGGGATGCTTTCAGTCGTAAATCTGTAGATGTATTGAGTGAGATGCCAAATTTCGTTCAGCCTCTAAGATGGTTTTGCTGACAGACTACTACTAATTGTTGACAAGACACTGGAACATATTGCCATTTCATGTGTCATATTTATGGACCCTCTCCGTGAGACATGTGCAAAATTATTGGGCTATGTGGGAGAGAAGAGTGAGATTGATCATAAGGTAGGTTTATATAGATCAGCATAACATTGTGGGCCAAAGGGCCTAACCTGGGCTGTATTGTTCCACGTTCTAAAATATCCACATGTGGTCAAAACCAGACTCAGATCATCTAAAGCCAATTGGATCTTCCTATTACCAACATAAGGAGAGTCATGTTGCTCAGTTAGAACTTGGCTCTAGGACATAGTAGAATATTTATTTTAATTATTTAGAGATACAGTGCAGAACCAGCCCTTCTGTCCAGCGAGCTGTGCCAGCCAGCAACTCACCTGTTTACCAGAGAACGTACTAACTCCTTACAGACGGTGCTGGAATTGAACTCTAAACTCAAAGCTGTAATAGTGTCTCACTAACCGTGGTGCCCTAATGTAGTATGACCACAGCCTCAAAAGAGAAGGGTGTCTCCTTAGTTTCCCACTAGAACTGATGAACATTGCATGCTGCCTGGGTGTCTTATGAGGAGAGGATGAATGGGCCAGGGCTTTTCTCTTTGGAGCGAGTTAGGATGAAAGATGACCTGATAGAAGTGTACATGATGATAAGAATTATAGATCGAGTGGACAGCAAAATAATTTTTCCCAGGGTGGAAATGGAAACTCCAAGGGGTTTTAATTTTAAGGTGAGTGGATTAAAGTATAGGGGGGGGATGTCAGCGGTAGGTTTTTTTACACAGAGAGTGGTGGTTGCATGGAAAACGCTGCCAGGGGTGGTGGCAGAAGCAGATACATTCAGGTCATTTAGGAGTCTCTTAGAGAGGCACATGGATGACAGAGAAATAGAGAGCTATGTGTGAGGAAATGGTCAAATTGACCTTTGAGTGGGTTAGAAGGTCAGCACAACATCATGCACTAAAAGGCCTGTACTGTGCTGTGCTGTTCAATCTTCCTCTTCAGCCCATCACCTTACTGGGGCATGGGCCTCTGAGAGCAGTTCTCCAGAGTACTCCGTCCTGAGCCAGACTTTCAATCTTTCAAGGTGTAGCCCGTCGAAGATCCTCCTTCTCCCAGGGGTGAACTTCTGCTGGCGTTTCTGTAGCACTGGGTTTTTATGGCATGGGGTTGCTAGCCTTATGCCCAACCCTCCTCCTGTTGCAGCCGGACTTGGGACCGTCCATGGCAGAGTTGTTCTCTGTTCTATGTGATGTTATTAGAAACAGGAGAACAGGATGAAGTCTGCTCCAGTGTTCAATGGGGACAAAAGCTAACCTGCCCTGGTGCACTTTACCTTCCTTCACAGTTTGAAGTTCTCAAAGTAAAATACATACGTGTCATCATATACAATCTGGAAATACATTTTCTTGCAGGCATGCTCAACAAATCCATAATAGAATAATAACTACAATAGAATCAGTGAAAGACCTCACCAACATGGGTCTTCAACGAGAGTGCAAAAGACAACAAACTGTGCAAGTACAAAGAGAATGAAATAATAATAATAATAATAAATAAATAAGCAATAATTATCCAGAACATGATATAAGGAGTCCTTGAAGGTGAGTTCATAGGTCATGGGGACACTTCAATGATGGAGCAAGTGAAGTTGAGTACCTTCTTCCTGATGGCAGCAGTGAGAAGAGAGCATGACCTGGGTGGTGGGGGTCCTTGATGATGACTGCTGCTTTCCTGTGTAGAACAAAGAAAACAAATAGAATCTGTGAATAACACAACACAGACAAACACTGACAAACAACCAATGTGCAGAAGAAGACAAGCTGAGCAAATGCAAAATAAATAAATATATAATACTGAGAACCCAAGTTGAAAGTGAGTCTGTAGGATGGGGAATCAGTTCATTGCTGAGGTGAGTGAAATTATCCATGTTGGTTCAGGAGCCCAAGGTAGTAATTGTTCCTGAACCTGGTGGTGTGGGACCTAAAGATCCTGTACTACTTGTCCAATGGCAAGAGTAAGAAGAGAGCATACCCTGGATGCTCTCCAGGAGGTAGAATGATAACAGAGCAGTGGGATTAAATGTTTTTACTGAATCATGTAAGGCATGGTACATGCTGGGCAATTTACAGTGCAGGAGCAATGAAACAAGGCATGCTGAGACGAAAATGTGTGCAATTGGAAGTCCGATATACCCAAGTCATTTAAGCGGTGGTTAATTAGTTCTTGATTAGTCAGTGTGTCTAACATTGGGAAGTCTAGGACCAAAGAACACAGCCTCAAAATAGAAGGAAGTCTCGTTCAAACGGAAATGAAGAGGAGTTTCTTTAGCCTGAAGTTGATAAATCTTTGGAATTCATTGCCACAGATGGAAGCCAAGTCATAGGGTGTATTTATAGCAGAGATTAATCTAGGACGTTTAGTGTAATGCTATTATAGTGTCAGAGATGCAGGTTCAATTCCTTCGCAGGAAGGTTTACTAATGCTGCACAAAGGAGTTTAAACTGGAGTTGCAGGAGGATGGGAAGCAGAGTGCGAGAACAGATAGTGTAGTGGTTGTGGAGAAAGATGTTGTCATACAAAGTCAGGAATTGAAAGGTCGAGCATGTCTATATTCCTTGCCAAGTGCCGAATTATGCACAATCCAATGTCTACTCAAGGCTCTCTCTCCTACCAAGCAATCCAGTGTCTCCTCGAGACTGTGGTGCACAAAATGTGCTCACTTCTTTTTTATATTTTATACTTGCACAGTTTGCCTTCTTTGCCACATTGGTTATTTGTCAGTCTTTAAGTGCAGTTTTTATTGATTCAATTGTAGTTCTTCGTTCTACTGTGAATGCCTTCAAGAAAATTAATAACTTTGATAATAGATTTACTTTGAGCTTTGAACCTAATCATGCTTTATGAGTCCATGACTCTACTATGCAGTGAACAGAGGGATATGGATCATATGCAGGCAGAAGGGGTTTGGTTTACTTTGACATCATGCTCGGCACAGACATTGCTCACCATCGTGCTGTACTGTTCTGCGTTTCTATGTTCTTGAGGTAGGTGGGTGTTCCATTTGTTCTGTGGCACCCATACTGCATTCCCATGTGGATATTTTTAGGCAGCTCCTATTAACAATGTGTGTGTAAAAATAACAGCAGAGCAGATTTGGTTGGAGCCAAATTTGATCATTGCTAGAACTAGCTGTAAGTACATATGACTGTACACACGTGTATCCAAAGCAATTACGTATACAATTTTAGCGTTTGGCAATCCTCCCACATTTCCCCTCTTTGTTGCTTGTACATTGTGACAGAGATGCAACTGAAGATTTTTACTCCCTTGGATGTAGTAATTAGATAAATACAGCATTTAAAAAAAAGGACTACGATGGCCTCTCAGGGTTACAGAACTAGGGAACAATACACAATATTATGCAAATACATGCATGTGAGGGTGATGAAGGGTCTTGTTTTGCTGTTGTTGTTTGTTGCTGTTTGTGTTGTTCAGCTGAACATTGTGGGCATGCTATGTTGGTGTAGGAATGTGTGGCGGCACTTGCAAACTGACCCCAGCACATCCTTGGGTGTGTTGGTTGTTAACACAAATGATGCATTTCACTGTATGTTTTGATATGCACATGACTAATAAAGCTAATCTAGTTTATTTACACAAACACGAGGAAATCTGCAGATGCTGGAATTTCAAGTAAGACACATCAAAGTTGCTGGTGAACGCAGCAGGCCAGGCAGCATCTCTAGGAAGAGGAAGAGTCGATGTTTTGGGCCGAGACCCTTCGTCAGGACTAACTGAAAGAAGAGCTAGTAAGAGATTTGAAAGTGGGAGGGGGAGGGGGAGATCCAAAATGATAGGAGAAGACAGGAGTGGGGATGGATGGAGCCAAGAGCTGAGCAGTTGATTGGCAAAAGGGATATGAGAGGATCATGGGACAGGAGACCTAGGTCTCCAAATTTGAGGAGGGACATTCTTGCTGTTGAGGGAGTGCAGCATAGGTTCACAAGGTTAGTTCCCAGGATGGCGGGACTGTCATATGTCGAAAGATTGGAGCGACTAGGCTTGTATACTCTGGAATTTAGAAGGCTGAGAGGGGATCTCATTGAAACAATCAAGATTATTAAGGGATTGGACACGCTGGAGGCAGGAAGCATGTTCCCACTGATGGGTGAGTCCAGAACCAGAGGCCACAGTTTAAGAATAAGGGGTAGGCCATTTAGAATGGAGTTGAGGAAAAACTTTTTCACCCAGAGAGTGGTGGGTATATGGAATGCTCTGCCTCAGAAGGCTGTGGAGGCCAAGTCTCTGGATGCTTTCAAGAAACAGATGGATAGAGCTCTTAAAGATAGCGGAATCAAAGGTTATGGGGATAAGGCAGGAACTGGATACTGATTGTGGATGATCAGCCGTGATCACAGTCAATGGCGGTGCTGGCTCAAAGGGCTGAATGGCCTACTCCTGCACCTATTGTCTATTGTCTATTGAGAAAGAAAAGGGGGAAGGGGGAAAAAGCCCAGAGGATGGGCAAGGGGTATAGTGAGAGGGACAGAGGGAGAAAAAGGAGAGAGAGAAAAATAATGTGTGTATATATATATATAAATAAATAAATAACTGATGGGGTACGCGGGGGAGTATATAAATAAATAACGGATGGGGTACGAGGGGGACCTTTTTCTCCCTCTGTCCCTCTCACTATACCCCTTGTCCATCCTCTGGGCTTTTCCCCCCCCTCCCCCTTTTCATTCTCCCTGGCCTCCTGTCCCATGATCCTCTCATACCCCCTTTGCCTATCACCTGTCCAGCTCTTGGCTCCATCCCTCCCCCTCCTGTCTTCTCCTATAATTTTGGATCTCCCCCTCCCCCTCCCACTTTCAAATCTCTTACTAACTCTTCCTTCAGTTAGTCCTGACGAAGGGTCTCGGCCCAAAACGTCGGCTGTACCTGTAGTTTATTTAGTTCAGTGCCAGTCTACAGTTGGGTACAGTTCTTCCCTGGGTTATGGACACACAATTAATGGGCATTTTGCATATACACTCTACCCACTTTATTAGGTACCTCCTGTAGACCATTCTCCGTAAACGGTAAAGGCTACTGCGTGAAAATCCCAGGAGATCAGTAGTTTCTGAGATACTCAAACCATCCCGTCCAAGTCAAAGTCACTTAGATTACATTTCTTCCCCATTTTAATGTTTGGTCTGAACAAAAACTGAACCTCCTGACCATGTCTACATGCTTTTATGCATTGAGTTCCTGCCACATGACTAGCTGATTAAATATTTACATTAACGAGCAGGTGCATAAGTATGCCTAATAAAGTGGCCTCTGAGTGTCCAAACAGGTGTTTTGCAGGCCGGTGGGATGGACGGGGATGAATTTGCCGGCCACTGTGGGGCCATAGGCACCTTCTGCCAGGTAGGAACAGGACACTTCCCCCTACCTTCTCACCCAATACCTCCAAACTCTCCAACCACTCCTCTTGAGCCTCAACAGGTGAGCCAGGCAGAACTGGGTCAGCCGAGCATGGTTGCTCACTCAGTGAGGCAGCTGGTGGCTGCACTTTCTGCATCCGCTTGCACTCCTGGTATAATGCCACAACAAAGCAGCATTCACCATCGAAGACCCCCAAATCGTACACTCAGTGGCCACTTTGTTAGGTACACCCATATATCTTCTTGTTAGTACAAATAGATATTTGATTAGATTATATACTTTATAATCCACTAGTCATGTGAATGCATATGTAGTCCCCCTGGCCAGCCTCAGGGTCGCTCGGCTCACTGTCGTCTAGGGAAACAGCCCTCGGCCCTGCCAAACTGGGTAATAGTTTGTGTGGATGCTGTGTGATGTACCCCACCCCGCCCAAATAACAGACAATACACCAGATACGATTAAATGAATTACAGTTTATAGATATTTCTGGAACTATATAATTAATAGAGAATAAAATATAAAAGGAAAATAAAAAGCGCCACACTTATCAAAGTCCAATCTCTTCGTGCACAAACAGTTGGAGCTCAGGACCCTCCTTCTTCACATTGCAATCCCCTCGGACCACCTCGACCTGCCACCTGGGACCAACAACAGTGGTCAACCAGACGCTCCACACGAGTCCGTCTCCATCTCCTCTCCTTGCCGAACACCCTGGACCTCGGACTCCTGCTTGGGGTCCGACCCCGTTAGCGGACTCACAGCACCTGGACCATCCTCTGTCTCTCTCTCCCACCTTCTCCCCAAATATCCGCGCATCACAATATCTTACAGACACACAGAAAGCATAACAACGATCCCAATTGGTTCGTAATATCCTCTTATCAGTAACATGATCCAAACAAACTGCTAGCGGGAGGACTTTCTCAGCAGTTAACATAACAAAGAAGCCATTTCAATTATAACATAACAAAGAAGCCATTTTAATTAGACTACGCAGTAACCTAAAAGAAGAAACCTCTTACACTCTCCTCCTACCAAATAAAGTGATGTCCTCATGACTTCTAAATAACACACCAACCAGTCCTACAGACACAAAAACCCACCCAGATACACACAGTGACACTGTTCCCCAATCAGTGGATCTTCTGCCCGTCCATGGGCGCTACATAGGCCAACCTATCTGGGAGCTTCCTAATCCTCCGAGACCTCCGTACCCCCTCACCTAAACCCTAAAGGTTCGGACACTACTAGGGATAACTTTGGTCTACTTGCCAACTCCTCTCTCACTCAGGCCACCACTACAACTCGGAGCCCCCTGTCCCGTGTCTGGGGCCCTGCTTCTTTTCCTTCCTGGTCCTGCTGTAACCGAGACTGCCCACAGCCAGCCCTCCCCACTACACCTGACTCAGTGGGAGAAGGGCCAAAGGTCTCTTCCTCAATCATGGGGAAGTTAGCAAAAGGCACATGTCCAGCACATCATCCTTTGAATCGTATTCTTCCTCACTCCCTCGCTCGGTAGCTGCTGTTTGAGAAACCCCTTGCACATAAAAGCCTGCAGACATGGTCAAGACCTTCAGTTGTTGTTCAGACCAAACATCAGAATGGGGAAGAAATGTGATCTAAGTTACTTTGACCGTTGGTGCCAGATGGGGAGGTTTGAGTATATCAGAAACTGCTGATCTCCTGGTATTTTCATGCACAACAGTCTCTAAAGCTTACAGAGAATGATGTGGAAAAATAAAACAAATCATCCAGTGAGCGGCAGTTCTGTGGGTGAAAATGCCTTGTTAGTGAGAGAGGTCAGCGCAGAATAGCCAGACTGATTCAAACTGACAAGAAGGTGATAGTAACCCAAATAACCATACGTTACAACAGTGAAGTGTAGGTGCATGAGCAGGCAGGCCTATAGAGGGATATGGGCCACCTGGAGATCTGACCAGTTTAGAATGCATTTATTTGATAGGTTTCTCATTGAAACCTACCAAATATTGAAAAGCCTAGATAAAGTGGACATGCAGAGGATGTTTTCAATAATGGAGGTGTCTAAAACCAGAGGGTAACCGTTCAGTTCAAAAATGTCCCTTTACAACAGAAATGAGGAGGATTTTCTTTGGCCAGAGGGTTGAGGATCTGCAGAATTCCTTGCCACAGATGGCTGTGGAGGATGTCATAGAGTATACTTAAAGTGGTGGTTGATAGGTTCTTGATTAGTAAGGGCATCAAAGGGGGAGAAAGTAGGAGTGCGGGGTTGAAAGAGATTATTAATCAGCCATGATGGAATAGCAGAGCAGACTCAGTGGACTGAGTGGCCCAGTTCTGCTCATGTCTTATGGACATCAGTTAGTTTGGCAGGTGCTGTTCCAGGAGCCTTGTTGAAACTGAATCAGCCATGAGCAGACTCGATGGGCCAAGTAGCCTAATTTTGCTGTTATGTCTTATGGTCTATGGCCCAATACTAAGGCTTGTGTAGAGGAACATTTTGCATCTAGTGGTCATAATGCCATTAGTTTCAAGAGTTCCAGAGTAACTGGGACCTTCAAGGCTTCTGCAGCTGGTCATAGCTCCTAAATTGCCTGGCTGTAAAGAAGAAAAGGCCATGGAATGCAGCAGAGGCCAATAAATAGGACATAAAGAAATCATAGCGGGTTTTATGAGCTACTTAAGCACTTGATACACAAGACAAAAGGGAACACCACTTCAGATCATTCAGTCCAGTGAAGCAGAGAAAAAAATGAGCATTGCTCTGTCTTTATACAGCAGCTCAATGGCCTCCCAGTGAATGGAGAAGCACTTCTACACAAAGCAAGAGGCTTAACAGCCACCAATCCTGATGGGAATCAGTGCACGTTGAGCTGCCCAAGCATTGATTTATCTTGGTGGGAATTAGCTGGAAGGAGATTTAAGATCCAAGAAATGACACAGATCTCTAATCTATTTAAACAAATGGTTAAGGGGAGGCCTTTTTAAAAGGAACACATGCCGCCTCACTGATAAAAGTATGAAGGAACAGTGTAACTGGAAGAGTTATTCACTGACCAATGTCATGGCCGTGGACTCACTTTCAGGGGCTCAGAGGTTTATGTTCTGTGTGGGGTTTGTTTACTTTTTGTATTGTTTGTACGCTTTGTTCTTTTCTCACACGTTGGATGTTTGCAGGTCTTTGTGTCTTTCTTTTTGTGGATTCTGTTGTGTTCCTTTGTTCTGTGGCTGCCTGCAAAAAGGCAAATCTCTAGGTTGAATATTGTACACATACAATGGTAATTAATGTGCCATGAACTTTGTTGTTTTGCAGCAGAAGTACAGTGCAATATGTAAAAATTACCACAAGTTACAATAAGAAATATGTTTAAAATAACTAAGTAACGTAAAAGGAGAGGGAAAAGTTCATGGTCTATTCAGAATTCTGATGTTAGAGGGGAAGGAGCTGTTAGTAAGTCATTGAGTGTGTGCCATCAGGCTCCTCTACCTCCTCCCTGATGGTAGCAAAGAGAAGAGGCCACGTCCCAAATTATGGGGGTCCTTAATGTTGGATGCTGCCTTCTTGAGACATTGCCTATTGAACATGTCCTCCATGGTGGGGAGGATAGTGCCCATGATAGAATCAATTATTCCCTTCATAATCCTGGATGTACCGAGTGTAAAAACCAGCTGAGTGGTTTACCTTCTGATTATTCTGTGTAAATTAGGCAACCTCTGAAATAAGGGTTGCATAACTTTGAAATTCTCCACCCAAAAAGTTCTTCATCATAAGCAGTCTCTTGAGATCAGCGGAGATTTCTGTGGCCCAGAATTGGAACTGGTTTATTATCGTCATAAGCACTGAGGTACAGTGAAAAAATTGTCTGTTTATTCAGATCAGATCATTACATGGTGCATCAAAGTAGTACAAGGGAAAACAAACAGAACGCAGAATAAAATGTGACAGTTACAGAGTGCAGGTAGATCAGAGTCAGGTTTCATTATCACTGATATATGTTGTGAAATTTGTTGTTTTACCGCAGCAATATAGTGCAATACGTAGTAATAAAACCCATAAATTACAATTATATATAATAAATAGTGCAAAAAGAGAGCAGAAAAAAGTAGTGGGAATGTACATGGTTTCATTGTCCATTCAGAAACCTAAAGGTAGAGGGGAAGAAGTGTGTCTGCAGCCTCCTGTACTCCTCACTGTAGTTAGTAATGGGAAGAGAGTAATAAGTTGCCAGGGCTTAATGAAGTAGATTCTGTATATGCAGCATACAACATAGAACATAAAACAGTCACTAATAAATCCATTGGGTAATCGGGGAAAAATACCTTACGTAGTCATTGTGGAACATTGAGGTAAAGTGCTTCTACTTTGAACAAGAAGTAAGATGTCTAAATTGGGCTGTAACACCATTACAGCTGGGAGCTTATTTCTGCTGCCTTTTGTAAAGGGTTTGTTTGTTCTCCCTCTGACTGTGTGCGTTTCCTCCGGGTGCCCCGGTTTCCTCCCACAGTCCACAGATGTACAGTTGGTAGTTTAATTAGTCATTGTAAACTGTCCTGTGATTTGTTAGAGTTAAATAAATAGGTTAAGCTGACTGGTGCTGTAGCAGCGTCCACACCGGACTTCGAGCCAAGCAGTGCCAGGTTCGAATCCGGCCGACTCCTTGCCAGCTTTCCTTCCGTGCTGGGTCGATCATCGAGCTAGCAACTCGACCTCGTAAAAAAACAGACAAAACTGCTAAAGAAATGGCAAGATTGTTGCCCGATGTGCCACAGGGCGTGGAAAGGAAGAACAACAAATAAGTAGTTTGCTCATTAGGTGGGAATGGCTCGCTCCTTGCTGTATCTCTACACTAAAAAAATATCAATTAGGTGGAAAGGAATACACATTGAATGAGTGAGTTATCAACAGATGAGATTTTATATCATAGTAGAATGTAAACACTTCTCACAGATTTCTTGGTCAAAGGGCTTATTTCTATCCTGTAGACATTATGCAAGCACACTTCATAACATGCTAAGTTCAGGGTTCAATTCCCATCGCTGTGTGTAAGGAGTTTGTAATTTCTACTTGTGACCAGGTGAGTTTCCTCCCACTTTCTGAAGATGTACAGGTTGAGGTTAGCAGGTTGTGGGCATGCTATCCTGCTGGTACTTGCTCCCAGCACATCTCAGACTGTGTGGTCATTGACGCAATAATGACACATTTTGCTATATCCGGCAATATTTTGTTGTACATGTGACAAATAAAGCTAATCTTATTTTTTTAACGAAGTATCTATTACCTGAAGTACAGAACCTGAAAATGTCACACTCACAAAAAGTGTTAGAGGAACTCAGCAGGTCAGGTAGCGTCTATGGAGGGGAATGACCAGTTGATGCTTTGGGCTGAAATCTTTCATCAGGACTTGTCCTCAAACATCAACTGATTATTCCCCTCCATAGCACTGGATGACCTGCTGAGTTCCTCTGTTCTTTGTAGGTGTTACCCTGGATTTCTGGCAACCGCGGGATCTCTTGTGTACCTGAAAATATCACTTCAACTGGGCAGCTCTTTCAGTGAGCAAGCACAGATTACAACCCCATGGTATGTTCCTATTCAAATATCCTCGCATTGATTTATCAGGACTTGCTTTCCATCCATTACCACAGACGAATGAGGGTAAATCAGATGGACTTTGCCCCATTTGTATGTAAGCATGCATATGCGGACAAGTTTAGTTGACCATTGTGTAAAATCCAGATCTTCCTGACTATGAATACTTCATTTTTAATGGATGGAAAGCAAGCCCTGATGAATAAGTGCCAGGATATTTCAATAGGAAAATAGCATGGGGTTGTAATCTGTGCTTGTTTGCTGAAAGAGCTGTCCAGTTAATGCATCCCTAACGCCCTCAACTTTTTTGCACGGAAATATCTGTTCACAAATGTGAGAATAAGAGCAAATGCCTGGAGATCCACACTCAATGATTCAGACATGGCTTCCTTCCCTCCACCATCATGTTCCTGAACGGTCTATGAACCCATGAACACTACCTCATTGTCCCCTTTTTCTGCACTATTAATTTTTGTAATTTATAGTAGCTTCATGTTTTTGCACTGTATTGCTGCTACAAAATAACAAATTTCATGTTATATAAGCTAAAGAATACAAATCTGAATCTCCTAATGCATCTATATACTGCATATTCCACACGCTAAAGAGCAAATGTGTGTATAAGACCATAAGGCATGGGAGCAGAATTTAGCCATTTGGCCTGTTGAGTTTGCTCCACCATTCCATCATGGCTGACTTATTATCCTTCCCAAACCCCATTCTCCTGCCTTCACCCCATAACCTTTGATGCCTTGCCTAATCAAGAACCTATTAAACTCTGCTTTAAATATAACTAATGACTTGGCTTCCACAACCATCTGTGGCAATGAATTCCACAGATTCACCATCCTCTGGCAAAAGAATTTCCTCCTCATCATGTTCGAAAGGGGCATCCTTCTATTCTGAGGCTGTGCCCTCTGGTTTAGGACTTGCCCTCTATAAGATACTTTCAGTCCATGTCCACTCTGCTTGATGTACATGTGTATCAACCTACCCTCACCAAACATACCCACACAATTACACTAATATGCATTTTCTTACAATCATGCAAAGTCATGCAGTCACATACATATAGTCTTGCGCACACGTACACGTGCGCACACACACTCGCACACAGTCACACTTACACATACACAGCCACATACAAACACAGTCTTACACACATACACACACACACACACATACACATATTTACATATTTGATTCTTAACAGGCACTGAACCATTTATATTCACATTTCTGTTTCTACAGCAGATTCAAGTCTGTCGTTGTCAGAGGCATATGTACACAGGGTATGAATATCATAGAAAATTAGCTTTTGTGGCAGCACAGTACACTACAGGATGAGAATAAACATAAGGTAACAAACATAATTTAGCATAAACTATACAGGACATATACCTCTGCAAAATAAACTACAAACTAAATACAAACAACACGTACAAATATTGTGAGCACACCCTTGTGTACATAGAGTTTGTGTGTGTTAGTGTATATCTGTATGCGTGTGTGTGTGTGTGTGTGCGTGTCTGTGTCTCCTCTCCAGGGCACTGCCACCTTGTTGTGATCCTGAGAGCAATGCCATCTGGAGCTCAGCTCCTGGTAGGGTCACCCATAGTAGTAATGTCAAGGGAGGGGTCCACCCAAGAGCTCAACGGTGGAGCAGGTGGAAAATGGTGGCAAATTAGAGTCTCCAGAATCTCAGAACTATGAGGACCACCACAACGGCTGCAAAGGCAGAGGAAGGCTGCAGCAGAGGAGGCTTGTGTGATCCTGAGAGCAATGCTATCTGGAGTATCTGAAACCAGTCGTCTAGTTCTCCATGCCATTGGAGTTTGGCCCTTTCTCTGTCAAGGATCATGTGGTGGCTGCTTGTGCATCAGTCTCCCCACGTTGAATGACCTCACGCACTGAACGTGACCTGACCATCACCAACACCACCGGAGAAATAAGGTGAAAACTTCATGACGGTATCCCCATTCAAAGACTTGGCATCTTATAGATTACATCATTGTTTGGAGGAGGGCTCGCAGAGATGTAAAGAATACAAGACCCATGATCAGAGCTGATGATGGTGGGACAGACCACCAGCTTATTCGCTCATAAATGACCATCAAAATCATACGGAGGAGTAGAGTGCAAAAGAAGCTGAGCCATCGAAAGCCTAAAGGGCACAGTGACGGTACATCATCCCCAGGCTGCCCTTTCTGAAAGAAACCCAAAGCAGTATCTGAGGACATTGAAGTGCACTGGCTCGCACTGAAGACCACCATCCTTGATTCTTGTAAAAACAACACTGGATACAAGACCAGGAAAAACAAAGATTGGTTTGATGAAAATGACAATGAAGTAGAAGAGCTAATCAACAACAAAAGGGAAGTTTTTTGTGCCTGGTGGAAGGGCATCAATTGCAAGGCAAAAAGAAAAGCCCAATCTAAAGCTGAGACTGTAGTCCAGCTTAAAGGGAAATAAGGAATCAGCGGTGGACTGAGAGGGCCCTAGAAATGCAGCAGTTTGCTGACTCTGGTGATATCAGGGGTTACTTTATTGCCACCAAAACAGTGTATGGCCCAGACCATCATGGCCTAAACCCCCTTTACTCCAAAGATGAACGAAGTCTGCTAAAGGACAATGATGACATCAATTCTCAATGGAAAGAACACTTTCAGGAACTACTTAATCGTAACACCACTGTTGACACTGAAGTCATCAACCAACTCCCACAACGACCCATGAAGGAGGACTTGAGTAAGCTTCCTAATATCAAAGAAGTGTGGATGGCTTCCCACTGGGCCTGATAGAATTCCAGCAGAAATCCTCAGGGAAGGTGGCACAGAACTTTTTTTAAAACCATATTTGTGACCTGTTGTCAAGATATGGGACCAGGAGAAGATTCCAGCCCTGATTGTCACACTCTTCAAAAAAGGGTGACAAAAGTGACTGCGGAAATTGTAGAAGCAACTCCCTCCTCTCTACAACAGGAAAGGTACTCACCTGAATTTTAAGTGACCGGCTTTCACTTCTGGCAGAAGATCTGCCTGAGTCTCAGTGTGGCTTCTGCCCAGCCAGAGGGATGTCTGACATGAGTTTTACAGCATGTCAATTGTAGGAACAAAATCTCCCACTTTATATGGTCGTTATAGACCTTACAAAAGCATTTGACTCTGTACATCATCCTAACCTTTGGCAGATACTGTCAAAAGTTGCACTCACAACACGCTGGAGGAACTCAGCAGGTCAGGCAGCATCAGAGAAATGAACAGTCGACGTTTCAGGCTGGAACCCTTCATCACAAAGGGTTCTGGCCCGAAACGTCGACTGTTCATTTCTCTGATGCTGCCCGACCTGCTGAGTTCCTCCAGCGTGTTGTGAGTGTTGCTCTGACCCCAGCATCTGGAGATTATTTTGTGTTTACTGTCAAAAGTTGGGTGTCCAGAGAAATACATGAAGATCCTGCAGCTCTTACACAATGATATAAGTGCAACAGTCATCAGCAAAAGCGGCTCTGAAACAGCACCTTTTAAGGTTTGAGATCAGGGTCAGACAGGGGTGCATCATTTCCCCAACTCTGTTTGCCCCTTTCACTGCAACCACTCTTCACCTCACAGGCTAAGACCTCCCACAAGGAGTCCAGAATCTCTATAGGACAGGTTGGGGGGGGGGGGCTCTTTAATCTTAACAGGTTCAAGGCAAAGAGCAAGGTGTCCACTGCTTCCATCATGGAGCTATCACAAAATAGGCTGCGTGAGTGGAGCTTTTGCCAGGCTGAGAAGAGGGTCTTTGAATATCAAGATATCAAGACCAACACTAAGCTTCTGGTTTATAAAGCTATAGACCTCCCCTCCTTGCTATATGAAGTGGAGTCATGGACAACATACAGCGGGCACATAAACTCCCAAGAAACTTACCATTAAACATGCCTCTGAAAGATTCTGAGAGTTAGCTGGAAGAACAGGCATACTAACTCCATCATCCCGGAGGAAGCTAACATTAACTCCATAGCCATAATCGTGACTCGACACCAATTGTGATGGGTCGGCCACATTATCCGTATGCCTGACTCCTACCTCCCAAAACAACTGTTCAGCCAACTCAAAGATGCAAAGTGCACTCCTGGAGGGCAGAAAAAGTGGTTCAAGGACAATATCAAGACCCATCTGAGGAAGTGCCACATCAACCTGACCTGAGGGAATGGGAGAAATTAGCGCAGCTTAGGGAAAGCTTGAGAAGGACTGTCTGTGAGGGGATTGCACAGCTCGAATAATGTCTCCACTGTGCTGCTGAGACTAAGCCGATTCAATGTGAGGAGAGACTGGGAAAGGCCCAACCAGGTACATCCACCACCACCTCAATGACCTACACCTGCCAACACCGCAATAGGACTTGCGGATCATGTGTGTGTGTGTTGGGGTGAATGGGTGTGTGTTTCTGTGTATATGTGTGTGTGTATGTTGGGGTGAATGGGTGTGTGTTTGTGTTTGTGTGTGTGTGTGTGTATGTTGGGGTGAGTGGGTGTGTGTTTGTAGGTGGGGGTGGGGAGGGTGTAATTACCTCTCCTGACAGCGTACTGTCGCTGTTCAGAAATTTGCAGAAACTCCACTCATTCTCCCCTCCCCCCCCCGCCCAAGTAGTAATTTCACTGCCGATCGCTCGGTAGGCAGTAACTCACATGCGATCATCTATCTCCCTTATTAAGAATGTAGAGACTTTGATTTGAAATGGATTTGATTTCTGCTTAGCGACAGAACTTTTTCAGAAGAGGCGGGAAAGCCGTTATTTAGCTGATGTACTAAATCCACATCCCCTCCCCCTGCTGCCGTGAAATCCTTTCACATTCCCATCAGTTTCTCTCCTCTCGATCCTCGTTGCTCCCGCGAGTCACTTTTAACTGGTCAGGGGCCGCCCACCTGTTCACAGCAACAGCTGGTTACAGGCGCTTTCTGTTAACCGATCGAGCAGAAAATCGGAATCCGTCGCGCTCGCTTCAGTTATTACAATATAATCTCAGGGGCTCGGTTTTATTCTTTTCGAATGAAGTTAAGTAAGCAACGCGGGGACGTGTATTGGAAGGCTGTATTACTCCCGCGCCCTTGTGGCTGTTCAAGGGCGCCTAACGATGTGATGAAGAATGTGCGCTATACAGCGGCATGCAGAACTCTGGGCACCGCGGTCAAAACTTCTGTCACTGTGAATAGCTAAGCGAGTAAAGGATGAACTGACTTCCACAAGGCATGAAGTTAAAGATGACACATCTCTTTAATATATTAAGCAAGAAAACTTTTTTTATTTCCATCTTTTACAGTTTCAAAATAACAAAAACGGAAAAGGGCCCGAAGCAAAAGTTTGGGCACCCTGCATGGCAGTACTTGGTAACACCCTCTTTGGCAAGTTTCACAGCTTGTAAACACTTTCTGTAGCCAGCTAAGAGTCTTTTAATTCTTGTTTAGGGATTTTCACCCATCCTTCCTACAAAAGTCTTCTAGTTCTGAGAGATTCTTCGGCCGTCTTACATGCACTGCTCTTTTGAGGTCTTATCCACAGATTTTCGATGATGTTTAGGTCGGGGGACTGTGAGGGCCATGGCAAAACCTTCAGCTTGCGCCTCTTGAGGTAGTCCATTGTGGATTTTGAGGTGTGTTCAGGATCATTATCCTGTTGTTGAAGCTATCCTCTTTTCATCTTCGGATTTTTTTACAGATGGTGTGATGTTCGTTTCTAGAATTTGCTGGTATTTAATTGAATTCATTCTTCCCTCTACCAGTGAAATGTTCCCCGCGCCACTGGCTGCAACACAAGCCCAAAGCATGATCGATCCACCCCCGTGCTTAACAGTTGGAGAGGTGTTCTTTTCATGAAATTCTGCACCCTTTTTTCTCCAAACATACCTTTGCTCATTGCGGCTAAAAAGTTCCATTCAGAAGGTTCAAAGGAACATCTAAACAAGCCTGATGCATTTTGGAAACAAGTCCTGTGGACTGACGAAGTTAAAATGAAGTAACAGAAATTGTGACCGGGGTGCCCAAACTTTTGCATGCCGTTGTATAAGCGACATTAAATCAGAGTGCTGACTTCAAAATTATCCCACTTTGAAATGTCCTCGAAGCCTGCTCATTCCCCCAGCCATGAATCTTCTATGTTCTCTGCGTAGTTCCCATTAGACTATGAGACATAGGAGCAGAACTAGGCCACTCGGCCCATCAAGTGTGCTCTGTCATTCCATCATGGCTGATTTATTATCCCTCTCAACACCTTTCTCCTGCGTTTTCCCCGTTAACCTTTGACGCCCTTACTAATCAAGAACCTATCAATGTTGCTTTAATATACCCAGTGTCTCGGACTCCACAGCCGCCTGTGACAATGAATCCCACAGTTTCGCTACCCGCCGGTTAAAGAAATTCCTTCTTATCTCTCTCTAAATGAACGTCTTATATTCTGAAGCTGTGTCCTCTCATCCTAGACTCTCCCACCATAGGAAAGATCCTCTCCGCGCCCACTCCATCTAGGCCTTTCAATATTTGATAGAGTTAAACGAGGACGCCCCCATTCTTCTACACTCTAGCAAGTATAGGCCTAGAACCTTCAAACACTCTGCTTACATTAACCATTTCATTTTTGGAATCAGTCTCGTGAACCTCCTCTGGAACTTTTCCAAAGCCTTAGATAAAGGGCTCAAAACTGCTCACAATACTCCAAATGCGGACTGGCCAATGTCTTCAATCCTTGCATTTACATTCAAGTCCTCTCAAAATAAATGCTAATATTGCTTTTGCCTTCCTAACTATCAACTCAATGTATAAGTTAGCTTGCAGGGAATCTTGCACAAGGACTCCAAAATGCCTTTCCCACTTCTAATTGTTGCATTTTCTCCCAGTCTACTGGTTTTATTCCTTCTAACAAAGTGCATGACCATACACCTCCCTACACTATATTCCAATTGCCACTTCTTTGTTACCCATTCTCCTAATCTGAGTCCTTCTGTAGGCGTTCTGCTTCCTCGAAACTACCTGCTCCTCCACCTATCTTCATATCATCCGCAACTTGGCCACAAAGCCATCTATTCCATCATCCAAATTATTTACATATAGCATAAAAAGAAGTGGTTCCAACACTGTCACCTGTGGAACATCACTAGTCACTGCAGCCAAACACGAAAGGCCCCTTTCATTCCCACTCTTTGTCTCCTGCCACTCAGTCAATCTTCTATCCATGTGAGAATCTTTCCTGTAATACCATAGGTTCTTATCTTGTTAAGCAGCTTCATGTGTGGCACCTTGTTAAAGACCTTATGAAATTACAAGTAAACAACATCCAATGGCTCTCCTGCTAAAATTAAGTATAATTTGGCTGAGTAGTCTAAAATTGCCCAATGCCTGCATGTCCCAGTCTGAATCTGAAGGCTGGAGACTGAAAAAGATGGCCTGTCTTGGGGTTACCAGACTGTGTTTGTGCTCGGGTGGGAGGGAGGAATGTGGCTTGTTTTCCTGTTGTTGTTTTGCTGCTTGTTCTGTTCTGTTTGTTGAGTTCTGTTGCTCTGCCAAACATTGTGACCTTGCTATGTTGGTGCCAGATTGTGAGGTGACACTTGCAGGTGACACCTTCGAGTGTGTTGGTTGTTAATGCAAATGACACATTTCACTGCATGTTTTGAAGTACGTGTAATAATTAAACTTGAATCTTGAATCTTGAAGCAGACTTACAATGCAATCAGGTTTACTCCAAGCAATGCCTGACTCGATTCACTGACTAAGTTTGCTGATGAAACAAAAGGGACATTGATAGGTTGCAGAACTGAGCTGAGAAGTGGCAGATGGATTTCAACCCAGATAAGCGTGAAGTGGTTCATTTCGGTAGGTCAAATTTGAAGAGAGGATATAATATTAATGCTAAGACTCTTGGCAGTGTGGAGGATCAGTGAGATCTTGGGGTCCAGTTCCATAGGACACTCAAAGCTGCTGCGCATGTTGACAGTGTTGTTAAGAAGGTGTGTATAGTGTGTTGGCATTCATCAACCGTTGGAATGAGTTCAAGAGCCGTGCGGTAATGTTACAGCTATAGTTAGACCCCACTTGGAGGACTGTGTTCAGTTCTGGTCACCTCATTACAGGAAGGAGTGCAGAGGAGAATTACAAGGATGTTGCCTGGCTTGGAGAGCATATCTTATGAGAATGCGTTGAACTTGGCCTCTTCTCCTTGGAGTGACGGAGGATGAGAGGTGACCTGATAGAAGTGTATAAGATGATGAGAGGCATTGATTGTATGGATAGCCAGAGGCTTTCCCCGGGGCTGAAATGGCAAACACGAGGGGGCACAGTGTTTATACTTTAGACTTTATACTTTACTGTCGCCAAACAATTGATGCTAGAACGTAAATCATCACAGCGATATTTGATTCTGCGCTTCCCTCTCCCTTGATTACTAATATTAAATATTAAAAATAGTAAAAATTACTAACTATTAAAAATTTAAATTATAAATCATAAATAGAAAATAGAAAAAATGGAAAGTAAAGTAGTCCAGAAAAACTGAGAGGCAGGTCCGGATATTTGGAGGGTACGGCCCAGATCCGGGTCAGGATCCGTTCAGCAGTCTTGTCACAGTTGGAAAGAAGCTGTTCCCAAATCTGGCCGTACGAGTTTTCAAGCTCCTGAGCCTTCTCCCGGAGGGAAGAGGGACGAAAAGTGTGTTGGCTGGGTGGGTCGTGTCCTTGATTATCCTGGCAGCACTGAAGTAGGTACAAGGGGGATATCAGAGATAAGTCTTCCATACACAGAGTGGTGAGTACGTGGAAGGCCTTGTCAGCAAAGGTGATAGAGGCAGATATAATAGTGTCTTTTAAGAGACTCTTAAGACAGGTGCACGGAGCTTCGAAAAATAGAAGGAAATATGCAGTAGGGAAATTCTAGCCAGCTTCTAGAGTAGGTTACATGGTCGGCACAACATTGTGGGCCGAAGGGCCTGTAATGTGCTGTAGATTTCTACGTTCTATGTTTGTATGGTAGACCCCTGTTTCTAATCTACCCGGTCAGTGCGATCAACACAGGCACAAAATGCAGAAGGAACGCAGCAGTCCGGGCAACATCCATGGAACCGTCGTGCCGAGTTCCTCCTGCATTTTATGTGTGTTGCTCGGATTTCCAGCTTCTGCAGATCTTCGTTTGTTTGTCAATCCGATCAAGATTATATTATTATTTTTGCAGGGTGCCAACAGAATTTTCAGTCAATGTTCGTTAGCTAAATATCATTTTCACATCAGAATCAGATTTATTATCATTGTCTTGTATATTGTGAAATTTGTTGTTCTGTGGCAGCACTACAGTTAAAATTAACTTCATTAAAGATTCCGTTTAATTTGTCACACGCATATCGAAACATACCTTGACGTGTTTGGTTTTAGGTTAACGTGGCTGCAGGTGTCGCCACGCTTCCACGCCAACATAGCATGCCCACAGCTGACTACCCCTAACCCGCCCGCACCCCGAGAACACCAACATGGCCACGGTGAGAGCGGCGGGGATCAAACCCCGATTGGAAGCGATTCTGCCAACCGCTATACTACCAATGCAAAGACGTAAAATTACTATTCCAAATAAATAAATAATCCAAAAACAAAGAAATAATGATATAATCGTTGAGGTAGTTGAATTACGAGGACATCTCTTGTATCAGGCCCTTATATGAATATCGACACTCGTCTAAACCACCGCGGAATCGTCCCGTCTGTCGTGAGATTTTACGTACAGCCGAACATTTCTTCAGATGACTGTTTTTAACGAAATAGTTTGCTCTCTTTTGGAATGCTTTTAAATCGGTAAATTGGTTTATTATTGTCACACATGCCAAGCTGCAGTGAAAAACTTGCCTCGCATGCCCTTGGTACAGTTAATTTCATTAGAATGGTGCGTGCAAGGGGTAAATAACAAGACGCAGAATAAAGTGTTCGGTTGAGGTGAAGTGTAGACAGGCAGCCAGCAAGGTGCAAGGCTACAGCAGGGTAACATAAATGTTTCAATGAATTTCCAGCATCCGCAGAATCTCTTGTGTTTCTTGAATTTCTTCCCCGGCAGGGACGCTGACTTATTTCAAAAAGTCACAAGTAATGGTAAGTTCCCCCAGCATTTTTGATGTGCAATGTGTAATGGTGCGACTAGATCCAATTATGCACCCCCCCCCCCAACCTTCGGAAAACGCAAAATATTAAACGGTCCTCTAGCACAATAAGATAAACTCGTAACCTCACAAACAAGAGAAAATCTGCGGATACAAGAAATCCAAGCAACACACACACACCATGCTGGAGGAAGTCGGCGGGTCAGGCAGCACCTGTGGAGAGGAATAAGGAGTCGACGTTTCGGGTCAAGACCTTTCATCAGGGAAGGGACTGATGAAGGGTATGATGAAAGGTCTCGGCCCGAAAAGTCGACTCTTTATTCCTGTCCTTCAGATGTTCCCAGCCTTTTTTTTATGCCACGGATCAATACCATTAAGCAGGCAGTCCGTAGATCCCAGGTTGGGAACCCCTGCGAGATGCCGCTTGACCTGCTGAGTTCCTCCAGCATTTCATGTGTGTATTACTCTATTAATGTATGTATCAAAGGAAATATCGATATCTGAATAATATTGTGTAGAACTATACGCATGCTACTATGTGAACTTGTGTGTTTGGAACAGCCAAAGTTCAAAGTAAATTTAATATCAAAGTATGTATATGTCATCATAGACTGCCGTGAGATTCATTTTCTTGCGGGCAGTCATGGTAAATAGAAAGAAACACAATGGAATCTACGAAAAGCCGACAAGCAAAAAACAACAAATAGCGTAAATACTAAAAGAAAATAATAATAATATTAATTAATTACTTAATACGCAATGAATATCGAGAACACGAGTTGTAGAATCCTTAAAAGTGTTAGAGAATCAGTTCAGTCTTGGCGTGAGTGAGTGAAATTATGGCTTTCGGTTCAAGAGCCTGGTGGCTGAGGGGTAATAGTTGTTCCTGAACCTGGTTATGTGGGACTTGAGGCTGAGAACGGAGCGTGGCCTGTATCGTGGGGGTCCTTGAAGGTGGATAGGTGGATGCTGCTTTTCCGCGACAGCGCTCCCTGTCAAACCGTTCAGCCGTGGGGAGGGCTTTACCTGTGCGACACACACAAAATGATGGAGTAGCTCAGCAGGCCAGGCCGAGGGCCCGGGGTCTCGGCCCGAATCGTCCACTCTTTTCCATAGATGCTGCCTGGCCTGCTGAGTTCTTCCAGCATTTTGTGTGTGTTTCTTGCATTTCCAGCAGCTGCAGATTTTCTCGTTTTAAGGCTTTACCTGTGGTGGACTGAGCAGTATCTACTACTTTTTGGTTTTTTTTTCGCGTTCAAGCCTTAGCATTGCCATACCGGGCCGTGATGCACCAGATACTATACTCTCCGCCGCGCATCTATAGAAGTTTGTCGACGTTTTAGATTACATGCTGCATCGCGCATGAAGGTAGAAGCGTGGTCCTGCCTTCAGCTGCATGCTGGGCCCAGTACAGATCCTTTGAAATGATAATGTCGAGGAATTTAAAGTTGCTCGCTCTCTCCACCTCTGATCCCCAGATAAGGACAGGCTCGTGGACCTCCAATTTCCTTCTTCAATACTCAGAAATTGGTTTTCCTGATGTTGAGTGAGAGGTTATTGTGGTAGTTGTCTGCGTATATAATATGACCCTGTATTGTGTTGCTGTAATCATGCTGTTGGTGTGATACTGTTTGTTTATGTGAATGCTAATCTTATTTCTCTGGTTGCTTGATGTGTGTGGAGGGAATAGTCGTTCAAACCGCGAACAGGCGAAATTCGAGGCCGAACGAAGTGTGCAATCGACATAGACTTAGCAAGTGACCCTTTCTGTATTCACCTTTACCCACAACTGCTGGCAAGTATACTGTGTGACTGGATTTCTACTGCTGTGCCGCAGTGGAACGGGAAAACTTTCTATATCGTAATTAGAAATTATAAAATGAAGTGTGTGTGAGAGAGAGGGTACAAGAACGGAGGCGACACCGTCGCAATGTAAGAAGATATTCTGTAAGATTCTCTTTCGGAGAGCATTTCATGATGATGTCCCGCATTCCCTCGCAATAACATCATGCTAATAATTTGCTTTAACAGTCGGCGAGTCGAATTTCTCAGCCACAGTATGATCAGCGCGGATAAATCCACTTTATGGACATACAATCAATCTATGTATATAAGCCATTTTATGCATTTATATTTATTCTGTTTTATAACTGTGTTCTTGATCTTACTGTTTTGTTGTGTTGCATCGGATCTGAAGTAACAATTATTTCGTTTACACATGTATACTGGGAATGACATAATATAATCTTGAATCTTCTTTATTCTCTTCATTGCGTTATCACCAGGTTCCCTTTACATTTACAAACGGTCAAACTAAACTTGAACAATACAATAGCAAAATAGAATCATGGCATCTGAAATATTTGAGCTGAATTTAACGTGAAACTATTGAGTAGGAACACAATTAAGTAATGCAAGTCCCGCCAGAATATAGTATTGATTAAGATGTATTGGGTAAAAAATAACGTTATTACATTGATAATTATTTTGTTAAAGCGCTTCCTTTTTTAAAAGTGTAGGTTTAATTTGATAATCTATGATCATTCAATTATAAAGTATATACTTCGTTATGTATAAACATATGTATATTTGTATGGAACAAATCATAATTACGCCCTCTAACACCAAGTCTTTCATTGAATTGGAGGGTATTTAAAAAAAATGTGTATATGTGCAAACTCTGTACGTCAAGAAATACTATAGATTAGAAATGTAGTTTCAATATTTTAAAAGGATCATTTAAAATTATTTCTTAATATATTGCTTTAATATATATTGTTTCAGTAAATTTCATAGATACATGGTATTTATCAACGAAAAATTATAGATGACAAAATTACTCTTTCGTTGTGTTTTGAAGAATATATATTTTGATTAATTCCTCATATTTATTTTAGTAAATTTCATATGTACCTATTATTAATGAACGACTACAGATTACACATTACACTTTCATGAGTCAGAAAGAATATATACATATACATTGAAATTTATTTCTTCGTATAATGTTTTAATAAACATTGTTTTAGCACATTAAATACGTATATATTTATCAATGAAATATTATAGATTGTAAATTTGAACTTTAAAGGATCAAATCAAAATTGTTAACTATTTTGGAATGTGTAGGCAGTAGAGAGGTAGAAAAAGACAGCGGGGGTTGCTGCTTTTGTTACATTATTACCAGGAGTCGTCCGGGTGATTATAAACAGGGTTCACAAAACGGGCAAATAATGTATTGCGTAATGCGTTTAAATTTAGTTCAAGGTGCCATCAGGTAGTTTATAAACACGTCCCGCTAATCTACAACGTATGAGGAACTTTGTATTAGATGCAGACCATTTGGTCCAACTCATCAATGTCTACTGTATTAGAGCTTCCACCGCATAAACTCCAACTCTAAACTCTCCGAAGAGTTGGAGGAATTTGAACCGGAATCCCATCCTACACACTCTTCCAGCCTTTGGAATAAGAATCCACACTGGATTAATTTGTGCACTAGTATTGAACTCGCGTGGACAAAATGTAGTCCCTGTGTACACGTGTACACTCCCAGCGTAATACTAACGCCGGAAGCAACACACACAAAATGCTGGAGGAATTCAGCAGGTCAGGCGGCATTTATGAGGCCGAGACCTTTAATCCTGAACTTGACGGCGAAGACGCCTAAAACCTACATCTAAAACTCTACGTGTAGAGTTGTACAAGTTTTTCCACTGTAGCTCAATACATGTGACAACAATACACCAACTTACACAAAACATGTCCACGTTCTCAAGTAGTTGACAGCACCTCTCGACACAATGCGATTTACCCCGTTAACACCAGTGAGGATAGTAAAAGGTAAATAATAACACACATCTTGCTGTCTCGTAAAAACCTTGCGGACGCCGGAGGAGAAAAGAACGAGATTTTCCTTTCAAAATCTGTATTTCTTACATCAAAAATTTCAAATACTGACTAATGTAACTATCGTAGATTTTCAAATTAAAACTCCCACTCACGTCTAGATCCAAACCAAGTATTAACGCTATTGTTCCGTTTACACAGCATGCTTAACTTTCACGGTTCATAGACCAAAGGCATCAATTTATGTAATTAGTTTCTACACGTTTCCTTTGTTACCCTTTGTTTTATTTAAATCAGTGACAGTGTTAACATTGTAATTTAACAGGGGCAGGTGTATTAAATATCGTTAAGACGTTGCGTTTACAAATATTGAAATTTAATTACACACACACACTCTCGCACACACACACACACACACACACACACTCTCGCACACACACACACACACACTCTCGCGCGCGCGCGCGCACACACACACACACACACACATACACACACTCTCGCACACACACACACACACACACACTCTCGCACACACACTCTCGCGCGCACACACACACACACACACACACACACACTCACTCACTCACTCAGCGTTTCAGGAGCAGCTTCTTCCCCTCCGCCATCAGATTTCTGAACGGACAATGAAATTATGCAATATTTCCCTCTCTTTTTGCGTAACTTAATGAATATATATGTATATATAAAATTGGACTTTACAGTTTTTTGTGTATTGCACTGTACTGCTGCAGCAAAACAACAAATTTCACGAGATATGTGGGTAATGATTCTTATTCAGATTCTGACAAAGCAAGTATGGTAATAGAATTAGCATTATAGCACGTGGTATATATTAAACAAATTATTTAATTACAGCCTATATTTATAAATAAATTATTTTGCAAAATAAATATCGACCAAGTTTTGACTTGTATTCAAATCGCACAGGCGTCTCCGAGTCCCAGCTGCCTCCAAGTGCTGTTTAGAAGCCGATCTGGTTCTGATGAATCGCGTTGACAGGCCCAGAATTTCTGCGGCCAGGGAGCGGAGTAAAATGAAACAATTTCAAACAAGTTCCATAATCGGCTGTATGCTTTCACCGGCCCGCGGAGTTGGAAATTAAAACCGTTGCTGGCATTAAAGAAAGCTAGTTTAATTTCGTCTTTTTTTGACTTTGATAGTTACTGTTGATTCCCGTCGGAAACAAATTCTCTTTGTGGTTAATATGAAGGAGTCTTTCGTTAAGCGCGAGGCCCCTGAAGTGTTTTAAAATCTTACCCATACTTTAATGTCTTTCATACAGTTAAAACTCACGAAACTGTTTGGAGATTATTCGAGTGATTCAGTAAAATCGAATGAAGAAATGGGGTGGGGGAGAGAGAGAGAGAGAGAGAAGAATCGGTGGGACTGGAACGGGGGACAGGCGGAAAAAAATTAAGGGCGAGAAGACACACAGATACAAGTGTGCACACACACTCACAGATACAGGTACGCTCACACACAGACGCACAAGTATGCAAACATAGAAACAGACACGGACATACGCACGCAAACACATACAGTCGGATTTATTTTCGTACACATCTACAAGCATAAACAGTAAACACAAGCACTCCGATGCACTCCCGCTTTCTTTCACTCTGTCGCTACTACAGACAACTTTGTCTCATCGATTCTCCCGCCTCCAGTTTTCTGTCCCCTATTTCTGTCCTCATCCTTTGTTGTAACCGATTCATTTTCTTGTAGGCATGCTATTGTATTTATTTTTCCGCGAATGTCTGATGGAAGGTGAACCTCAAGGCAGTATGTAGTAATATTTACGTGCTTTGACTGTATTTTTCTGATTTCGCTGCTCCTCACACACACATGCAGAGACAGATGCTTATTCAGAGAGACAGACACAGATGCGCAGATATATAGATGCACGGGGTTGGAGAGCTATGGTCCAGATGCAGGTCGAAGGGACTAGGCAGCATAATAGTTCAGCATGGACTAGATGACCCGAAGGGCCTGTTTCCGTGCTGTAGTGTCTCTGACTCTATATATAAATAAACATGGGCACAATCATATGTGCATTTTACATATAAACACACACACACACACACACACACACGCACACACACACACACACACACACTCACTCACTCACTCACTCACTCACTCTCACTCCCTCACTCTCACTCACTCTCCCACTCTCCCACAAGGAGGATTTTATGTAGCATCCACGCTAGCACCACCAGACTCGAGCACAGCTACTTTCCCCGGGCAGTAGGGCTGATCAACACCTCCACCCATAATCCACTCCTCCACACGCCCTCCCCCGCTCCCCAATCACTAGTTTAACCTCGACTATACCTCTTCCCACCTCGCCACATGCAAAAATGCCATTCCCTAGGATGAGGTTTTCCGTTCCAGGACATCTCAAATGTCCTCTTTCTTTAAGGATCGTGGTTTCCCTTCTGCTGTCATCAATGATGCCCTCACCCGCATCTCCTCCATTTCCTGCACTTCGGCTCTCACCCCATCCTCCCGCCACCACAACAGGGACAGAATTCCCCTTGTCCTCACCTACCACCCCACCAACCTCCGGATCCAGCACATTATCCTCCGCAACTTCCGCCACCTTCAACAGGACCCCACCACTAAGCACATCTTTCCCTCTCCACCCCTCTCTGCTTTCCGCAGGGATCGGTCCCTCCCCATGGTTCTCCCACCCAGCACTTAGCCCTGTAAGCGTAAGTACTACACCTGTCCCTACACCTCCTCTCTTGTCACCATTCAGGGCCCCAAATAGTCCTTCCAGGTGAGGCAACACTTCATTTGCGAGTCTGTTGGGGTCATCTATTGCATCCGGTGCTCCCGGTGTGGCCTCCTCTACATCGGTGAAACCCGACGCAGATTGGGGGACCGTTTCGTCGAGCACCTCCACTCCGCCCGCCACAACAGGCAGAATCTCCCGGTAGCCACCCACTTCAACTCTGCTTCCCATTCCCATTCAGATATGTCCATACATGGCCTCCTCTACTGCCATGATGAGGCTGAACTCAGGCTAGAGGAGCAACACCTCATATACCGTCTAGGTAGTCTCCAGCCCCTTGGTATGAACAACTTCCGGTAATTCCCTCCCCCTCCCTTCCTCTATCCCTATTTCACATCACCTCCCTCATAGTTCCGCCTCCTTCTACTACTGCGCATTGTTCTCCTGCCAATCACCTCCCTGCTTCCCCTCCCCCACCCCTTTCTCTTCCAAATTACTGTTTTTTTCAACTACCAGCATTCTTCAAACCCTCCCCCAAAGTTCTTCCTTCAGTCCTGACGAAGGGTTTCGCCCGAAACGTCGACTAATCTTTTCAACTGATGCTGACTGACCTGCTGAGTTCCTCCAGCGCATTGTGAGTGTTCCTTTGACAGCAGCATCTGCAGATTATTTTGTGTTCACTAGTTTATCATTTCCTGCAGCCACCTTAGGGACAGGCATTGCTGTGCCTAGCATCACTTTACAATTAATCCGTACATAAGTTATTTTACCTATTTATATTTATTGGGGTTTTTTTCTGTGCTGCACCGGGTTCGGAGTAACAATGATTTGCATAAGAGTTGCTGGTAAACGCAGCAGGCCAGGCCCGAAACGTCGACTGTACCTCTGCCAAGAGATGCTGCCTGGCCTGCTGCGTTCACCAGCAACTTTGATGTGTGTTGCTTCAAATTCCAGCATCTGCAGATTTCCTCATGTTAACAATGATTTAATTCTCTTTACACATGTGTACTGTACTGGGAATGACATTGAACAATCTTGAATCTTGAAGACAACCGGGCCCTGGCTGGTTTTGGGCAGGTGGTGGGAAAAATAATCACACGACAGTGGATCTTTAAAATAATACCTAACCTAAATTTTCATCGCAATACGCACAGTATTTCACCCTGTTGACCTCTTGAATCAAGGTGCTTCAATATTGCAGTGCCTAGCAGTCTGCGAAAACGCCATCCTCAGGCCAACTGGTCGGGATTTCGTCTTAAATAATAAAATGTTATCTGTCCGCCTGTGTGTGTGCGTTATCTGTATTTAACTCATTTGCACTTTGAACAGCACCATAAGATCATGTCATAGGCGCAGAATTAGGCCACTCGGCCCATCGAGCTTGTTCCGCCATTCAACCATGGCTGATTTATTATCCCTCCCAACCCCTTTCTCCTAACTTCTCCTCATAACCTTTGATATCCTTACTGTTCAGGAACTTTTCTACCTCCACGTTAAATATACCCACTGATTTGGCCTCCGCAGCCATCTGCGATGATGAATTCCACAGATTCACCAGTCTCTGGGGAAGCAATTCCTTCTCATCGTTGTTCTGAAGCGATTTCCTTGTATTTTCTTTTCCCCATGGTGCCAGACTCTCCCACTATTGAAACATGCTCTCTACCATCATTCTATCTCGGCTTTTCAATGAAGACCCCTTCTAAACAGAAGCGAGTACAGCCCAGAGCCGTTAAACACTCCAAATACGTTAAAGCTTTCATTCCTGAGATCAAGTGTAAAAAGCGGTATGTTGCGGCGTAACTGGACGCCCAGTGTAATCCTTCCAGGGACACAGCATCCAAAAGGGGATGAAATCACCATGGATACTTGTGATATGTCGCTATTGGTTTAATGTTGTCACATGTCTCGAGGAGAATGATAAACCTTTACATGCTATCCAAAAAAAAAAAAATGCAGAATGGGGACATATTGACTAGACCTCTTCTTACCCTGTCTCTTGTAACGGACATGTCGGTCCATGGCCTGCTCTACTGCCATGATAAGGCCACTCTCAGGCTGGAGGAGCAACACCGGACATTCTATCTGGATAGTCTCCAATCTGATGGCATGAACATCGATTTCTCTAGCTTCCTGTATTTTCTTCCCCTCGCTCTTCTCACTTTTTGCACTCTCCATTCTAGTTCCCTCTTACTCCTTTCCATCTCCTCACTTGCCTATAACTCCCTCTGGTGCCTCTATTGTTTCCTGATCTCCCATGGTCCACTCTACTCTCCCATGGTCCACTCTACTCTCCCATGGTCTATTCTACTCCCCCATGGTCCACTTTACTCTCCCATGATCCACTCTACTCTTCCATGATCCATTCTACTCTCCCATGATCTATTCTACTCTCCCATGGTCCATTCTACTCTCCCATGGTCCACTTTACTCTCCCATGATCCACTCTACTCTTCCATGATCCATTCTACTCTCCCATGATCTATTCTACTCTCCCATGGTCCACTCTACTCTCCCATGATCCACTCTACTCTTCCATGATCCATTCTACTCTCCCATGATCCATTCTACTCTCCCATGATCCACTCTACTCTCCCATGATCCATTCTACTCTCCCATGATCCATTCTACTCTCCCATGGTCCATTCTACTCTCCCATGGTCCACTCTACTCTCCCATGGTCTATTCTACTCTCCCATGGTCCACTCTACTCTCCCATGATCCATTCTACTCTCCCATGATCCATTCTACTCTCTCATGATCCATTCTACTCTCCCATGGTCCACTCTACTCTCCCATGATCCATTCTACTCTCCCATGATGCACTCTACTCTCCCATGATCCATTCTACTCTCCCATGATCCATTCTACTCTCTCATGGTCCATTCTACTCTCCCATGATCCATTCTACTCTCCCATGATCTATTCTATTCTCCCATGGTCCATTCTACTCTCCCATGGTCCGCTCTACTCTCCCATGGTCCATTCTACTCTCCCATGGTCCACTCTACTCTCCCATGGTCCACTCTACTCTCCCATGGTCCATTCTACTCTCCCATGCTCCACTCTACTCTCCCATCAGATTCCTCCTTCTTCAACCCTTCAGCTTTTCCACCATTCAACTCCCAGCTTAATCACACCTCACTCACCCACCTACCTTCCTCCTCACCTGGTTTCACCTGTCACCTGGCAGCTTGTACTCCTTCCCTTCCTCCACCTTCTTATCCTGGCTTCTTCACCCTTCTTTTTCAGTCCCGTTGAAGTATCTCAGTTCGATGCTGCCTGACCTGCTGAGTTTCTCGAGCATTTTGTGTATGCTACTCAAAACTGCAATTCTCTTCTCTCAGTTACTCCGGACTCTGCTGCATCTGCTCTCAGGATGAGTGCCCAGTTTATTCTTTTAAATAGTTTTGTTTTGTTATGAAAACAGTTTGTTTTGATTTATAAAAAATGACATCCTTCTACAGGTTCTCCTCCCCTCCCCTTTCCGCTTTCTGTGGGGATGGCTCTCTATACAGTTCCTTTGGTCCATTTATTCTTCCCCACCGATTTCCCTGTTGACCCTTGACCCTTAACCCTACAACCAGGCTAAGTGTCACACCTATGCCCAAAGAGTCGCTCCTCTTATCTTGTCTCATCACTTCTCTTCTCTCTCCCCTCTTAAGTGGCTCAAGGACCTTGGGTTCTGCCCTTTCTAGCCTATGGGTCCTGAGTCAAATCTCATGTCCCCCACTTTAACTCTGGCCACTCCACTTATAGCTTACTTCTTTTCACTGGTTCACACGAATCGAGACATGCTCTTTTTAATAGTTTTTTGCTCTTGTACTAATCTCACTCTCATATGTAATATGAAGATAAGCTAGCCAATAATATAAAAGAGGATATCAAAAGAGTTTCAGATGTATAAGGAGTAAAAAGAGAGGCAGGAATGGATAGTGTGTCACTGGAAAATGACACTGGAGAGGTAGTAATTAGGAACAAAGAAATGGTGGATGAATAAAATAAGTATTTTGTGTCAGGAAGTCAACAGCAGTACTGCATAAATTGTGGAGTATTGGGAGGCAGAAGTGAGTGTAGTTGCTAATACTAAGGTAGCTGAAGAGACTGTAAGGGCATTAGTAGTAATTTTTCAAGAATCACTTGATTGTGAAATGATTCCAGAGGACTAAAAAATTGCAAATGTCAGTTCACTTTTTAAGAAGGGAGGAGGCAAAAAAAAAAACAGAAAATTATAGGTCAGTTAGCCCAACTTTTGTGATTGGCAAAATGTTAGACTTCATTAACTAGTATGAAGTTTTGGGGTACTTGGAGGCACACAATAAAATAATCCGAAGTTGGCATGGTTCTCTAAAGGGGAAATTTTGCCAAACAAGACTACTGGAGTTATTTGAGGAAACGTCAGGCAAGATAGACAAAGGAGACTTAGCGGATGTTGTATACTTGGGTCTGCAGAAAGCCTTTGACAAGGTGTCACACGTGAGGCTGCTAAACAAGATATGAGCCAATGGTATTACAGGAAAGATATCAGTATAAATAGAAGATTGACTGACAGGCCAGAGGCAAAGTGTGGGAAGAAAGGGGTCCTTTTCTGGTTGGCTGCTGGTGACTAGCAGGTATTCTGTAGGGGTTGATGTTGGGACTGCTTTTTTCACATTGTATGTCAATGATCTTTTTGATGGAATTGATAGCTTTGTGCCAAGTTTGCAAATTAATCAATGATAGGTGGAGCGGCAGGTAGTGTTGAGGAAGTAGAAAGTCTGCAGAAGGACTTAGGCAGATTAGGAGAAAGGATAAAGAAGTGACAGATGGAATATAGTGTAGGGAAATGTATGGTCATGCACTTTGGTAGAAGGAATAAGGGTGTAGACAATTTTCTACACTGAGAGTGAATTCAGAAATTATTTGGAACACCTTTGGAGTATTGTGAACAGTTTTGGGTCTCTTATCTAAGAAGGAATGTGCTGGCATGGGAGAGGCTAGAGATGAGGTTTATGAGAATGATCCCAGGAATTAAAGGATTAATGTATGAGGAATGTTTAACAGCTCTGAGCCTGTACTTACTGGAGTTTAGAAGAATGGATAGGGGGATCATCTTGAAATCTATTGAATATTGAAATGACTAGATAGAGTGGATATGGGGATGTGGGAGAGTCTAGGACTAGCCTCAAAATAGAAGGATGTCTCCTTAGAACAGTGATGGGGAGGAATTTCTTTAGGCAGAGGGTGGTGAATCTGTGGAATTCATTGCTACAGACAGCTATGGAGGTCAAGTCATTGGGTATATTTAAAGTGGAGGTCGATAGCTTCTTGATTAGTAAGGGTGTCAAAGGTTACGGGGAGAAGGTAAGGAGAATGGAGTTGAGATGAATAATAAATCAGCCATGGTGAAATGTTGGGGCAGACTTGATGGCCCAAATGACCTAATTTTGCTCCTGTATTTTTTGGTCTTATAGAGTGGACAGCCAGAAACTTTTCCCAGGGCAGCAATGACTAATACCTGGGGATATTGTTTAAAGTTGAGTGGAGGAATGTATAGGGGGGATGTTAGAGGTAAGTTGTGTCACCCAGAGAGTGGTGGGTGCCCGGGGTTGTGGCAGAGGCAGATGCATTCAGGACTCAGGGGACTCGTAAATAGGCACAGGGATGAAGGAAAAGTGGAGTGGTAAGGGCTGTGTAGCAGGGAATGGTTAGATTAATCATGGAGCCATGATGGACGAAGGAAATGACTCAATGGACTGAATGTCCTAATTCTGCTCCTACGCCTTCTGGTTTTATGGTCTAAATGACCAGATTAATTTCACGACTCTATCAGCTATTTGAATGACAGAAACCAGAAGGCCTTCTCCTGTTCCGATGACACTTTGTAGGGATACGAAATAGCTTACAATGTGTTAGTTGATGGTCCACTCAGCAAGATGAGGCAGTCAAATCAATGGGGTAATGTCGCTGTGAGTGCTCTAACACGCTGCAGCCCATTTCCATCACTACTGCAGGCCACGGTTTTTGGCTTGGGTCCCGAAACGCCACATTAAAAGAAAGGCCCAGTGACTGCGCTTGCTGAACAACTCTGAGCCATAATTTATCAGCTGCCACCACAAATCACTCGGCTCCGTCATCGTGTCTGTTGCTACAAATTACTGTTGATTTCGGCCTTAATGAAAGATAAAGGAAATTTTACAAGGAGCTGGATGAAAGAGATGGCAATGTCTACTGAGGGAAGCCTAATGCTGCGGCCAATTAGTTTCGCATTGTCAACACTTTTCACAAGTTTCAAGATTGTTTAATGTCATTTCCAGTAAACAAGTGTAAAGGAAAATGAAATAGTTGTTACTCGGGATCCGATGCAGCACAAAAAACACAATGAATATAAATACATAAGACAGCTTACTGTATATACATAGATTATTTGCATGTCCATAAAGTGTATGTACAGGTGTGTCTGTACATAAGGTGACTGGCGGGAAACGATAAAGTAGTGCTGGTGTGGATGTGGTGGGGGGGGGGTGTTAGTGAGCAGAATGTTGATCAGCCTTTCTGCTTCAAGAGAAGAAGTATTTTTAGATTTAGATTCTGAGGACACGCAGTCCTGTTTTATTGTCATTTAGTAATGCATGCCTTAAGAAATGATACAATGTTCCTCCAGAATGATATCACAGAAACACAAGACAAACCAAGACTAAAAAAACTGACAAAAACCACATAATTATAACATACAGTTACAACAGTGCAAAGCAATACTCTAATTTGATAAAGAACAGACCATGGGCATGGTAAAAAAAAGTCTCAAAGTCTCCCAAAAGTCCCATCATCTCATGCAGACGGTAGAAGGGAGAAACTCTCCCTGCCATGAGCTTCCAGCACCGCAAACTTGCCGATGTAGCACCCTGGAAGCACCCGACCGCAGCGGACTCTTGAGTCCGTCCAAAAACTTCGATCCTCCGACCAGCTCTCTGACACCGAGCACCATCTCTGCCGAGTGCTTCGACCCCGGCCCCGGCAACAGGTGATACCCAAAGCCGAGGATCTGGGGCCTTCCCCTCCGGAGATTCTCGATTGCACAGTAGCAGCAGCAAGTGAAGCAGGCATTTCAGAAGTTTCTCCAGATGTTCCTCTGTGCTTCTCACGTCTGTCTCCAAAAAATCAGAATTGTGCATGACCCCTACTTAAGAAATACGATATCATTTTGGAGCGGCCGCCCATGCTGCGTCACGCCACCATCTTCTCCTCCCTGGAGGGGAGGAGAAGATTGTTACGTAGCCTCCTCCCTGATGGGAGTAGGATAAACCGTCCATGAGCAGGGTGGGTGGGATCCTTCATGATGTTACTGGCCCTTTTCTGGCACCTTTCTGTATATACTGGACATCCTTGATGACTGGTAGATTAGTGCCTGTGACGTGGTGGGCGGTTTTGACTGCACGTTACAGTGCCTTCCTGTCCGCCACAGGACAGTTTCCGCACATTGCAGTGATGCAGTGTGTTAGGATGCTCTCTACTGTGCGTCTGCAGAAGGACATGAGTATACTGTAGATGTGCATAGTCCAGCCTCTTCAGCCTCCTTAGCGAGTGCACCTGTTGGTGAATATTGCTACAGCAGACAGAGGCAGGAACAACCTAAGGGGAGCCAATACACTTTGGTCCATAATCACTGCACATCATTGTTCTCCTCCATTTCTGCAAATACACGGGCAGTGGGCATAATGGTGTGGCAGGTAGAGCCGCGGCCTCTCAGCACCAGAGACCCAGCTGGAATCTTGACCTCTGGTGCTATCTGTGTGGAGTTTGCACGTTCTCCCTGTGTCCATTTGGGTTTCTCCCAGGTGTTCTGGTTTCCTTCCACATCCCAAGACACGTAGCTTTAACTGACCACTACAAATTGCTCCTAGTATGGAGGAGAGTGGTAGGATTTGAGGACATGGGAATTTGAGGATGGTTAAAAAAAATGGGATTAGTGTAATTGGATGTTCGATAGCGGCAAGGATACTGTTTGGTTTAATATTGTCACACGTACAAGATACAGTGAAAAACGTGTCTTGCACACTGATCATACAGATCAGATCACTACACAGTGCACTGAGGTAGAGCAACACACATCAGGCCAGGCAGCATCTATAGGAATAGGTACAGTCGACGTTTCAGGCCGGGACCCTTCATCAGGACCCTTCGCCTGCTGCGTTCACCAGCAACTTTTATGTGTGTTGTTTGAAATTCCAGCATCTGCAGGTTTCCTCGTGTTTGCATTGAGGTAGGTTCTGATTCTGAATCAATAACAGAATAAAGTGTAACAGCTACAGGAAAAAGTGCAGTGCAGGTAAGCAATAAGGTACAAGATCATAATGAGGTAGATTGTGAGGTCAACCATCAAACTTAGCACAGTGCTTCACAGAGCCAGTGATCAGCAATTGGGGGTTAAATTCCCACTGTGGTCTACATGTTCTCCCCATAGCGTGGGCTTCCTCCAGGTGCTCCAGTTTCCTCCCTCATTCCAATGACCTACAGGTTAGGGTTAGGGTTAGTAAGTTGTGGGTGCGTCAGGTTGGTGCCGGAGACATGGCAACACTTGCGGCCTGCCCCGCAGTACAGCTTGGATGGTGCTGATCATTGATGCAAGTGATACATTTTACTGTTTTGATGTACATGTGACAAAAAACAGCTAAAAGCTGATCTCAAGCTAGCTAAGCTAGGGGACTATTTAATAGTCATACAGAGGGGTAGAAGCTGTCCTTGAGCCTGGTGGCACATGCCTTCAAGCTTTTGCACCTTTTACCTGATGGAAGAGGGGAGAGGGACAATGTTCAAGGTGGGTGGGGTCTTTGATTGTCCTGCCTGTTCTACTGAATCAGTGAGAAGTGTAGACAGAGTCCATAGAGGGGAGGCTAGCTTCTATGATTTGCCTTGTGTATCTCGTGCCTCCTCACATACCCAGTGATCCAATGGTTCATGGCTACGTTATTCCCTTTGGCTAAACCCAAATTCTAAGAGGCATCTTCACAGCAACCTAGCCTGCATTCACTGCAGATTAGAAGAATGAGAGATAATGTCACAGCAACCCATCAAATATTGAGAAGCCGAGATAGACCGGATATGGAGAGGATGTTTCCGAAAGTGAGGCAAGTCTAGGGCCAGAGGCCACAGGCTCAGAACAAGATGACATCCTTTTAGAACAGATATAAAGAGTAATTTCTTCAGCCAGACGGTGGCAAATTTGTGTAATTAATTAATATGAATGGCTGTGGATGTTGTCATTTCCTACATTTAAGGCAGGTTCTTGATAAGTAAGGATGTCAAAGGTTACGGAGAGAAGACAGGAGTATGGAGTTGAGAGGGATAATAAATCAACCATGACAGAATGGCGGAGCAGACGATGGGCCAAATGGCCTAATTCTACTCTTCTATCTTATGGTTTTACGGTCTAGTACCATTGACCCAATGTTATCCTGTGCGTACTGGGCACCACGGTAGTACAGCAGTTAACGCAACGCTATTACAGCTCAAAGCGTGCCAGAGTTCAGACTTCAATTCCAGCACCGTCTGTAAGCGTTTGCATGTTGTCACATGAACCACATGGGTTTCCTCCAGGTGCTCCGGTTTCCTCCCACAATCCACAGATGTACCAGTTAGTAGGTTAATTGGTCATGGTAAATTCTCCTGTGATCAGGGTAGGGTTAAATGGATGGGTTGCTGGGGGTGCGGTTCATTGGACCAGAAGGGCCTGTTCCGTGCTGTATCTCCAAATAAAAAATAAATAAAATAAAATAATATTTATGTAAAGATGACAGAAACTCCATAAAATACTGCCACCACTTTAATCTCTTTATCACAGTGATTATCTAATCTTTGTATTATAATCAGTATTTGATCTGAATACAATATTATTTGTCTCTGGTAGAAGAAACAATCTAATTTTTGTATTGTAGTTCTAATCAAGTTTCTACATAATAATGGCAATCCAATAATAGTGCCTCTAATCTGTATTTTAAACAGAATCTGTATACGTATAATAGAGGTGGACTTTAATTCCTATGTAATAGCAAGTGCCTACCTATTCAATGATTGTGTAATCTTTGACAATCTAAATGTTAGCGTCTTAGACTCGTTTATGTTCACATAGAGTCATAGAATCATGGGGCACATAAAGAGACCTATCAGCCCAACTGGTCTATGCTGACCCAGGTGCCCCATCCAAGTTAGTCCTATTTCCAGTATTTGGCCCATAAATAAACCTTTCCAATCCACATACCTGCCTCAACAAAGTACATAAATACAAATTTATGAGGGGTATGGATATGGTTTGGGCCAGCCAATAGTGTAGTGGCATCAGCACTGGACTTTGAGGTCGATTGTCCTGAGTTCGAATCCAGCAAGGTCCCCACCTGGGCAACAGCAGGACCTGTATGGAAGAAAGGCCTGGAAATCTACTTCCGTATCTTACCACGAAAACCCTATGGATAACTACACTGTCCATAGGGTCACCATGAATTGATGATGACTCGATGACACTCAGCGACAACAACACAGATATGATTAATGAAAACAGGCCTCTTTCACTGAGGTTGGGTGAGAGTAGTACTAAAGGTCATGGGTTAAGTGTGAAAGGTGAAATATTTAAAGGGAACCTGAGAGGTAACTTCATTACTCAGTGGGTGGCGAGAGTGTGGAACGAGCTGCCAGTGGAAGTGGTGGATGTGAGTTCGATTGCAACATTTAAGAGAATGCTCACGGTGACACGGTAGTGTAGCGGTTAGCATGATGCTTTACTGTGCCAGTCAGCCAGGTTCAATTCCTGCCACCTGCTGTCTGTAAGGAGTTTGTACGTTCTCCCTGTGACCACGTGGGTTTCCTCCATGTGCTCCAGTTTCCTCCCACATTCCAAAACAAAGGCCTATGGGCTAGTAAGTTAATTGGTCACATGGGTATAATTGAGCGGTGTGGGCTTGCTGGGTCAGAAAAGCCTGTATCCCTGCTGGATAAGCGCATGGATCAGAGGGGTACAGAGGGCTATGGTGCAGGTGAAGGCAGAACAATAGTTCAGCACGGACTAGATGGACCAAAGGGCCTGTTTCTATTCTGTAGTGCTCTACGACTCAATGGCTCTATAACCATACCAATCGATACCACCCTTCGTGTAAAAAAGGCTGCCTCTCAAATTCTTATTAACTCATTCCCTCTACGCCCTTTAAATCTTAATTATCCAACCCTGGGAAAAAGACTGAGTGTATTTTTTCCTATCTATGCCCCTTGTGATTTTATATACCTCTATGGGATCACCTCTCAGCCTCCTATGCTCTAAGGAATAACATTCTGGCCTGTCCAACCTCTTTCTGAATGGATTGTGTTAACAGATCGTTGATTGAAAAATCATAGGCTATTGCTAAACTGTCAGCTATGCACTTACTACCTGCCTGCTGTACCCAAGAAAATGGCTACTGCGTGTACTTTTTTGGTCTTCTGCTGCTGTAGCCCAGCGGTCCCCAACCACCGGGCCGCGAGGAAACGATATGAGTCAGCTGCACCTTTCCTCATTCCCTGTCACGCCCACTGTTGAGCTTGAACGCACACAAGATCATTACCCGTGCGTCATCCATGTCAGCGCGGGAAGGAGATCAACTCCCCGAGCTTGCAAGTGATGATGGGCTGTAAAGTATGTTTGACATAACATCTCTGCCGGCATTCTGGATCAAAGTCAAGGCTGAATATCCTGAGATAGCCACAAAAGCACTGAAAACGTTGCTTCCATTTCCAACATTTCTCTGCAATGAATGCAACAAAAATTAATTTGGGAATAGACTGGACATAAGGAACCCCCTTCGAGTATCGCTGTCTCCCATCACCCCTCGATGGGACCATCTTGTTACAGGGAAACAAGCCCAGGGCTCCCACTGATTCAGCGATATTGGTGTGTTGCAATGATTTTATATGTTCATCCGAGGAAAATATGTGCTGTGTGTTTAATATCCAAACGTTACTTAAAATATTATGATGCTATTGACTTATATAACATAAAAGTCGAAACCCCTTTACACTTATAACAATTACAGCACGGAAACAGGCCATCTCTGCCCTTCTAGTCCCTGCCGAACGCTACTCTCACCTAGTCCCACTGACCTGCTCTCAGCCCATAACCCTCCATTCCTTTCCTGTCCATATAGCTGCCGAATTTTTCGTTAAATGATAATATTGAACCTGCCTCTATCACTTCTGCTGGAAGTTCGTTCAACACTTACTTCAAGCTCCCCTGTCCTCCCCTGATAATTGACTTATCACTATATTCATGTGAGGAAGATATGCACTGTGTGTTTAATATTAAATTCGTTAGATAAATCCTTTTAGAAACAAAATTGAGTGTATTAGCCACTTATCACCGATATTCTGGTCGTGGTTAACATCCCCCCACAAAAAGAATCGCCAAAAATCATTTGTAGAAAAAAATCCGCACATACATGCATGTGCACTGGTGCCCGCTCAAGGCTTCATGGTCATGGTAGTCTTTCTCGGGGTAAACACAACGTATTTGACTGCTACTCTTGTCTGTTGGCTACCCTACCCCCTCACCCCACCCCCGGGTCGGCCGGTCCGCAAGAATATTGTCAATATTAAACTGGTCCGCAGTGCAAGTTACGCAGTTACGGTTAACATGCTGTCAGCTTGAACTAATCTGGCTATTCTTCTCTGATCTCTCTCATTGACGAGGCATTTTCACCCACAGAACTGCTACTCACCAGATATTTTTTCTTGTTTTTCACACCATTCTCTGTAAATTCTAGGGTCTGTTGTGTGTGAAAATCCCAGGAGATCAGCAGTTTCTGAGATACTCAAACCACCCCATCTAGCACCAACAATCATTCCATGGTCAAAGTCACTTAGATCACATTTCTCCCCATTCTGAACAACTGAACCTCTTGACCATGTCTGCAAGCTTTTATGCATTGATTTGCTGCCACATGATTGGCTGATTAGATATTTGCATTAACGGGCAGGTATACAGGTGTACCTGATACAGCGGTCACTGAATGTATATTTTTAAAAATAATTAAGTTGCTCTGTAGCCTTTAATATGAAGAGACCATAGTCTCCTCCTACAATCATTTATTCTGCCATGAATATTCTAGATAAATAGTTGATATGGTTGCTTGCCTTGGTGTCAATTACAAATTAACACTTTAAAAGTTTTGTTAATTTCAGCCAATCACAGGTCTCCACAATGACTGTAAGACCATAGGAGCAGAGTTGGGCCATTCCGCCCATCAATTTTGCTCTGCCATTTCAGCATGGCTGTTTTAATATCCCTCTCAACCACACTTTCCTTTCTTCTCCCTGTTACCTTTGATGCCTTCACTAATCAAGAACCATCAACCTCCACTTTAAATATACCCAATGACTTGGCCTCCACAGCCATCCGTGGCAATGAATTCCACAGACTCACCACCCTCTCGCTAAAGAAATTCCTTCTCCTCTCTTTTCTAAAGAAAATAATTATTCTCTGAGGCTGTGGTCTCTGGACCCAGACTCCCCCACTATAGGAAACATCCTCTCCACCTCCAGTCTGTCTCGAACTTTCAATATTCAATACATTTCAGTGAGATCCCCCTCATTTTCCTAAACTCCAGTGAGTACAGGTCCAGAGTCATCAAGCACTCCTCATATGTTAACCCTTTTATTCCCAGTATCATTCTCATGCATCTCCTCTGGACACTCTCCAATGTCAACACATCCTTTTTTAGATAAAGGACCCAAAACTGCTCACCATATTCAAATTGAAGTCTGACCAGTATCTTATTAAGCCTCAGCTTCACGATGCCACCAGTCCAGCTCTTTACTGGAGGTTCAAGAGTGACTTTGCTACTTATTTTGCCATCTGTTAATCAGCCCTCAGTCCGAGTATGCCCTTTACAGCTAATGAGGTTGCCAATGCAATATAATAATACTCTAAATCCAATTGGCGGACTCAATTACATTATAATTGACCTACTAGAGTTTTACCGTCCATTTTAGCACACAAACTTAATGGCAGTTTTCTCTTTTAAGTGGGTTAATAAAATCATGCAGTGGCTGTATAATTGCTGTGTTAAACAGCACCTAGACTTTCTTTGAGCATGTCATGAAAATTTCCTTAGGACTGGGAGGAAAATAAAAGTGAAACTTGAATTTTCACAACAGTGCCTTGTGACAAATTAACTCTGAAGTTAATTAGTTTAGCATAGTAACGTAACCATTAGGGTAATGCTTTACAGCACCAGCAACTGTGATTAGGTTCAATTCCTGCTGGGAGTTTTTATGTACCTCCCATGACTGCATGGATTCCCCGAGGAGCTGCAGTTTCCTCCCACATTCCAAAGACATACCAGCTATGGTAACTGAATTGTGGTCATGCTATGTTGGCATCAGAAGTGTAGCGACATCTCAGACTGTCTCCGGTGCCTCAGACTGTCTCCAGCAACAACCTCAGACTGTCTCCGGGATCTCAGACTGTCTCCAGCAACAACCTCAGACTGCCTCCGGCACCTCAGACTGTCTCCGTCACCTCAGACTGTCTCTGGCACCTCAGACTGTCTCCGTCACCTCAGACTGTCTCCAGCAACAACCTCAGACTGCCTCCGGCACCTCAGACTGTCTCCTCGCCTCAGACTGTCTCCGTCGCCTCAGACTGTCTCCATCGCCTCAGACTGTCTCCTCGCCTCAGACTGTCTCCATCGCCTCAGACTGTCTCTGGCAGCTCAGATTGTCTCTGTCACCTCAGATTGTCTCTGGCAGCTCAGACTGTCTCCTTGCCTCAGACTGTCTCCCTTGCCTCAGACTGTCTCCGGCAGCTCAGACTGTCTCCGTTGCCTCAGACTGTCTCCGGCAGCTCAGACTGTCTCCGTCGCCTCAGACTGTCTCCGTCGCCTCAGACTGTCTCCTCGCCTCAGACTGTCTCCGGCAGCTCAGACTGTCTCTGGAACCTCAGACTGTCTCCGTCGCCTCAGACTGCCTCCGGCACCTCAGACTGTCTCCGTCGCCTCAGACTGTCTCTGGCAGCTCAGACTGCCTCCGGCACCTCAGACTGTCTCTGGCGCCTCAGACTGTCTCCTCGCCTCAGACTGTCTCCGTCGCCTCAGACTGTCTCCATCGCCTCAGACTGTCTCCTCGCCTCAGACTGTCTCCGTCACCTCAGACTGTCTCCGGCAGCTCAGACTGTCTCCGTCGCCTCAGAATGTCTCCGGCAGCTCAGACTGTCTCTGGCAGCTCAGACTGTCTCCTCGCCTCAGACTGTCTCCTCGCCTCAGACTGTCTCCGTCGCCTCAGACTGTCTCCTCGCCTCAGACTGTCTCCGGCAGCTCAGACTGTCTCCTCGCCTCAGACTGTCTCACTCGCCTCAGACTGTCTCCGGCAGCTCAGACTGCCTCTGGAACCTCAGACTGTCTCCGTCGCCTCAGACTGCCTCCGGCACCTCAGACTGTCTCCGTCGCCTCAGATGTCTCTGGCAGCTCAGACTGCCTCCGGCACCTCAGACTGTCTCCGTTGCCTCAGACTGTCTCCGGCAGCTCAGACTGTCACCGTCGCCTCAGACTGTCTCCGGCAGCTCAGACTGTCTCCATCGCCTCAGACTGTCTCCGGCAGCTCAGATTGTCTCTGTCACCTCAGACTGTCTCCGGCAGCTCAGATTGTCTCTGTCACCTCAGACTGTCTCCAGCAGCTCAGACTATCTCCTTGCCTCAGACTGTCTCCGTCACCTCAGACTGTCTCTGGCACCTCAGACTGTCTCCCGAAACAACCTCAGACTGTCTCCAGCAACAACCTCAGACTGCCTCTGGCACCTCAGACTGTCTCCTCGCTTCAGACTGTCTCCATCACCTCAGACTGTCTCCGGCAGCTCAGATTGTCTCTGGAACCTCAGACTGTCTCTGTCACCTCAGACTGTCTCCGTCGCCTCAGACTGTCTCCGTCACCTCAGACTGTCTCCGTCGCCTCAGACTGTCTCCGTCACCTCAGACTGTCTATGGCAGCTCAGACTGCCTCCGGCAGCTCAGATTGTCTCTGGAACCTCAGACTGTCTCTGTCACCTCAGACTGTCTCCGTCGCCTCAGACTGTCTCCATCACCTCAGACTGTCTCCGTCGCCTCAGACTGTCTCCGTCACCTCAGACTGTCTATGGCAGCTCAGACTGCCTCCGGCACCTCAGACTGTCTCCGTCACCTCAGACTGCCTCCGTCGCCTCAGACTGTCTCCGTCGCTTCAGACTGTCTCCGGCGCCTCAGACTGTCTCCGGCAGCTCAGACCGTCTCCGTCGCCTCAGACTGTCTCCGGCAGCTCAGACTGTCTCCATCGCCTCAGACTGTCTCCGGCAGCTCAGATTGTCTCTGTCACCTCAGACTGTCTCCGGCAGCTCAGATTGTCTCTGTCATCTCAGACTGTCTCCAGCAGCTCAGACTATCTCCTTGCCTCAGACTGTCTCCGTCACCTCAGACTGTCTCTGGCACCTCAGACTGTCTCCCGAAACAACCTCAGACTGTCTCCAGCAACAACCTCAGACTGCCTCTGGCACTTCAGACTGTCTCCTCGCTTCAGACTGTCTCCGTCACCTCAGACTGTCTCCGGCAGCTCAGATTGTCTCTGGAACCTCAGACTGTCTCTGTCACCTCAGACTGTCTCCGTTGCCTCAGACTGTCTCCGTCACCTCAGACTGTCTATGGCAGCTCAGACTGCCTCCGGCAGCTCAGATTGTCTCTGGAACCTCAGACTGTCTCTGTCACCTCAGACTGTCTCCGTCGCCTCAGACTGTCTCCGTCACCTCAGACTGTCTCCGTCGCCTCAGACTGTCTCCGTCACCTCAGACTGTCTATGGCAGCTCAGACTGCCTCCGGCACCTCAGACTGTCTCCGTCACCTCAGACTGCCTCCGTCACCTCAGACTGTCTCCGTCGCCTCAGACTGTCTCCGGCGCCTCAGACTGTCTCCGGCAGCTCAGACCGTCTCCGTCGCCTCAGACTGTCTCCGGCACCTCAGACTGTCTCCGGCAGCTCAGACTGTCTCTGGAACCTCAGACTGTCTCCATCGTCTCAGACTGTCTCTGTCACCTCAGACTGCCTCCGGCACCTCAGACTGCCTCCAGCACCTCAGACTGTCTCCGTCGCCTCAGACTGTCTCAGTCGCCTCAGAATGTCTCTGGAACCTCAGACTGTCTCCTCGCCTCAGATTGTCTCCGGAAGCTCAGACTGTCTCCGTCGCCTCAGATTGTCTCTGGAACCTCAGACTGTTTCCTCGCCTCAGACTGTCTCCGGAAGCTCAGACTGTCTCTGGAATCTCAGACTGTCTCTGTCGCCTCAGACTGTCTCCGTCGCCTCAGACTGTCTCCGGCAGCTCAGACTGTCTCCGTCGCCTCAGACTGTCTCCGGCAGCTCAGATTGTCTCTGTCACCTCAGACTGTCTCCGGCAGCTCAGATTGTCTCTGTCACCTCAGACTGTCTCCAGCAGCTCAGACTATCTCCTTGCCTCAGACTGTCTCGGTCACCTCAGACTGTCTCTGGCACCTCAGACTGTCTCCCGAAACAACCTCAGACTGTCTCCAGCAACAACCTCAGACTGCCTCTGGCACCTCAGACTGTCTCCTCGCTTCAGACTGTCTCCGTCACCTCAGACTGTCTCCGGCAGCTCAGATTGTCTCTGGAACCTCAGACTGTCTCTGTCACCTCAGACTGTCTCCGTCGCCTCAGACTGTCTCCGTCACCTCAGACTGTCTCCGTCGCCTCAGACTGTCTCCGTCACCTCAGACTGTCTATGGCAGCTCAGACTGCCTCCGGCAGCTCAGATTGTCTCTGGAACCTCAGACTGTCTCTGTCACCTCAGACTGTCTCCGTCGCCTCAGACTGTCTCCGTCACCTCAGACTGTCTCCGTCGCCTCAGACTGTCTCCGTCACCTCAGACTGTCTATGGCAGCTCAGACTGCCTCCGGCACCTCAGACTGTCTCTGTCACCTCAGACTGCCTCCGTCGCCTCAGACTGTCTCCGTCGCCTCAGACTGTCTCCGGCGCCTCAGACTGTCTCCGGCAGCTCAGACCGTCTCCGTCGCCTCAGACTGTCTCCGGCAGCTCAGACTGTCTCCATCGCCTCAGACTGTCTCCGGCAGCTCAGATTGTCTCTGTCACCTCAGACTGTCTCCGGCAGCTCAGATTGTCTCTGTCACCTCAGACTGTCTCCAGCAGCTCAGACTATCTCCTTGCCTCAGACTGTCTCCGTCACCTCAGACTGTCTCTGGCACCTCAGACTGTCTCCCGAAACAACCTCAGACTGTCTCCAGCAACAACCTCAGACTGCCTCTGGCACCTCAGACTGTCTCCTCGCTTCAGACTGTCTCCGTCACCTCAGACTGTCTCCGGCAGCTCAGATTGTCTCTGGACCTCAGACTGTCTCTGTCACCTCAGACTGTCTCCGTCGCCTCAGACTGTCTCCGTCACCTCAGACTGTCTCCGTCGCCTCAGACTGTCTCCGTCACCTCAGACTGTCTATGGCAGCTCAGACTGCCTCCGGCAGCTCAGATTGTCTCTGGAACCTCAGACTGTCTCTGTCACCTCAGACTGTCTCCGTCGCCTCAGACTGTCTCCGTCACCTCAGACTGTCTCCGTCGCCTCAGACTGTCTCCGTCACCTCAGACTGTCTATGGCAGCTCAGACTGCCTCCGGCACCTCAGACTGTCTCCGTCACCTCAGACTGCCTCCGTCGCCTCAGAATGTCTCCGTCGCCTCAGACTGTCTCCGGCGCCTCAGACTGTCTCCGGCAGCTCAGACCGTCTCCGTCGCCTCAGACTGTCTCCGGCGCCTCAGACTGTCTCCGGCAGCTCAGACTGTCTCTGGAACCTCAGACTGTCTCCATCGCCTCAGACTGTCTCTGTCACCTCAGACTGCCTCCGGCACCTCAGACTGCCTCCAGCACCTCAGACTGTCTCCGTCGCCTCAGACTGTCTCAGTCGCCTCAGAATGTCTCTGGAACCTCAGACTGTCTCCTCGCCTCAGATTGTCTCCGGAAGCTCAGACTGTCTCCGTCGCCTCAGATTGTCTCTGGAACCTCAGACTGTTTCCTCGCCTCAGACTGTCTCCGGAAGCTCAGACTGTCTCTGGAATCTCAGACTGTCTCCGTCGCCTCAGACTGTCTCCGTCGCCTCAGACTGTCTCCGGCAGCTCAGACTGTCTCCGTCGCCTCAGACTGTCTCCGGCAGCTCAGATTGTCTCTGTCACCTCAGACTGTCTCCGGCAGCTCAGATTGTCTCTGTCACCTCAGACTGTCTCCAGCAGCTCAGACTATCTCCTTGCCTCAGACTGTCTCCGTCACCTCAGACTGTCTCTGGCACCTCAGACTGTCTCCAGAAACAACCTCAGACTGTCTCCAGCAACAACCTCAGACTGCCTCTGGCACCTCAGACTGTCTCCTCGCCTCAGACTGTCTCCGTCACCTCAGACTGTCTCCGGCAGCTCAGATTGTCTCTGGAACCTCAGACTGTCTCTGTCACCTCAGACTGTCTCCGTTGCCTCAGACTGTCTCCGTCACCTCAGACTGTCTCCGTCGCCTCAGACTGTCTCCATCACCTCAGACTGTCTATGGCAGCTCAGACTGCCTCCGGCACCTCAGACTGTCTCCGTCACCTCAGACTGTCTATGGCAGCTCAGACTGCCTCCGGCACCTCAGACTGTCTATGGCAGCTCAGACTGCCTCCGGCAGCTCAGATTGTCTCTGGAACCTCAGACTGTCTCTGTCACCTCAGACTGTCTCCGTCGCCTCAGACTGTCTCCGTCACCTCAGACTGTCTCCGTCGCCTCAGACTGTCTCCGTCACCTCAGACTGTCTATGGCAGCTCAGACTGCCTCCGGCACCTCAGACTGTCTCCGTCACCTCAGACTGCCTCCGTCGCCTCAGACTGTCTCCGTCGCCTCAGACTGTCTCCGGCGCCTCAGACTGTCTCCGGCAGCTCAGACCGTCTCCGTCGCCTCAGACTGTCTCCGGCGCCTCAGACTGTCTCCGGCAGCTCAGACTGTCTCTGGAACCTCAGACTGTCTCCATCGCCTCAGACTGTCTCTGTCACCTCAGACTGCCTCCGGCACCTCAGACTGCCTCCAGCACCTTAGACTGTCTCCGTCGCCTCAGACTGTCTCAGTCGCCTCAGAATGTCTCTGGAACCTCAGACTGTCTCCTCGCCTCAGATTGTCTCCGGAAGCTCAGACTGTCTCCGTCGCCTCAGATTGTCTCTGGAACCTCAGACTGTTTCCTCGCCTCAGACTGTCTCCGGAAGCTCAGACTGTCTCTGGAATCTCAGACTGTCTCTGTCGCCTCAGACTGTCTCCGTCGCCTCAGACTGTCTCCGGCAGCTCAGACTGTCTCCGTCGCCTCAGACTGTCTCCGGCAGCTCAGATTGTCTCTGTCACCTCAGACTGTCTCCGGCAGCTCAGATTGTCTCTGTCACCTCAGACTGTCTCCAGCAGCTCAGACTATCTCCTTGCCTCAGACTGTCTCCGTCACCTCAGACTGTCTCTGGCACCTTAGACTGTCTCCAGAAACAACCTCAGACTGTCTCCAGCAACAACCTCAGACTGCCTCTGGCACCTCAGACTGTCTCCTCGCCTCAGACTGTCTCCGTCACCTCAGACTGTCTCCGGCAGCTCAGATTGTCTCTGGAACCTCAGACTGTCTCTGTCACCTCAGACTGTCTCCGTTGCCTCAGACTGTCTCCGTCACCTCAGACTGTCTCCGTCGCCTCAGACTGTCTCCATCACCTCAGACTGTCTATGGCAGCTCAGACTGCCTCCGGCACCTCAGACTGTCTCCGTCACCTCAGACTGCCTCCGGCACCTCAGACTGTCTCCGTCGCCTCAGACTGTCTCCGGCGCCTCAGACTGTCTCCGGCGTCTCAGACTGTCTCCGGCAGCTCAGACTGTCTCAGGAACCTCAGACTGTCTCCATCACCTCAGACTGTCTCTGTCACCTCAGACTGCCTCCGGCACCTCAGACTGTCTCCGTCGCCTCAGACTGTCTCAGTCGCCTCAGAATGTCTCTGGAACCTCAGACTGTCTCCTCGCCTCAGATTGTCTCCGGAAGCTCAGACTGTCTCCGTTGCCTCAGATTGTCTCTGGAACCTCAGACTGTTTCCTCGCCTCAGACTGTCTCCGGAAGCTCAGACTGTCTCTGGAATCTCAGAATGTCTCTGTCGCCTCAGACTGTCTCCATCGCCTCAGACTGTCTCCTTCGCCTCAGACTGTCTCTGTCACCTCAGACTGCCTCCAGCACCTCAGACTGTTTCCTCGCCTCAGACTGTCTCCGTCGCCTCAGACTGTCTCCTCACCTTAGACTGTCTCCGGAAGCTCAGACTGTCTCCGGCAGCTCAGACTGTCTCCGTCGCCTCAGATTGTCTCCGGCAGCTCAGACTGTCTCTGGAACCTCAGACTGTCTCCGTCGCCTCAGACTGTCTCCCTCGCCTCAGACTGTCTCCGGCAGCTCAGACTGTCTCTGGAACCTCAGACTGTCTCTGTCACCTCAGACTGTCTCTGTCACCTCAGACTGCCTCCGGCACCTCAGACTGCCTCCGGCACCTCAGACTGTCTCCGTCGCCTCAGACTGTCTCAGTCGCCTCAGATTGTCTCTGGAACCTCAGACTGTTTCCTCGCCTCAGACTGCCTCCGGCACCTCAGACTGTCTCCGTCGCCTCAGACTGTCTCCTCGCCTCAGACTGTCTCCGGCAGCTCAGACTGTCTCCTCGCCTCAGACTGTCTCCGTCACCTCAGACTGTCTCCGTCACCTCAGACTGCCTCTGGCACCTCAGATTGTCTCTGGAACCTCAGACTGCTTCCTCGCCTCAGACTGTCTCCGTCGCCTCAGATTGTCTCTGGAACCTTGGACTGTTTCCTCGCCTCAGACTGTTTCCTCGCCTCAGACTGTCTCCGTCGCCTCAGACTGTCTCCTCACCTCAGACTGTCTCCGGAAGCTCAGACTGTCTCCGGCAGCTCAGACTGTCTCAGTCGCCTCAGATTGTCTCCAGCAGCTCAGACTGTCTCTGGAATCTCAGACTGTCTCCGTCGCCTCAGACTGTCTCCCTCGCCTCAGACTGTCTCCGGCAGCTCAGACTGTCTCTGGAACCTCAGACTGTCTCTGTCACCTCAGACTGTCTCTGTTGCCTCAGACTGTCTCCGGCAGCTCAGACTGTCTCTGGAACCTCAGACTGTCTCCATCGCCTCAGACTGTCTCTGTCACCTCAGACTGCCTCCGGCACCTCAGACTGTCTCCGTCGCCTCAGACTGTCTCAGTCGCCTCAGACTGTCTCTGTCACCTCAGACTGCCTCCGGCACCTCAGACTGCCTCCGGCACCTCAGACTGTCTCCGTCGCCTCAGACTGTCTCCTCGCCTCAGATTGTCTCCGGAAGCTCAGACTGTCTCCGTCGCCGCAGATTGTCTCTGGAACCTCAGACTGTTTCCTCGCCTCAGACTGCCTCCGGCACCTCAGACTGTCTCCTCACCTCAGACTGTCTCCGGAAGCTCAGACTGTCTCCGGCAGCTCAGACTGTCTCAGTCGCCTCAGATTGTCTCCGGCAGCTCAGACTGTCTCTGGAACCTCAGACTGTCTCCGTCGCCTCAGACTGTCTCCCTCGCCTCAGACTGTCTCCGGCAGCTCAGACTGTCTCTGGAACCTCAGACTGTCTCTGTCACCTCAGACTGTCTCTGTTGCCTCAGACTGTCTCCGGCAGCTCAGACTGTCTCTGGAACCTCAGACTGTCTCCATCGCCTCAGACTGTCTCTGTCACCTCAGACTGCCTCCGGCACCTCAGACTGTCTCCGTCGCCTCAGACTGTCTCAGTCGCCTCAGACTGTCTCTGTCACCTCAGACTGCCTCCGGCACCTCAGACTGCCTCCGGCACCTCAGACTGTCTCCGTCGCCTCAGACTGTCTCAGTTGCCTCAGTTTGTCTCTGGAACCTCAGACTGTTTCCTCGCCTCAGACTGTCTCCGTCACCTCAGACTGTCTCCGTCGCCTCAGACTGTCTCCGTCACCTCAGACTGTCTATGGCAGCTCAGACTGCCTCCGGCAGCTCAGATTGTCTCTGGAACCTCAGACTGTCTCTGTCACCTCAGACTGTCTCCGTCGCCTCAGACTGTCTCCGTCACCTCAGACTGTCTCCGTCGCCTCAGACTGTCTCCGTCACCTCAGACTGTCTATGGCAGCTCAGACTGCCTCCGGCACCTCAGACTGTCTCCGTCACCTCAGACTGCCTCCGTCGCCTCAGACTGTCTCCGTTGCCTCCAACTGTCTCCGGCGCCTCAGACTGTCTCCGGCAGCTCAGACCGTCTCCGTCGCCTCAGACTGTCTCCGGCGCCTCAGACTGTCTCCGGCAGCTCAGACTGTCTCTGGAACCTCAGACTGTCTCCATCGCCTCAGACTGTCTCTGTCACCTCAGACTGCCTCCGGCACCTCAGACTGCCTCCAGCACCTCAGACTGTCTCCGTCGCCTCAGACTGTCTCAGTCGCCTCAGAATGTCTCTGGAACCTCAGACTGTCTCCTCGCCTCAGATTGTCTCCGGAAGCTCAGACTGTCTCCGTCGCCTCAGATTGTCTCTGGAACCTCAGACTGTTTCCTCGCCTCAGACTGTCTCCGGAAGCTCAGACTGTCTCTGGAATCTCAGACTGTCTCTGTCGCCTCAGACTGTCTCCGTCGCCTCAGACTGTCTCCGGCAGCTCAGACTGTCTCCGTCGCCTCAGACTGTCTCCGGCAGCTCAGATTGTCTCTGTCACCTCAGACTGTCTCCGGCAGCTCAGATTGTCTCTGTCACCTCAGACTGTCTCCAGCAGCTCAGACTATCTCCTTGCCTCAGACTGTCTCCGTCACCTCAGACTGTCTCTGGCACCTCAGACTGTCTCCAGAAACAACCTCAGACTGTCTCCAGCAACAACCTCAGACTGCCTCTGGCACCTCAGACTGTCTCCTCGCCTCAGACTGTCTCCGTCACCTCAGACTGTCTCCGGCAGCTCAGATTGTCTCTGGAACCTCAGACTGTCTCTGTCACCTCAGACTGTCTCCGTCGCCTCAGACTGTCTCCGTCACCTCAGACTGTCTCCGTCGCCTCAGACTGTCTCCATCACCTCAGACTGTCTATGGCAGCTCAGACTGCCTCCGGCACCTCAGACTGTCTCCGTCACCTCAGACTGCCTCCGGCACCTCAGACTGTCTCTGTCGCCTCAGACTGTCTCCGGCGCCTCAGACTGTCTCCGGCGTCTCAGACTGTCTCCGGCAGCTCAGACTGTCTCTGGAACCTCAGACTGTCTCCATCACCTCAGACTGTCTCTGTCACCTCAGACTGCCTCCGGCACCTCAGACTGTCTCCGTCGCCTCAGACTGTCTCAGTCGCCTCAGATTGTCTCTGGAACCTCAGACTGTTTCCTCGCCTCAGACTCCTCCGGCACCTCAGACTGTCTCCGTCGCCTCAGACTGTCTCCTCGCCTCAGACTGTCTCTGGCAGCTCAGACTGTCTCCTCGCCTCAGACTGTCTCCGTCACCTCAGACTGTCTCCGTCACCTCAGACTGCCTCTGGCACCTCAGATTGTCTCTGGAACCTCAGACTGCTTCCTCACCTCAGACTGTCTCCGTCGCCTCAGATTGTCTCTGGAACCTTGGACTGTTTCCTCGCCTCAGACTGTTTCCTCGCCTCAGACTGTCTCCGTCACCTCAGACTGTCTCCTCACCTCAGACTGTCTCTGGAACCTCAGACTGTCTCTGTCACCTCAGACTGTCTCTGTTGCCTCAGACTGTCTCCGGCAGCTCAGACTGTCTCTGGAACCTCAGACTGTCTCCATCGCCTCAGACTGTCTCTGTCACCTCAGACTGCCTCCGGCACCTCAGACTGTCTCCGTCGCCTCAGACTGTCTCAGTCGCCTCAGACTGTCTCTGTCACCTCAGACTGCCTCCGGCACCTCAGACTGCCTCCGGCACCTCAGACTGTCTCCGTCGCCTCAGACTGTCTCCTCGCCTCAGATTGTCTCCGGAAGCTCAGACTGTCTCCGTCGCCGCAGATTGTCTCTGGAACCTCAGACTGTTTCCTCGCCTCAGACTGCCTCCGGCACCTCAGACTGTCTCCGGCACCTCAGACTGTCTCCGGCACCTCAGACTGTCTCCGTTGCCTCAGACTGTCTCCCTCGCCTCAGACTGCCTCCGGCACCTCAGACTGTCTCCGGCACCTCAGACTGTCTCCGGCACCTCAGACTGTCTCTGGAATCTCAGACTGTCTCTGTCGCCTCAGACTGTCTCCATCGCCTCAGACTGTCTCCATCGCCTCAGACTGTCTCCGTCGCCTCAGATTGTCTCTGGAACCTCAGACTGTTTCCTCGCCTCAGACTGTTTCCTCGCCTCAGACTGTCTCCGTTGCCTCAGACTGTCTCCGTCGCCTCAGATTGTCTCCGGCAGCTCAGACTGTCTCTGGAACCTCAGACTGTCTCCGTCGCCTCAGACTATCTCCCTCGCCTCAGACTGTCTCCGGCAGCTCAGACTGTCTCTGGAACCTCAGACTGTCTCTGTCACCTCAGACTGTCTCCATTGCCTCAGACTGTCTCTGGCAGCTCAGACTGTCTCTGGAACCTCAGACTGTCTCCATCGCCTCAGACTGTCTCTGTCACCTCAGGCTGCCTCCGGCACCTCAGACTGCCTCCGGCACCTCAGACTGTCTCCGTCGCCTCAGACTGTCTCAGTCGCCTCAGATTGTCTCTGGAACCTCAGACTGTCTCCTCGCCTCAGATTGTCTCCGGCACCTCAGACTGTCTCCGTCGCCTCAGATTGTCTCTGGAACCTCAGACTGTTTCTTCGCCTCAGACTGCCTCTGGCACCTCAGACTGTCTCCTCGCCTCAGACTGTCTCCGGCAGCTCAGACTGTCTCCTCGCCTCAGACTGTCTCCGTCACCTCAGACTGTCTCCGTCACCTCAGACTGCCTCTGGCACCTCAGATTGTCTCTGGAACCTCAGACTGTTTCCTCGCCTCAGACTGTCTCGTCGCCTCAGACTGTCTCCGTCACCTCAGACTGCCTCCGGCACCTCAGACTGCCTCCGGCACCTCAGACTGTCTCCGTCGCCTCAGACTGTCTCTGGAACCTCAGACTGTCTCCGGCACCTCAGACTGTCTCTGTCGCCTCAGACTGTCTCCGGCAGCTCAGACTGTCTCTGGAACCTCAGACTGTCTCCGTCACCTCAGACTGTCTCTGGAACCTCAGACTGTCTCCGGCAGCTCAGACTGTCTCCGTCACCTCAGACTGTCTCCGGCACCTCAGACTGTTTCCGGCAGCTCAGACTGTCTCTGGAACCTCAGACTGTCTCTGGAACCTCAGACTGTCTCCGGCAGCTCAGACTGTCTCCTCGCCTCAGACTGTATCCGGCAGCTCAGATTGTCTCTGGAACCTCAGACTGTCTCCTCGCCTCAGACTGTCTCCGTCACCTCAGACTGTCTCCGGCAGCTCAGACTGTCTCCGTCACCTCAGACTGTCTCCGGCAGCTCAGATTGTCTCCGGAACCTCAGACTGTCTCCGGCACCTCAGACTGTCTCCGGAACCTCAGACTGTCTCCGGCAGCTCAGACTGTCTCTGGAACCTCAGACTGTCTCCGGCAGCTCAGACTGTCTCCGGCAGTTCAGACTGTATTGGTCATCGAGGCATTTTACTGTACATTTTGATGTTTCGATGTACATGCGACAAATAAGGCTAATCTTTATCTTTATGCACTGCCTAAAACAACTTGATGAACATAGTTCCCAAGGGAAATAACATAACTTAGAACATAGAATGTTACAGCACAGTACGGGCCCTCTGGTCCACTGTGTTGTACTGACCTGTTAACCTATTCTACGATCAATCTAACCCTTCTCTCCTACATTGCCCTTTATTTTTCTATCATCCATGTGTCTATCTAAGATTTTCCTAAATGTCCTTATTGCATCTGCCTCTACCACCATCTCTGGCAGTGTCCTCTATTTTCCTCCAATCACCTTCAAATTATCTCCTCTCTTGTTAGCCATTTCCACTCTGGGAAAAAGTCTCTGCCTGTCTACTCTACCTATGCCTCTTATCATCTTGTAGATCTCGATCAAGTCTTCTCCAATCCTCCTTCCCTCCTAGTTCGCTCAACCTATCCTCATAAGACACGCTCTCTAATCTAGGCAGTATCCTAGTAAATCTCCTCTGCACCCTCTCTAAAGCTCCCACGTCCTTTCTATATCGGAGAGAAACACTTTCCATTTGGAGGGTAGTGTAGTGGTTTTCGCGATGCTATTACATCTCAGGTTTTGGAGTTTGGAGTTTAATCCCGGTGTCCTCTGTAAGGATTTTGTACATCCTCCATGTGACTGCACAGGTTTCCCCCGGATGCTTTGGTCTCCTCCCACAGTCCAAAGGTGTACTGCTCAGTAGGTTAATTGGACATTGTAAATGATCCTGTGACTAGACTAAGATTAAATTGGGTGTTGCTGGCAGTGCAGCTCAAAAGCCTGAAGGGCCTGTTCCACACTTTATCTCTAAGTAAATAAATACTTGGAGAGAAATAATTTTCAGGGCATTAGGGGAGAGAGACTGATTGGAACAAGCTGGCATGGGCCTAATGTGTCAAATAGCCATGCTGTGAGTGGCATTGTTCAAAGGACCATTGGGGTCAAAGGAAGGAAATCACAAAACAGGAAAACTTTTCATGATTTTCTGTTGTGGCAATTCACAACAAAGGCTGCAGTATTAAAGTGAAAGCATAAATATAGGGGCACCATTTTAATGTGACTGTAGGAAAGCATAGGGAGGATGTCAGAGGCACAGAGAGTGGTGGGTGTGCGGAACGTTCTTCCAGGGATGATAGTAGAGGCAGATACATTTGGGATATTAAAGACAGGCACATAAACGACAGAATAATTGAGGGCTATGAGGGAGGGAAGAGTTAGATTGATCTCTGAGGAGGTTAACAGGTTGGCAAAACATCATGGGCTGAAGGCCTGTATTGTGCTGTAATGTTCTATGTTCTATCATTATTAGTTTGGGAAACACAGTAAAGTGGCTATTTTGCCCAGAAACAGTAATGCAGTATATGATACATTAATTTGATTTTAGTGGTACTAAGGCAACTGCTCTTCCAAGCCCACAAGAAACTACAGACAGTTGAGAACAGAGGCAGTCCAGCCTCCCCTCCATGGACTCTACACTTCCCTTTGCCTTGGTAGAACAGCCAACATAATCAAGGGCCCCCCTTCCACCTTAGTCATTTCTTTTCTCTCCCCTCCCATTGCGTAGAAGATACATCGCTTAAGAGCAGATAGCACTAGACTCAAAGACAGCTTCTATCCCACTTTAATCAGAGTTTGGTGTGGACCTCTCTTACATTAACAATGAATTCTTGATCTCTCAATCTGCCATATTGTGGCCTTTTCACATTATTTGTCTACCTGCACCTCACTTTCTCTGTAATTGTAACACTATATTCTGCATTCTGGTATTCTTTTTACCTCTAGATATAAATATGTGTGGCATGATCTCTCTGAATGGCTTTCACAAAACCTTTTCACTGTATCTTGGTGCAGGAGACAATAATAAACCAATCCTATCGCTATACTTAGGTGAACTGGAATTGGTTTATTATTGTCGCATGTACTGGGATATAGTGAAAAGCTTGACTTGCATACTGTTCATACAGATCGGATCATTACATCAGTGCATTGAGGTAGAACAAAGGGAAAGGGTAACAGAATGCAGAACAAGAAAAAATGCAGTGCAGTAGACAACAAAATACAAGATCATAGTAAGGTAGATTGTGAGGTCAAGAGTCTATCTTATTGTACTAGGGGACCATTCAATTGTCTTATTACCATGCAGTAAAAAGTGACCTTGAGCCTGGTAGCATGTGCTTTCAGGTTTTTGTATCTTCTGCCCAATGGGAGGGTCTTTGATGATGTTAGCTGCTTTACTGAGGTAGTGAGGGGTGTAGACAGAGTCCATGGTTTCTGTGATATGCTGAGCTGCCTCGACAACTCTCTGTGCAATGGTTGGTTAATGGAAACTCCTCTACTCTTCTTTAACTAGGCTTCAGGATTTCTAATCACTTGACAGAGACTGCTAACCTATCCCTATATGCCACAGAGTGGAAACTCAAATTATTCTGGTCCTAAACCACTTTTGCACATTTTAAATGTGTTTTTGCTTTTAATCTTACCTTCACAAACCACTCTGTTTATTGAGTTTAATCCTAAATCTCCAACAAAGTAATCCCTCTCTGAAGGCTACAAATCAGTCTCACTCAATTTGCAAAGAGTTAAGTATCCCTAAAAGTCATTAAAATTTGTCCATTAACTTCAAATGATATATCTTACCCTGCTCACTCTGTTTATTCTGTCCATGTCACTTACCTACCGGAAAGTTTGCTTTAAGTTTAGAGACATCTGATACATCCCTTAAATTTGAGCAAATCTGGCCACCTTTCATTCAATACTTTCATTTGATTTGATTTATTACTCTTCCAATTATTTCTTTTTGAAATTTTAGATTTGATCAGAAAGTTGTATCCTCAGAATGGACAGCCTAGTCCCATTTTTTCCCTTTCTTTTCTTATCATGTACTGGGGGGGGGGTTCTTCTCATTTTAAAAATTTAAAGTTTTTTGTTTCTTTCTACCAATTGATAAGAGGAAAATTAGTCGTGTCTTTTTTTATTATATATTACATATTTGCTTAATACTATGTATGACTTTGATAATGTCTATTTTCACTTTCTGTTTGTATTGTTACTGATATATTTGAGATAATTCTCCTCTTGTTTGTATATGTGCTCTATCTAAATCAATAAAAAAATTAATAAAGAAAGAAAAGAAAAAAGTTTGCAAGAGTACAGAGAAAATTTACAAGGATGTTACTGGGTCTTGAGGACCTGAGTTATAGGTTAAGACTTTATTTCCTGGAGCATAGGAGAATGAAGGAGAGTTTATAAGAGGTGTATGAAATTATGAAGAACACAGATAGGATAAATAGAAGTAGGTTATTTCCACTGAGATTGGGTGAGACTAGAACTGGAGGTGATAGGTTAATGGTAAAAGGTTTAAGGGGAACTTGAGGGGAGAACTTCTTGACACAGAGTGTGGAGGTGGTGGATTCAGATTTGATTGTAACATGTAAGAGAAGTCTGAACAGGTACGTACATGAAAGAGAGGGGTACGGAGGACTATGGCCTGGGTGCAGGACTGGAATGGGTTCCATGCCTCTTCTTGTTTCATGGCTGTCTGTGGGAAGATAAATCTCAGGGTTGTATACTGTACACATACTTTGATAATAAATGTACTTTGAATCTTTAAATCCTTTGAAAAAGAGCAAAAAAAAAAGAAAAAAATCAAGTTTGTAACGTTGTGTACACTGTGACATCAATATAAAACTGGTTCCAATCAGCTAAACATGTTTTAAAGGTCTGGACCCAGAATACAGGCAGATCTTTGAGTTTAAGTCAAGACAGGAGAGACTGTAGATCCTGGACCATTTACCAACAAAGAAAATGCCAGGGGAACTCAACAGGTCAGACACTATCTGTGGTGGGGAAATGGACGTTCTGTCCATCTCCATTCTACCTTTCAGCCCAGATGAAGGGCCTCGATCTGAGCTGCTGTCTGTTAATTTCCCTCCACAAATGCTGCCTGACCTGCTAAGTTCCTTTAACAGTTTGTGCGTGTGTTGCTCAAGATTTCCAGCATCTGCAGAATCCCTTGTGTGGCTAACATCTCCCTATTTCATTACAAAATAACACAATCGGGCAGGGTTGGTCAGTAATATTTCATTTTTATTTAGAGATGCAGCACAGTAACAACCCAACCCAACCAGCCCACGCCACCCAATTACACCCACGTGACCAAATACACCTACGTGACCAATTACACCCACGTGACCAATTACACCTATCTGACCAATCACACCCATCTGACCAATCACACCCATCTGACCAATTACACCTATGTGACCAATTACACCCACCTGACCAATCACACCCATCTGACCAATTACACCCATCTGACCAATTACACCGACGTGACCAATTACACCCACGTGACCAATTACACCCGTGTGTCCAATTACACCCATGTGACCAATTACACCCATCTGACCAATCACACCCATCTGACCAATCACACCCATCTGACCAATTACACCCACCTGACCAATTACACCCATCTGCCCAATTACACCCATCTGACCAATTACACCCATCTGACCAATCACACCCATCTGACCAATTACACCCATCTGTCCAATTACACCTGTGTGACCAGTTACACCCATCTGACCAATTACACCCATGTGACCAATTACACCCATGTGACCAATCACACCCATCTGACCAATGACACCCATCTGATGAATTACACCCATGTGACCAATTACACCCATCTGACCAATTACACCTGTGTGACCAATTACACCCATCTGACCAATTACACCCGTGTGTCCAATTACACCCATCTGCCCAATTACACCCATCTGCCCAATTACACCCATCTGACCAATTACACCCACGTGACCAATCACACCCATCTGACCAATTACACCCATCTGACCAATTACACCCATCTGACCAATTACACCGACGTGACCAATTACACCCACGTGACCAATTACACCCGTGTGTCCAATTACACCCATGTGACCAATTACACCCATCTGACCAATCACACCCATCTGACCAATCACACCCATCTGACCAATTACACCCACCTGACCAATTACACCCATCTGCCCAATTACACCCATCTGACCAATTACACCCATCTGACCAATCACACCCATCTGACCAATTACACCCATCTGTCCAATTACACCTGTGTGACCAGTTACACCCATCTGACCAATTACACCCATGTGACCAATTACACCCATGTGACCAATCACACCCATCTGACCAATGACACCCATCTGATGAATTACACCCATGTGACCAATTACACCCATCTGACCAATTACACCTGTGTGACCAATTACACCCATCTGACCAATTACACCCGTGTGTCCAATTACACCCATCTGCCCAATTACACCCATCTGCCCAATTACACCCATCTGACCAATTACACCCACGTGACCAATCACACCCATCTGACCAATTACACCCATCTGACCAATTACACCCGTGTGACCAAGCACACCCATCTGACCAATCACACCCATCTGACCAATTACACCCATCTGTCCAATTACACCTGTGTGACCAGTTACACCCATCTGACCAATTGCACCCATGTGACCAATTACACCCATGTGACCAATCACACCCATCTGACCAATGACACCCATCTGATGAATTACACCCATGTGACCAATTACACCCATCTGACCAATTACACCCGTGTGACCAATCACACCCATCTGACCAATCACACCCATCTGACCAATTACACCCATCTGTCCAATTATACCTGTGTGACGTTACACCCACGTGACCAATTACACCTGTGTGTCCAATTACACCCATCTGACCAATCACACCCATCTGACCAATCATACCCATGTGACCAATTACACCCGTGTGACCAATTACACCCGTGTGACCAATTACACCCATCTGACCAATTACACCCGTGTGACCAATCACACCCATCTGACCAGTCACACCCATCTGACCAATTACACCCATCTGTCCAATTACACCTGTGTGACCAGTTACACCCATCTGACCAATTACACCCATGTGACCAATCACACCCATGTGACCAATCACACCCATCTGACCAATGACACCCATCTGATGAATTACACCCATGTGACCAATTACACCCATCTGACCAATCACACCCATCTGACCAATTACACCCGTGTGTCCAATTACACTTATGTGACCAATTAACCTGCTAACCCAATCACAAACTAGAGAAAATCTGCAGATGCTGGAAATCCGACAACACACACAAAATGCTGGAGGAACTCAGCTGGCTAAGCAGCATCTATGGAAAAGAGTAGAGTCGACATTTCAGGCCAAGACCCTTCATCAGGACTGGAGAGAAAAAGATGAGGAGTCAGAGTTAGAAGCTGGGGGGAGGAAGAAATACAAGGTGATAGGTGAAACTGGGGGGAGGGTGAAGTAAAGAGCTGGCAGGTCGATTGGTGAAAGAGATACTGGGCTGGAGAAGGGGGCATCTAATAGGAGAGGACAGAAGGCCATGGAAGAAAGAAAAGCGGGGAGGAGCACCAGAGGGAGGTGATTGGCAGATAAGGAGATAAGGTGAGAGAAGGATAAGGGGATAGAAAATGGTGAAGGGCAGGTGGGGCGTGGGTTGCATTACCGGATAACCCAAATGTCTTTGAAATGTGGGAGGAAACCGGAGCACCCGGAGGAAATTCACACAGTCACAGGGAGAACATACACACTCCTTACAAGCAGCAGTGGGAATTGAACCCAGGTCGTTGATACTCTAATGGTGTTGGACTAATCACTATGAATGTCCTGCTGCTCGTTTTCTTATTCTGTAAGTTGCTTCAAGGGACTAATTTTTGTTCTACACAAAATACTCTGCAGATGCTGGGTCAAAGCAACACTCACAACACGCTGGAGGAACTCAGCAGGTCGGGCAGCATCCGTGGAAACGATCAGTCAATGTTTCGGGCGGGAACCCTTCATAAGGACTGTAGAGGGAAGGGGCAGAGGCCCTATAAAGAAAGTGGGGGGAGGGTGGGAAGGAGAAGGCTGGAAGATTCCAGGTGAAAAACCAGTAAGGGGAAAGATAAAGGGGTGGGGGACATTCCCATTCGGATACGTCCATACATGGCCTCCTCTACTGCCATGATGAGGCTAAACTCAGGTTGGAGGAGCAACATCTTATATACCATCTGGGTAGTCTCCAGCCCCTTGGTATGAACATCGAATTCTCCAACTTCCGGTAATTCTCTCCTCTTCCCTTCCCCTATCCCAGTTTCACTCTGCCCCCTCCCTCAGTTGCCTATCACCTCCCTCATGGTTCCGCCTCCTTCTACTACCCATTGTGTTTTCCCCTATTCCTTCTTCACCTTTCCTGCCTATCACCTCCCTGCTTCCCCTCCCCCACGTTTTTATCTTTCCCCTTACTGGTTTTTCACCTGGAACCTACTAGCCTTCTCCTTCCCACCCTCCCCCCACCTTCTTTATAGGGCCTCTGCCCCCTCCCTCTACAGTCCTGACGAAGGGCGACAACGTCAACCAATCTTTTCCACAGATGCTGCCTGACCCGCTGAGTTCCTCCAACCTGTTGTGAGTATGCTAAGTTTTGTTCTCTTTTTTTGCACTACTTTTATTTGTATACAGTGTATGCATTATTGTAATTTATTGTATATTTTATGCACTGCACTGTTCTACTGCTGCAAAACAAAAAATTTCATGACATACGTCAATTATAAACCTGATTCTGTTTCTGATCGTCTAGGATAAGCATTTGGCGCCACCTGGTGCTCAGATGAGTAATGTATTACAGATTTGATCCAATGCTTTATTTAAGCTGATAAACTGGGGCCAGTAGTCTGTTTTTCCACTCACCAGAAGATTGAGGATTTGAGCCCCACTGCAGAATCCCAAGCACAGACACCAGGCTCACGCTCCTGTGTGGTCTAACCTGTCCTCCAATCCAGGCAGCAGGCAATAAGGTACGGTGCTGTAAGGTGCTATAGAATTGCAGGCCTTCCGAAGTGCAAAGTAAATTTATTATTCAAGTACGTGTATCTCGCCATATCCTGCCCTGATATGATAACGTACACGTACATGTGTTTGAATAATAAATACAATGGAATCAATAAAAAACTACACACAATGAACAGACAACCAATATGCATTGGAAGACCAGTTGTGCAATTAAAAAAGCACAAATACAATAAACAAAAATAAATAAATAGATTACATTGAGAATATGTATTTTTTTTGTAAATGCCTGCAAGAAACTGAATTTCAAGGTAATCTATAGTAACGTGAAGTACTTTGGTGACACGTTTACTTTGACTGCTTCGACTTCATAGGACATGAAAGGCACGAGTCAGAATCCAGAATAAAAAGGTGGTGGGGGGGGTGCGGGGAGTGGGGTGAGCACAGACTGGCAGCTCAAGGTGGGTCCAGGGGAAGGATGGAGGAGAAGGTAGGTGAGGGAAGGAGGGTGGAAGGAAATGATGTGTGAAGCTGGGTGCAAGAGGTAACGGGCTAAAGGAGAGCCCTGATAGAAGACAGTGGACAACAGAATAAGGGAAGCAAGTGTGAGAAGATGGACAGGCCATGAGCCCAGGGGAGGAGAATGTGTGAGAAGGACACCAGAACGAAGGAAAACAAAGCTTGGGGTGATAATAGAGGGGAGTTTGTTCACCCAAAATATCGACTATTCATTTCCCTCAATAGATACTGCCTGACCTGCTGTGTTCCACCAGGATTGTGTGTGTGTATTAGAAAATAGAGGGCTATGGGAAACCCTAGGTAATTTCTAAAGTAAGTACATGTTTGGCACAGCATTGTGGGCCAAAGGGCCTGTATTGTGCTGTAGGTTTTCTATGTTTCTAATATGATTTGTAGAGTCCTTGAAATCGAGTCCATTGGTTGCAGAATCAGTTCAGAATTGTGATGGGTGAAGTTATCCGCTCTGATTCAGGAGCCTGATGGTTAAAGGGTAATTACTATTCCTGAACCTGCTGGTGTGGGACCTTCTGTACCTCCTTCCTGATGGCAGCAGTGAGAAGAGAAATGGCCTGGGTGGTAGGGGTCCTTGATAATGGTGTAGGTTAAAGGGATGTAGGTTTACGGGGCATTCAGGCGCCTTTTGGGGCAGATGGAACCTGTACTGCTGGGATGGGTTACATTTGAACTGGAGGGGAACCCATGTACTGGGCAGGCATATGCTTCAGTTAGTTAAGGACTGTTTAACCTAGGGAACTGAGGGGGTGGGGGGGGGTGGAGGAAGGGAACTTAGAACAGACCGGGCTCAACTGTTTAAACACCTTAGTGGAGAATAACGTATTAGGACATAAACTAATTATAAGCTTCAAAAATATAAAACTGGGTCAAAATAGGAAGAAAAACATCAGTAAGAGAGTAAGAAGAACACCCAGAAGATGTTCTAAAAGTGGGGTTCCACAAGGATCAGTTTGGGGTCACTGTTATTTTTAATTTACATTAATGATTTGGATAAGCACATAACAAATAAATTAGTAGAGTTTGCAGATGACAAAATCGAGGGGACGGGCTGATAACATTCATGCAGCAGAATCAATACAGATAGATTTAAACAAAATCCAGATGTAGGCAGATAAATGGTAGATGAAATTTAATGTAAGTAAATGTAAGGTATTACATATAGGAAGTAGAAATATTAGCTTTACAGTGTGGGGGTCTTGAGTTAGAAAGTGCACTGTGTGAGAAGGATTTGGGTGTCCTGGTAGACTCATCACCATCAACATCTAGACAATGCACAGAAGTGACTAGGAAGGCCAATGGAATGTAGGGCTGGATGATGCGCTCAGTGGAGCTCAAGTCTAGAGATGTTCTCTTTAAGCTTTATAATGTGCTTGTGAGGCCACATCTTGAGTACTCCGTACAATTTTGGTCTACATGTTATGTAAGGGATGTGAAGTCACTGGAGAGGGTTCAGAGAAGGGTGTTGAGACTCAATTCAGCTCTGCAGGGTATGAGCTATGAAGAAGGATTGAAGGAATTAAATCCTTTTAGCCTTCGTAGATGTAGAACGAGAGGAGACATGATAGGAGTGTTCAAAATCATTAAGGGTATAAGTAAGGCTGCTACTTCAAAGTTAATCCATTGTTAAAGACACAGGGCCATGGGTGGAGACTGGTTAAGGGGAGATTTCAGACTAACGTGAGAAAGCATTTCTTTTACACAGCGAGTTGTGGGCACTTGGAACAAGCTACCTAGTTTGTAGTTCCATTGTAGTTGAGAGTAGTACCTTAGAAACTTTCAAATCTAAAGGCAATAGTTATTTCAACACACTATGTGAATAGGAATTTGCCAAGCTTTGTTGGGCCAAACGGCCTGTTCTTTTCAAAAACTTTCTGATGTTGGATGCTGCTCCATGTAGATGTGCTCAGTGAGGGGGGGGCTTTTCCTGTGAGTGACCGGGCTGTATAACGTTACTTTTTTGATGGCTTTTCCTCCTGGTAAGCTGGTGTGGTCAATAACCTGCTCTGCGTGTACCATTCCAGGCCAGCCTCAGTCAGGTCTGATGGGGAAGTGTCGGCGGCCACGGACGGCCTTCACCAGCCAGCAGCTCCTAGAGTTGGAGAACCAGTTCAAGCTCAACAAGTACCTCTCCAGGCCAAAGCGCTTCGAGGTCGCCACGGCCCTCATGTTGACAGAGACCCAGGTAAGAAGGAGGCTGTGAAACCTTCAGGATGGGGAGGGCAACATGGCACCTTATTGCCTGCTTGCACTGTAATACTTTATTCTACATTCTGTTATTGTGAGCAGCTTTGGGCCCCATGTCTAAATGCTGGCATAGGAGAGGGTCCAGATATGAAGGGTCTTGGCCTGAAACGTCAACCCTTTAGTCCTCTCCATTGATGCTGCCTGAACTGCTGAGTTCTTCCGGCATTTTGTGTGAGTTACTCTGGACTTCCAACAACTGCAGATCTTTTGAGTTCACAAGAATGATCCTGGGAATGAAAGGGTTAACATATTGCAGGTTTTCATAAGTAAAGTGGCAGAGGCGTTTTACAGGGAAACAGTAACAATTCACTTTATTGTTGACCAAACACAGAACATAGAGCATGGTAAAAGCACTTTATATAATCACATCATCATGTTAGGCTAGCCTCTTAAAGTGACCCCCAACTCAATGTGAATTATGCATGTTTCCACCCATTACATTACGCTATGCAGACCCCCCTCCCCCCAGAATTCACCAAACCTGGCATTGTGAGCCTGTCTGGAGCTTGGGTCCCATGTTCTATGGATGGAGTAACAGCAGAGGCCTCTGGCTTGTCTCCCAGAGGTATGTTGACATGCTCATGGTCACGTCATGATGCCAGGGGCATAGCAGCGGAACCCTCCAAATCTTGGTGGGCCGGTGTAGGGTGATCTACTAAAATACACTCAGGTTTATCTCTCCTCTCTATGATAAGTCATTTCTCTTCATTCCAAAATGCATGAGGGGATGTAGGAATGCATCATGGCAGACAGAACGAATGAGGTGGAATAAAGGTCAACAGAAGCCCATGGTGTTCACAGACCTCTGATGTCCCGACCTGCTGGCACGGTCGAAGCTGCAAGGCAATGACACTTCCTGGCACTCGCACCAAAACAAGCGTGATAAAAGCACAGACCTGACGTTGTCTGCTTTGCAGCCGTGGCTGTGTGTGTATGTTGGATGGCCTGTTGACTGGGTTTATTGAGACAGGGAAAGGAGGTGGAATGATGCAACTCTGCCTGACTGAGTGTAGATTGTTAGTCATTTTAGCAAGCTCCCTATAGTCATTCATAGGTGCATTAGCGAAAGCAATGCAAACTTGATCAAATCACCTCCCATCCTCTTTGACTCCAAAGAGAAAAGCCCGAGCTCGCTCAAACTGTTCTCATAAGACACACTCTCCTACCTAGACAGCATCCTGGTAAATCTCCTTTGCACCCTTTCTAAAGTTTCCACATCCTTCCTCTAATGCCTCATAATTCTCCTTAAGCTGTGCTGCTTGTGAATGTAAACAACACATTTCACTGTCTGTTTCAATATGCACATGATAAATAATTAGTTGGATCCGAATCTGATCCAAGAAGCATGCTCCTGAAACTCTGCTGCACCATGTCCAATGACTCCACATCGTTTCTATAATGGGGGTGACCAGAACTGCATACAATACTCCAAGCATGGCCTAGCCAATGTTTTATACAGCTGCAGCCCAAATTTCACCCTCAGGTCCCTGATTGATGAAGACAAACACAATATACGCCTTCCTGACCATCCTGTGTCCTTGCCTTGCCACTATCAGGGAGCTGTGCACTTGCACCCCAACACTGATGCGTTAGTAGTCCTAAGGGTCCTGCCCTTTACTGTACATCAGGAGGAGGAGAAGATAGTGGCGCGATGCAGCGCGCGCGGCCTCTCCAGTGATGAACATCTGTTATCTGTCAAGTAGGGTGCTGTGCACAATTCTGATTTGATGGAGGCAGACGTGAGAGCACGGAGGAACATCTGGTGAAACTTCTGAAATGCCTGTTTCGCTGCTGCTGCTACTGTGTGATCAGAAATCTCTGGAGGGGGAGGCCCCGAGTCCTCGGCTTTGCTTGTTGCTCGGCGGCTGGGGCGGGGTCAAAGCACTCGGCAGAGATGGCGCTCGGTGTCGGAGGACCGGTCAGAGACTCGAAGTTTTCAGACGGACTCAGAGTTGGCTGTGGTCGGGTGCTTCCAGGATGCTGCATCGGCAAGTTTGCGGCGCTGGAAGCTCATGGCAGGGAGAGTTTCCCCCTTCTACCATCTGCGTGTGATGTTGGGGCTATCAGGACTTTGAGACTTTTTTTACCGTGCCCATGGTCTGCTTTTATCAAATTACAGTATTGCTTTGCACTGTTGTAACTATATGTTATAATTATGTAGTTTTTGTCAGTTTTAGTCTTGGTCTGCCTTGTGTTTCTGTGATATCATACTGGAGGAACATTGTATCATTTTTTAATGCATGCATTTCTAAATGACGATAAACGAGGACTGAGTGTCCTCATAATCTAATCTAATCTAATCACCTTCAGAACAAAAGAACAGCCCCTCAGAACAGAGATGAGGAGGGGTTTCTTTTGTCAGAGGGTGGTGAATCCGTGGAATCCATTGTCACAGATGGCTGTGCAGCCAAGCCATTGTGTATATTTAAATTGAAGATTGACAGGTTCTTGATTAGTAAGAGCATCAAAAATTATGGGGAGAAGGCAGGAGACTGGGGTTGAGAAGGGTAATAAATCAGCCGTGATGAAATGGCAGAGCAGACTCGATGGTCCGAGTGGCCTAATTCTGCTCCTGTATCTTATGGTCTTATATGACCTCCAAAAGTAAAATATCTTACACTTCTCTGCAATAACTGAATGGTTAAAACACAGGCAGTGGCTATAAGACCATAACATATAAGAGCAGAGTTAGGCCATTTGGCTCATAGAGTCTGCTGCGCCATTTCATCATGGCTGATCCAAATTTTCTCTCAGCCCCAATTTCCTATCTTCTCCCTCTATCTCTTCATGCCCTGACCAATCAGGAATATATCAGCCTCTGCCTTAAATATACATAAAGACTTGGCCTCCACAGCTACCTATGGCAAATAATTCCACAGATTCACCACTCTCTAGCTAAAGAAATTCCTCCTCATCTCTATTCTAGACACTTCTTTCTTCTGAAACTGTGTCCTCTGGTCTTAGACTCTCCCACCTCAGGAAACATTCTCTCCACATTCACTCTATCAAGGCCTTTCACCACTTGATAGGTTTCAATGAGGTCACCCCTCATTCTTTGAATTCTAGTGAAAACAGGCCTAGAGCCATCAAACACTCTTCATATGACAAGCCATTTAATCCAGGAAACATTTTGGTGAACCTCCTTTGAACCCTCTCCAGTTTTAGCACATCCTTTCTAAGATAAGAGGCCAAAAACTGCCAAGTAAGGCCTCACCAGTTTTTTATGAAGTCTCAACATTACATCCTTGCTTTTATATTCTAGTCCTCTTGAAATGAATGATAACATTGCATTTACCTTCCTCACCAGACACTCAACCTACAATTTAAGCTTTAGGGAGCCATGCACAAGAACTCCCAAGTCCCTTTGCACCTCAGTTATTTGTATTTTATCTCTTTTTAGAAAATAGTCAACTCTTTCATTTCTTGTACCAAAATGCATGACCATACACTTCCCGACACTGTATTCCATCTGCCATTTCTTTGCCCATTCTCTTAATCTGTCTAGGTCCTTCTGTGGCTTCCCTACTTCCTCAAAACTACCTGCCCCTCCACCTATCTTCATATTGTCTGCAAACTTGGCCACAAAGCCATCAATTCCATCATCCAAACCATTGACATACAACATAAAAAGAATTGGTCCTAATACAGACCCCTGCAGAACACCACTAGTCACCAGTAGCCAGCCAGAAAAGGCTCCCTTTATTTTCACTCTTTGCCTCCTGCCAATCAGCCACTGATTTATCCATGCTAGAATCTTTCCTGCAATACCGTGGGCTCATAGCTTGTTAAGAAGTTTCATGTGTGGCACCTTGTCAAATGCCTTCTGAAAATCCAACACATCAACAGATTTTCCTTTGTTTATCCTGCTTGTTACTTCTTCAAAGAATTCCAACAGATGTGTCAGGCACCATTTTCCCCTGAGGAAACCATGGTGACTAAAGTCTATTTTATTATGTGCTTCCAAGTACCCTGAAACCTCATCCTTAAAAATCGACTCCAACACCTTCTCAACCACTGAGGTTAGACTAACTGGCCTATAGTTTCCTTTTTTCTGCCTCTCTCCCCTTTTGAAGAGTGGAGTAAAATTAGCAATATTCCAGTATTCCAGGACCATCCCAGAATCCAGTGATTCTTGAAAGATCATTACTAATGCCTCCTCAATCTCTTCAGCCACCTCTTTCAGAACCCTGGCGCGTGCACCATCTGGTTTAGGTGAATTATCTACCTTTAGATCTTTCAGTTTCCCAAAGAACCTTCTCTAGTTATGGTAACTTCACAGACTATGCCCCCAACACCTGGAACTCCACCATACTGCTAGTGTCTTCCACAGTGAAGACTGATACAAAATACTTACTCAGTTCATCCACCATTTTGTTGTCCCCCATTGCTACCTCTCTGGCATTGTCTTCCAACGGTCCGATATCCATTCTCACCTCTCTTTTACACTTTATGTCTCTGAAGAAACTTTTGGTATCCTCTTTAATATGATTGGCTAGCTTACTTGTGGCCTTCCATCTTAAGGCTATTTGACCTTCAAGTCCATACTAGCAACATGTAAGAACATTCCAGCTTATCCCATTTCCCACCCTCTCCCCAAATCCTGTGACATATTCAGGTACCTCCTCAGGGTGCTAAAATTGAATCTGTCTCCACTTCTCCCCCTGGTGGTGCATTCTCGACGTTAATCCACTCACTGAATAAAAATGATTGGAAACAGAGAACGTGGAACAGTACAGCAATGTTGTGCCGATCTATATAAACCTACTCCACAATCAGTCCTACCCTTCCTTCCTAAACAGCACATAACCCTCCATTATCTAAGAGTCACTTCCACCTATCACCTCAAAAGCTTCTTACTACATCACCCTCCACACACCTCCCTCCTCATCAAGTCTCACCTATCACCCGCCAGCTTGTATTCCCCCTCCGCCCCCTTTCTTTCCTACCCAGGGGTGTGGTCAGTGTTCGGAGTTCAATTCCCGCTGCTGTCTGTAAGGGTTTTGTAATCCATGACTCTCCTCCGGGTGCTCCGGTTTCCCACCACACTCCATAGACGTAAGGGTTAGGGTTAGTAAGTTGTGGGCATGCTGTGTTGGCAGTCTGCTCCCACCACATACTCGTACTGTGTTGGTTGATACAAATGCTGCATTTCACACTTTGCTTCGATGTTTTGATGTACTGTACATGTGACAATTAAAGCTAATCTTTCTAACTTTCTTTCTGATGATGGGTTCGCTTCAAAACTGTGTTATATGTGTACATAATTTTAAAACTTCAATTCCCAATGTGCAATGCGGGCTGTTCACCCAGAACCGGAAGGGAAGTGAGAGCGAGCTGGTCGAACACAATTGTCTGGAGCTAGAGCCGTTTTACAGTAAATAAATACATGCTGTACTGTTCCTTGTGGATGGAGCTGAGAAACAGGAAAGGTATGGTCACTTTAGTGGGATTGTATTACAGACCACCCAATAGTCAAAGAGAATTGGAAGTGCAAATCTGCAGAGAGATAGCAGGCAACTGCAGGAAACATAAAGTTGTGGTGGTAGGGGATTTTAATTTTCCATATATTGATTGGGTCTCCCATACTGTTAGGGGTCTAGATGGTTTAGAGTCTGTAAAATGTGTTCAGGAAAGTTTTCTAAATCAATATATAAAGGGACCAACTAGGGGATGCAATATTGGATCTTCTGTTAGGAAACGAGTTAGGACAAGTGACAGAAATCTGTGTAGGGGAGCACTTTGGTTCCAGTGATCATAACACCATTAGTTTCAACTTGATCATGGACAAGGATAGATCTGGTCCTGGGGTTGAGGTTCTTAACTGGAAGAAGGCCAAATTTGAAGAAATGAGAAAGGATCTAAAAAGCGTGGATTAGGACAGGTTGTTCTCTGGCATGGATGTTATCGGGAGGTGGAAAGCCTTCAAAGCAGAAATTTTGAGAGTGCGGAATTTGTATGTTCCTGTTAGGATTAAAGGCAAGGTGAATAGGAATAAGGAACCTTGGTTCTCAAGGGATATTGCAACTCTGATAAAGAAGAAGAGGGAGTTGTATGACGTGTATAGGAAGCAGGGAGTAAATAAGGTGCTTGAGGAGTATAAGAAGTGCAAGAAAATACTTAAGAAAGAAATCAAGAGGGCTAAAAGAAGACATGAGGTTGCCTTGGCAGTCAAAGTGAAGGATAATCCAAAGCGTTTTTACAGGTATATTAAGAGCAAAAGGATTGTAAGGGATAAAATTGGTCCTCTTGAAGATCAGAGTGATCGGCTATCTGCGGAACCAAAGGAAATGGGGGAGATCTTAAATAGGTTTTTTGCGTCTGTGTTTACTAAGGAAACTGGCATGAAGTCTATGGAATTAAGGGAAACAAGTAGTGAGATCATGGAAACTGTACAGATCGAAAAGGAGGAGGTCCTTGCTGTCTTGAGGAAAATTAAAGTGGATAAATCCCTGGGACCTGACAGGGTGTTTCCTCAGACCTTGAAGGAGACTAGTGTTGAAATTGCAGGGGCCCTGGCTGAAATATTTAAAATGTCGCTGTCTACAGGTGAGGTGCCGGAGGATTGGAGAGTTGCTCATGTTGTTCCGTTGTTTAAAAAAGGATCGAAAAGTAATCCGGGAAATTATAGGCCAGTAAGTTTAACGTCGGTAGTAGGTAAGTTATTGAAGGGAGTGCTAAGAGACAGAGTCTACAAGCATTTGGATAGACTGGGACTTATTAGGGAGAGTCAGCATGGCTTTGTGCCTGATAGGTCATGTTTGACCAATCTATTGGAGTTTTTCGAGGAGGTTACCAGGAAAGTGGATGAAGGGAAGGTAGTGGATATTGTCTACATGGACTTCAGTAAGGCCTTTGACAAGGTCCCGCATGGGAGGTTAGTTAGGAAAATTCAGTCGCTAGGTATACATGGAGAGGTGGTAAATTGGATTAGACATTGGCTCGATGGAAGAAGCCAGAGAGTGGTGGTAGAGAATTGCTTCTCTAAGTGGAGGCCTGTGACTAGTGGTGTGCCACAGGGATCAGTGCTGGGTCCATTGTTATTTGTCATCTATATCAATGATCTGGATGATAATGTGGTAAATTGGATCAGCAAGTTTGCTGATGATACAAAGATTGGAGGTGTAGTAGACAGTGAGGAAGGTTTTCAGAGCCTGCAGAGGGACTTGGACCAGCTGGAAAAATGGGCTAAAAAATGGCAGATGGAGTTTAATACTGACAATTGTGAGGTATTGCACGTTGGAAGGACAAACCAACGTAGAACATAGAGGGTTAATGGTAAGGCACTGAGGAGTGCAGTGGAACAGAGGGATCTGGGAATACAGATACAAAATTCCCTAAAAGTGGTGTCACAGGTAGATAGGGTCGTAAAGAGAGCTTTTGGTACATTGGTCTTTATTAATAGTATAAGAGCTGGAATGTTATGATGAAGTTGTATAAGGCATTGGTGAGGCTGAATCTGGAGTATTGTGTTCAGTTTTGGTCACCAAATTACAGGACAGATATAAATAAGGTTGAAAGAGTGCAGAGAAGGTTTACAAGGATGTTGCCGGGACTTGAGAAACTCAGTTACAGAGAAAGGTTGAATAGGTTGGGACTTTATTCCCTGGAGTGTAGAAGAATGAGGGGAGATTTGATAAAGGTATATAAAATTATGATGGATATAGATAGAGTGAATGCAAGCATGCTTTTTCCACTGAGGCAAGGGGAGAAAAAAACCAGAGGAGATGGGTTTAGGGTGAGGGGGGAAAAGTTTAAAGGGAACATTGGGGGGCTTCTTCACACAGAGAGTGGTGGGAGTATGGAATGAGCTGCCAAACGAGGTGGTAAATGCGGGTTCTTTTTTAACACTTAAGAATAAATTGGACAGATACATGGATGGGAGGTGTATGGAGGGATATGGTCCGTGTGCAGGTCAGTGGGACTAGGCAGAAAATGGTTCGGCACAGCCAAGAAGGGCCAAAAGGCCTGTTTCTGTGCTGTAGTTTCTATGGTTTCTATGGTTAACATTTTTGCCCATGTGGTTTGTCTTTATTAAGAACAAACATAACAGAAATGTTGACTGTTTCTCCTCTCTGTAGATGCTGCCTGACCTGTTGAGCTTCTCCAGCATTTTCTGTTGGTTGCTCAAGGTTTTGAGCCTCTGCAGAATCTATTTTTTTAAAATCTCCCTAATGCATCTGCCTTTATCACCTTCCCCCAGCAGTGCAGTCCATGCACCCCATCATTCTCTGTATAAAAACCTTCATCTGACATGAGACACACTCTCAATGCTTCAGGAACAGCTTCTTCCCCTCGGCCATCAGATTTCTGAAAGGACAATGGACCCATGTACACTACCTCAGTATTTATTCCTCTCTTTTTGAAACTTATATATAGTAATTTACAGTTTTTTTATTATTATGTATTTGAATATACTGCTGCTGCATTACAACAAATTTCATGACATATCCCCATGATATTAAACCTAATTCTGATTCTGGCTATGTGGGTAGAAAGTGCTAGCTTGATCTTGGTGTAGGTTAAAAGGTTAGCACAACATTGTGGGCTGAAGGGCCTGTTCTGTTCTGTATGTTTGCAGACCCTTGTAATTCTACTTCTTCTGCCCAATGGATGGTGGATGGAGTTGATGGGAGAGAAGAGAAAATGTCCAGATGGAGGGAGGGTCTTTGATTTTATTGGCTGTTTAACAGAACATAGAACGTGTTCTCCTCCACCAACTCTCCCCACCTTCCTTTGGGCAGAAGATGTAGAATTACAAGGGGCATGAGAATGTTGCAACACCATTAGGAAGGGGATATGAGAGAGCTGACTGGTTTAGGGGTTTGACAGCAGTGTGGAAGAAGATGTTCACGAGTCTGGTCATTGAGGTACCAAGCTCGTATCTTCTTCCAGAAGGCAGAGGATAGAGAAAGGAACGGTCAGGATGCCAGGCACCCCTGATGAAATACTAAACATTTTCCAGCCTTGTAGAGCTCCTTTGAATTTTTCAACCTCTCACCTTAAAGTTATGTCCCCTTGTATTTAACACTTCCACCTTGACTGTCTACACCTCTTACCACTTTAAAAACTTCTGTCAGGGTGTCTCTCAGTCTCTGATGCTCCAGCAGAAACCATCCAAGTTTGTCCAGCCTCTCCTTATAGCCCATACTCTCTAACCCAGGAAGCAACCTGGTGAACATTTTCCGTACCTTCTCCAAAGCCTTGCACAAATTCTATTGTACAGTATTTCTTTTATTCATTGTAAATGTCTGTAAAAACGTATCTCAATCTCATATCTGGCAACATGTGTGTACGTTGATAATAAATTTACTTTGAACTTTGCAATGGACAACCTCCCTTCCAGTGGTGGGCAAGTTATTGGAGAAGATCCTGAGGGGCAGGATTTATGAGCATTTGGAGAGACATAACCTGATTAGGGATAGTCAGCATGGTTTTGTCAAGGGCAGGTCATGTCTTATGAACCTGATTGAATTCTTTGAGGATGTAACAAAACACATTGATGAAGGTAGAGCAGTAGATGTAGTGTATATGGATTTCAGTAAGGCATTTGATAAGGTTCCCCATGCTAGGCTCATTCAGAAAGTATTGAGGATGGATCCAAGCAGACCTTGCTTTGTGGACCCAGAATTGGCTTGACCACAGAAGACAAAGAGTGGTTGTGGATGGTTTGTATTCTGCATGGAGGATGGTGACAAGTGGTGTTCTGCAAGGATCTGTTCTGGGACCCCTCCTTTTTGAAATTTTTATAAATGACCTGGATGAGGAAGTAGAAGGCTGGGTTAGTAAGTTTTCTGATGACACAAAAGTTGGGGGTGTTGTGTATAGTCTGGAGGGTTGTCAGAAGTTACAGCGGGACATTGATAGGATACAGAACTAGGCTGAGAAGTGGCAGATAGTGTTCAACCCAGATAAGTGTGAAGTAGTTTACTTCGGTAGGTCAAATTTGAAGACAGAATATAATATTAATGATAAGACTCATAGCACTATGGAGGATCAGAGAGATCTTAGGGTCCATATCCATGGGACACTCAAAGCTGTTGTGCAGGTTGACAGTGTTGTTAAGAAGGTGTATGTTGTGTTGGCACTCATCAACTGTGGAATTGAGTTCAAGAGCCGTGAGGTAATGTTACAGTTATACGAGACCTTGACTAGACCCCACTTGGGGTACTGTGCTCAGCTCTGGTCACCTCACTACAGGAAGGATGTGGATACTATAGAGAGAGTGCAGAGGAGATTTGCAAGGATGTTGCCTGGATTGGGAGCATGTCTTATGAGAATAGGTTGAGTGAACTTGGTCTTTTCTCCTTGGAGCGACAGAGGATGAGAGGTGACCCGACAGAGGCATATAAGATGATAAGGGATGTGTGGATAGCCTGGGGCTTTTTCCCCGGGTTGAAATGGCTAACACAAAGGGTTATAGTTTAAAGGTACTTGGAAGTAGGTACAAGGGGGATGTCAGAGGTAAGTTTTTCACACAGAGAGTGTTGGGTGTGTGGAATGCACTGCCAGTGATGGTGGTGGTGGTGGGTAGAATAGGGTCTTTTAAGAGACTCTTAGATAGGTACATGGTGCTTAGAAAAAATAGAGGGTTATACGGTAGGGAAATTCTAAGCACCTTCTAGAGTAGGTTACATGGTCGGCACAACATTGTGGGCTGAAGGGTCTGTAATGTGCTGTAGATTTCTATGTTTCTATGACCATCCTGCACAGTGAGGTGTCCATGGAGGAAGGCCGCTGACTGGCACAGTCAGGCTGCAGGAGGACATGCTGAGTAATGCACTGAGGCTTGGTGCAGACAACGGAAATGTTCTGCGGGGGCTCCTTCCACTACCACACATGGAAGGCTGAGGCAGGTGGGGACCCCCTTATATCCTGAAAGGATGAATCACCCAGGAGACCATGAATGGTTAAAGGTGCTATGGTCTTTAAAACTAAGTTAAGTCACTACAAGGGCTTGGAGGGGAAGGACAAAGGTATAGGGTTCTTCCACTGCTAGACAATGAGGGGCCACACTGGGTGAGGAAGTCCCTCAGTTACTGTAGTAGTGTAACAGCTCCGGGGGCCACATGAGTGGCAACAATGCTATTTGTTGTAAGGAATATAATAGAGCACGACTTAATGCTTTGGCTATGATTGTAAGGATGAAAAGGCTGCAAGGTTTACTTTTGTAAATAATTTTGTAGATAACACAGATAAGTTTATTTTGATATAAAAAAAACAAGTTGACATTATGGAATGTAATAATGATGAATGCAAAAGTTTTGCTTAACACACATAAAATGCTAGAGGAATTCAGCAGGTCAGGCAGTAGCTATGGAGAGGAATAAACAGTCAACGTTCTGACCCTTCAGTAATATTTTTTTATGTATTGCTCTGTACTGCTGCCACAAAATGACAAATTTCATGATATAGATCGATGATAATAAACCTGATTGTAATTCTGAGTAACACACAACGTATGCTTGAGGAACTGAACAGGTCAGGCAGCATCAGCCCTGACGAAGGGTCCCAGCCTGAAATATTGGCTGTTTATTCCCCTCCATAGATGCTGCCTGACCTGCTGAGTTCTTCCAGCGTTTTGTCCGAGTTGCTATGGATTTCCAGCATCTCTTGTGTTCATGGAAACGTTTGCACTGTTGGCTCTCCGGTATTTTTTAATGTGACGAGTAAAGTTTATTTTTGCAATGTAAAAGTTCTTGGAAGGTCCCACTAAGAATGCGGGGGAGGGAGGAGGGCTGCAGTGGTAATGAGAAATGAAGTCTTTGTAGCAACAAGAATGTCAGTCCAATGACGACCTTCTCTTCTCAATTGCATTTTCCACTCAGGTGAAGATTTGGTTCCAGAACCGACGGATGAAATGGAAGCGGAGTCGGAAAGTCAAGGAACAGGTGGCTCAGGAGGCTGAGAAACAGCGGGCTGGCAAGTACTTGGAGAAAGCAGTTGGGGGCGAAAGCAGATCAGAGCCAGAGGGTGTGGATTTCAGCACCCACACCACATTTCTCCAGTGCAACACAGAACTGGGCTACACGTCAAACAGCTCCTGCTCAGAAGACGAAGTGACCCGGAAGGAAGTGAAAATGGCCCCGGCTTTGTGAATTACTTTGTGCAACTTCCTAATGAACATGAACAGCCTACTTTCTTTCTGTCTCCCAGAAGTGCACTCTGCCCAAATGATAGGTCCTAGTGCCTGCCCGGTTTGTTCCTCTCTCTCTTCCTCTGTTTGAGATTTCTTTAAAATTCAGCCAAGGGGAAATGATAAAAAATTCTGACTTCTGCAAAAGAAAACTGAATAAAAAAGAGAGGCAGTGCTGGACTGGCTGGGCATGAAGATTATATTGTACTGAGTTAATTTAATTTATTTTTTATTTTGTCATATTTAATGTGAATTATTATATACTATATTTTGGGAAGACATCTCTGGGTCCACGAAGGGCTGCTGGTTTGAGGACTTAATGGACAAAAAAATGAGTATAAAATAAGAACAAAAAGGAAAGAGACACTTTAAAAATGAAGTATCTTGGAAATGAAAGAAAAGAAGCGATTTGAAAGAATTGGGAATGTTTTTAATTTATTCAAATACTGTGAATTTTAAGTGTTTTGTGGATCTTTACATTTCTGCTTTATATTATGTAACATTCAAGGAAACACACCCGGCTGATGTCACAGAATCTCAAATACAGATGTGTACATATGTATGTGCGTGGATGTGTGCAAATGTGAAAGCGTGTGCGTGTAATTGAGAGCAAGCATGTGAATGAGCATGGGTAATTGTGTGTGTGTGTGTGTGTAACTAGATGTGAGTACACATATCCATAAGACCTAGGAGCAGAATTGAGCCTTTTGGCCCAGTGAATAGGCTCTGCTATTCCATCATAGCTGATTTATTATTCCTCTCTACCCCATTCTCCTGACTTAATCACCCTTGCTAATCAAGAACCTATCAGCTTCTACTTTACATGTACTCAATGACCTGGCCTCCACGGCTGTCCATGGCAATGAATTCTATAGATGCACCACCCTCTGATTGAAGAAATTCCTCCTCAACTCTGTTCCAAAGTGAAGTCCTTCTATTTTGAGACTGTGCCCTCTGGTCCTACACTCTCCCATTATAGGAATCATCCTCTTTCAATATTCGATAGGTTTCAATGAGATCCTCGCTCATTCCTCTAAATGCCAGTGAGTACAGGCACAGAGGCATCAAATGTTCACCCTTCGTTAATCCTTTCATTCCCAGGATCATTCTTGTGAACTCCCTATGGACCATCTCTAATGCCAGCTCATCCTTTTTCACATAAGGGGCCCCAAACTGCTCAAAGTATTCCGTGACCAAAGCCCTCTAAAACCTCAGCATTATATCCTCACAGTTTTATAATGTATGTTCTGGAAGTTGCAAAATGCTTGTGGTATTGGCTGGTGACAAACTGACTTCTCTACTTTTTGAACCAAATCTGTGTCCTTCCCTTTAAAGCACCCATTGTCTGTCTGGAGCTTTCTTCTCTTTGATGTCTGTCTCTGGATTCTTGTCTGCAGTATCCTAAACCTTGTACAAAGCAAATGCTTGACGCGCTTGTAAATGTGAATATTAAACAGCATCATGTTCTATACAACTATGCTTGTCTTAAACGTTTTTCTTGTCATTGCAAGACCCTGTTGGGCATCGGTAATAAATACAACACACTGCATGTCTGGTTCATTGGCTCATTGGCAAAGCCTACCAATGGCAGGCAGCTGACCAGTCCCTCATGCCGCAGCGGTGCCTGTTACAGCCACCTTGGGGAGGAAACGCCGGAGGCAGTGTGGGTGGGCGCGCTGGAATCTGTGCTGATTTAGGGTTTGGACCATGCAGGCTGGCTCTCCTGTTGATGTTGCTCTCCACTGTTGGCTCCCTGGAAGACAAGCTGGATTGCCTTCATCTGCAGCTGACGCAGTGGGAGATGAGGAACTGCTGCATACTTGTTTCTGCAGAGTCGTGGCTCTAGGACAATATCCAATGCACCAACAACCTTCAGGCCATGTCACTCAGGGACTGGTGCTATTATTATACTTGGTGGCTGTATGTGCTACTGTAACCATATCGTGTGCTCTGTTTTGCATCTTTGTCCCCCGAGGAGCGTTGTTTCGTTTAGCTGTATACTTGCGGATGGCCGAATAACAATTAAACTTGAATTTGAACTTGTATAAGACAATGAGGTTTAAAAGGCAACATTAATTTCACATGTGTGATCATCTGTGTTCACTACAAGATTCAAGATTCAGGATTGCTTATTGTCATTTGAGAATGTGAGTGTAGAGGAGAACAAAATAATTGTTACTCTGGATCCAATGCAGCATAAAAAATGCAGTAAGATAAAAAAACATAATATATATTGATAAACTATAAAACAAAATGTACATACAACTGTTCTCTACATATGTAACATAAAATAGTGGTAGTGTGTTCACTCAAGTTGAGTATGATGTTCTAAGGAGTTATTCCGTAAATGGAGAATGCTCGTATGTGACTTTGTTTAACATGGGACAGCTGATTCATCGGCAGCCACAATGCGGTCCTCGACAGATCAGTGTCAGGGTCCAGTGCCATGGAATACAAGATGACTGAGACCTTTCACTGCTGCAGCCTTTCTCTGACACTGTCATTGCGATTTGTCATCATCTTCCACCAGCTCCACTGATGAGGTCTTGGGTTGGATCTCTCTTTGTCTGGAACATCCCCCTTGACCTGCCCACCAAGGGTGACCCTGTCAGGAGCTGAGTGCCAGACGGCATTACTCTCAGGGTCTCAGGAACTTAGACAAGGTAACGATCCTCAGAGAAGACACAAAACGATGCTAGGTGATCTGTATGTAGTGGTGGTGGGGGTGTTGATCAGCCTGATGGGCTTGGGAGGGGAAGGAACTGTTTATGAGCCTGGTGGTCCTGGCATGCTTGCTGTGCAGCTTCTTCCCCAATGAGAACATCAACACGTGCAGATGCCTTTTAGAGAAACACACAAAAATTGCTGGAGGAACCCAGCAGGTCAGGTGGCATCTATGGAAGGGAAGAGACATTTGATGCTTCTGGTCGAGATCCTTCATCAGGACTGGAGAGCAAGAAGCCACAATTATTCCTCTCAATTGAAAAAGTGGACTGTTTATTCTCCATAGATACTGCCTTTGGCTTGCTGAGTTCCTCCAGCAGTTTTTGTGTGTCTTGTTCTGGATTACCAGTGTCCACAGAATCTCTTGTGTTTAAAATTAGCTGCTCCACTGCAAAGCGTCTTTGAGGAATATAACCTAGAAGTTTAAATCTTTTCTTTACTGGGAGTTGTGAGACCTTCTCTCACTGCTTGCCCTCTGTGATCTCTGCTGCTCTTTGACCCTTTGGCCATGCGTCCACCCAGACTCACCTATCACCTGCCAGCTTGTACTCCTCCTCCCGCTGCCTTCTTATTCTGGCTTCTTCCGCTTTCCTTTCCAGCCCTGGTGAAGGGGCTTGGCCTGAAACTTCAGCTGTTTATTCCCCTCCATAGATGCTACCTGACCTGCTGAGTTCCTCCAACATTTTGTGTGTGTTGCTCTGGATTTCCAGCATCTTGTGCTTGCATCTTTTAGCCTGGTCTGTCTTGGAACACAGCTGATCTGTAATTGAAATCTATCTCCATATTAAATCGATTAATTGGTTTATTACTGTCACATGAACGAATGTACAGTGAATACTCATTGTTTTACATGCCATCCAGTGAGGCAGAACAAGGGAAAATGACAACAGACTGCAGAATAAAGTGCTATACAAGCAGGGGCCACTTTATTAGATACCTCCTGTACCCGACAGAGTGGGCACAGAATGAATGTTCGTGGTCTTCTGTTACTCTAGCCTATTGACTTCAAGGTTTGATGAGTTATGCGTTCAGAGATGCTCTTCTGCACAATGCTGTTGTAATGTGTGGTTATTTGAGTTACTGTCGCCTTCCTGACAGCTTGAACCAGTCTGGCCATTCTCCTCTGACCTCTCATTAACAAGATGCAGACAAAAGGTGCAAGGTCCATTGTGAAGTAGATTAGGGTTTTCGATTCCACCCAAACCCCAAGGACATAAGAACACAAGAAAAAGGAGTAGGTGTTGGCCACCTGACTTGGCAGTCCTGCTCCACCATTCAATAAGTTAATTGCTGATTTGCTGTGGGCTCCCATGAACCTACTTGACTCTTCCCCCATAACCCTTAATTTCCCTGCTTATATTTAATGAGATAGCCTCTACTGCTTCCTTGGGTAGAGAATTCCAACTTCCAACTTCCGGTAATTCCCTCCCCCTCCCTTCCTCTATCCCTATTTCACATCACCTCCCTCATAGTTCTGCCTCCTTCTACTATTGTTCACCTGCCAATCACCTCCCTGCTTCCCCTCCCCCACCCCTTTGTCTTCCAAATTACTGTTTTTTTCAACTACCAGCATTCTTCAAACCCTCCCTAAAGTTCTTCCTTCAGTCCTGACGAAGGGTTTCGGCCCGAAACGTCGACTAATCTTTTCAACTGATGCTGACTGACCTGCTGAGTTCCTCCAGCGCATTGTGAGTGTTCCTTTGACAACAGCATCTGCAGATTATTTTGTGTTGTAGAGGATTCCACAGACAAACTGCTCTCTGGAAAACGCAGTTTCTCCTTATCTCGGTCCTAGATCTTCTCCCAAATTTTGAGGCAATGTCACCAAGTTCTAATTTCAGCCACCAATGGAAACAACCTTTCTCTATCTGATCTGCCCCTTTCATAATTTTATATGTTTTTACAAGATACCTTCTCATTCTTCAGAATTTCAGTGAGTTTTGTCCCAGGTGACACAATCTCTCCTGAGAAGCCAGCCTAAACCCCTCATTTCTGGAATCCTCCTCTGCACCACATCCAAAGTCGGTATATTTTTCCTCCAGTAACAAGACCAAAGTTACACACAGTACTCCAAATGTGGCTTCACCAGTACTCTGTACACTTGCAGTATAACCTCCTTGCTCTTAAATTCATTTTCTCTAGCAACAAAGGCTAACATTTCATCTGACTTCTTGATAACCTGTTCCACCTGCAAACCAGCTTTTAACAATTCATTGACAACAATTCCCCATTCCTTCTACGTCACAACATGCTCAAACCTTTCACTGTTTAAATAATAATCTGATCTTCTACAGTAGTACATCTTCCAAAGTGAAATTAACTGATCTTGTATTCTTCCTTTCTACATAGCTCTTGGCTTTCACCCCTGAACACCTTTGCCTGAGTTTTAAGAATGCTCCCCCATTCTGAGATCCTCTGCTACTGGAGACAGATCTCTGTGTCCTCTCTGTTGAGGGTGAGTGTAGCGGTTAGCATAATGCTTTACAGTGCAAATGACCAGGGTTTAATTCCTACTGCTGTCTGTACGGATTTTGCACGTTCTCCCTGTGAACATACAAGTGTAGGTTTCGTTTAGGTGTTCTAATTTCTTCCCACATTCCAAAGACGTGTGGTTAGGTTTAGGAAATTGTGGGCATGCTACATCAGTGCTAGTGGTGACACTTGTGGGCTGCTCCCAGCACATCATCACTGATTTGATTTGACACAAACGGCACATTTCACTGTATAGTTTGATGTTTCAATGTGCATTTGATAAATGAAACTTATCTTTAATCTTTAACATATCTAAAAAACATCTGAAGCTGACAGGAAGACATTCAAGCTATTAGTTTTGTATAACTCATTCACCCTGACACCCAGTTGCATACCACACCCCTCGAAATGTCTCCGACTGCAGATCTTACTTGGTAAATTTTTCGTATGATTGTCATTATTTGGCGGAATTTCTTCTAAGTATGCTTTTGATTGTTTAAAGTTCAGGATGAAAAAGAACATGGGAGGTTATTTATTTATTTACTCAGAGTAATAAATAAGGTATTATATGGTAACAAGCCCTTCTGGCCCAATGAGACCACGCCACCCTATCACACCTACGTGTCCAATAAAGCTACTAACCAGCATGTTTTTGGAATGTGGGAGGAACCAGAGCATCTGGAGGAAACCCGTGCAGTGGTGGGGAGAATGTGCAAACTCCTTACAGACAGCAGTGGAATTGAATTTGGTTCGCTGACACAGGTAGAGCAGTGGTCCCCAACCTCCGGGCCGCAGACCAATACTGGGCCACGAAGCTTGCAGTGGTAGCTGGGACGCACCCAGCACATCTTCACATCTTTAAGAAAAAAGCTCAAATAAACAAGCTCATGTCACCTAATTAATTAGCTTGTTTATTTTGGCTTTTTTCTTAAAGATGTGCTGGGTGCGTCCCAGCTACCACTGCACCCCTGCATGCTTGGCGGCCTGGAGATTGGGGACCACTGAGTTAGAGCATTATGCTAAGCGCGATGTTACCATGCTGCCCCATGTTGAGGTCACAGTTTCAAGACTCATTGGAAGATGGTGTCTCTGAGAGCGTGACATTCCTTCAGGCTGTACTGGCAGTATCCCCACCTGATATCAACGCAGCTCTTAGCCAGCTGTCTTCAAATAAAGTGAGAGCACGTCTTATAAGGATAGATTGAGTGAGCTAGGGCTTATCTCTTTGGAATGAAAGAGGATGAAAGACAATTTTATAGAGATATACAAGGTGATAAGAGGCATAGTTCAACTAGACAGCCAGAGACATTTTCCCAGGGTGGGAATTGCTAATACAAAGAGGCATCATTTTAAGGAGTTTGGAGGAAAGTATGGGGAGATGTCAGAGGTGTTTTTTACACAGGGAGTGTTGGATCGTCCTGCTAGGGGTGGTGGTACAGGCAGATTAATGCAATAGGGATATTTAAGAGACTCTCAGGTAGGCACATGGAAAGTAGGTACTGTAGGCCCAGAAAACCAGAGGGCTACGTGGGAGAGAAGGGACAGATTGACTTTAGAGTAGGTTAAAAGGTTGGCAACTCTATTGTCACCTCTCATCCTTCTCTACTCCAAAGAGAAAAGCCCCAGCTCACTAATCTATCCTCATAAGACATGTTCTCTAATCCAGGCAGCATCCTGGTAAATCTCCTCTGAATACAATATTCTAAGTATGGTCTAACTACAGTTTCATAGAGCTGCAACATTACCTCACGGCTCTTGACAGCAATCTGACTACTGAAGGCCAACATGCCATACACATTCTTAACAACCCTATCAAACTGCATGGAAATAAAAAAAAGAAAAAAAAAACAAAAGGGCCCATTATAATTAAACAGTCAAATGTGCACAAGTTGGAGGTCAAATCTTCCAAAAGCTGATGTGTCCGATGTACTCACGGTGCCAACTCCCATTCACCAATCACCGGCAGGATTTCCCCTCTTGGACTCCATTGAGTCGCATAATCCAGTTGGATCAAATCCTACAGCTGGTTCTTTCGAGTTTCTTATCTCTCCATCTCCCATCAAAAAAGACCTTGACCCACCTCAGTGTCCATCACAAAACCTCTCTGCCCAATGTTCTCTAGAGCCTTCCCCTAATTCCGCTGCACTCCCGCATGCTTTGCGGCCCGGTATCTGTCCGCGGCGTGGAGGTTCGGGACCACTGCCCTACAACATTAGCAGTAAAATCTTATCCAGGGCATTACACACTTACCCTCCCACCAAAAATAGTCACATCCTCATGACTTCTAAATTCACCAACCCACCATTAATAACACAGATTTCAAAGGAATTTTGTGGTGTCATGACCTCCAATTCATTTGTAGATGGTGGTGATATATCTCACTAGGGGGATAGGCACAACACTCTGTCTCCCGGTGCCTCATAGGCCAGCCTATCTGGGGGTTACCTGACTCTGAGACCTTCTTATCCCATCCTCCACTTCTTCAGTCTCAGACACTCCTTGGAATCTTTCCTGTCTACCTGGAAAGGTCTTCCCCTGCCCATGCTTTCCAGAAATTTAGGTCCCCCTGCCACTTGACTGAGCTCAGATTCATCCCCAATTACTTTGGAGCTCAGTTTCCCTTCATTGTCCAGCCTCAAGTCTGCCTGTCTACTGCTAGTTCCCCCCCGCCCAACTACACCTGAATCAGCATAGGGAGGGTCAGGAATCTCTTCATCCATTTCTTGGGAGTTTGTATAAGGTAACATATACCACACCTCCATTTCCTCATCCTCTGAGTTCATACACCATTCGGTGGTTAGGACCCCTTCAGGTCTCTCCACTGATTGTCTTTCTGTTTTCCTGCTTCGGTGCAGATTTCTCCTACTAGATGTAGGGTCCATGTCAGGCTCTGGGTCAACATGTACCTTCTGTCCTAGAGGTAAAAGGTGGTTCCAATGGAGAATTTTAACAGGCCCATTCCCGTCTTTTGACTTCACCCGTAAACCTGGCATATTTGGCATCTGACTCTCCACTACGTAAGGCATAGCTACCCAGCAATCAACCAACTTATGCTTCCCTGGTAGCCCCAAGTTCCTTATTAGAACTCTGTCTCCAGGCTTCAGTCGGAAGAATTTAATCTTTTGATCATATCTGCTCTTGTTTCCTTGATTCTGCTTGGTAGCAGAGACCTCTGGTAGTTCATTCACCTTTTGCAATTCCTTCCTCATGTCAGACACATACTTAAGGTAGATCTTCTGTGGCAAGTCTTCCCCACCAGTCCCAAAACAGAGGTCAACAGGTAATCTTGCTTCGTGCTCAAACATCAAATAATATGACGAGTGTCCAGTAGCTTCATTCTGTGTACAGCTGTAGCAGAGGACCAGATGCCCAATATGTTGTCTCAATTTGTTCTTCTTGCTGATCTCCATCTTTCCAAGCATGTCTAACAATTCCCAGTTGAACCTCTCAGGCTGAGGATCATTAGCATGTTAGAGTGTGGTCCTCGACTTCTCAACTCCAAGCATGCCCAGTAACTCATGTATGAGCCTACTCTCGAAATCCCTTCCCTGATCGCTGTGATTCCATGTTGGAAGGCCAGAATGAATGAAATACTTTTCCCAGAACACTCTGGCCACAGTGGACACCCTCTGTTCTTTTGTAGGGAAGGCCTGAGCATATCTGGTGCAGTGATCAGTAATAACCAAAACATTCGCGGTGTTGCAGGCTCTATGGAGAGGAAGTCCATACATACTAGATTAAATGGCCCCACACTCTGTAAATGGGATAAAGGAGCATCTTCCTCCGAATACACTGAATGCACAACTTACAGTACTCTTTGACCTCAGACTTCATTCGGGCCAGTAAAACTGATTTCGGACCAATCCATAGGTCTTGTCAAACCCCAAATGACCTGAATCATCATGACGTGACTTCAACATAATCCTCCAATGCTTCTCAGGTAAAAGCAACTGGGAATGCTGAGGCCTGTCTGAAGGAGATGTGACTCTGTCTAGAACCTGGTTCCTCAACTCCAGTTTGTTCTCTTGGTATCCACACAGAAGCTGATTCAAAGGGTGGCTTACTTTGGAGTAGTCCTTCACAAACCTCTGGAAGTACCCACAGAATCCAAGGAATGAGCATAGGGCACTCACATTCTTGGGCCTTGGCCATGTGGTCACCACCTCAGTCTTGGATGGATCTGTAGCTACTCCAATTTGTGAGGCTAGGTGCCCAATGTAGTTATCTGACATCTTACAGAACTGGCACTTGTCCAGGGAAAGATTTAACCCTTCAGCTTTCAGGAGGTCTAACACCTTCAGTAGCCTTGTCTCCTGCTCTTCCAGGGTTGACCCGAACATTATGAGATCATCCAGGTACACCAGTACCTCAAGCAAGTTCATGTCCCCAACAGTCTTCTCCATGACACTTTGGAAATAGCTGGTGCTCCTGATGTGCCCTGAGGCATTCTTTCAAACTGAAAGAATCCAAGTGAATACCGTCTTCTCTTTGACATCTTCACTCAAGGGTATCTGATAATACCCACTCCTTAGGTCCAGCAGACTGAACCATTTCACTCCACTCAGGCAGGCCAAAGCATCCTCCATCAGCAGAACAGTATACTGGTCAGGGACTGTTCATCTGTTTACATGGGGACTCTGTGACTCAGTGATAATCCCAGCTTCCTTCAGTTTCAGCGGATGCTGCCGAACATCCTCCACCTCTGCTGATGCTAATCGCTGAGTCCTTTCCCTTAAAGGGGTGTCCTCTGTCGCTCGGATGGTGTGGTGAGTACTCTTGGAGCAACCCAAGTCAAGCTCGACAGTAGAAAAGACATCCTCGAACTGTAACATCTTCTCCATCAGTCTCCTTTTTCAACTCCCAGGTCCTGGGAAGTCACCGAAGTTGGAAGACTTGGCTGTCAACTTTCCTGATCCAGAAGTTAGTCTCCCTCCTGGTTTTCTCACAGGAAGACTAGACATTACAGTCACTGGAAAAAGATGAGGCATCAGCATCCTCCACCTGAAGGTGACCTCTCTCTCCAAGGTGTTCCTGACAATCACTGTCATCCTGTTTACCTGTACAGCTGATGGCCTGTGCAGTTCAGGACTCACTTCCACCCCAGCAGGGAAGCATAACTCCTCTTTGTGCTCTTCCAGATCATCTACCAGAAGGGCCTCGGCATCAGACGTTACAGGAAATTTGGGGTTTCCAATCACTCTAACTGCTTCCCCAGGCCACAACACGATGGATTTGGACCGAGTGTACCACACAGTTTCTTGTTTGTGCTCATCATCCAGCCTATGATGGGCTTGCTCTTTCTCAAGAACAGCTCTGAACACCGGAGGATGGACAAGGATTTCTGAAAACTCTCCAATTCTCTCCTTGCAGGCTCTCACTAGCCTCCTCACAATAGGAGTATTTGTTCCCACAGAAATGAAGCTTCATCCTTTTCAGCCAGGTCCAGATAGAATAATACCAGCATATCAAGGGCCTCAGCTACTCTAAAATCTGTCTCCAGAAACTCCAGCTTTATCACCCATTAACCATCATATGGGTAGTTATCAGTACCAAGACCCCAAAGCTCTAGGGTGCTGAGTGGCGTCAATGATAAATGCATCAAATACTGGTTGTAGAAGGATCTGTACAGCCAAGTAACCTGAGAGCCTGTGTCAAGTATGGCTGTAGCATAAATACCCTCGATTCATAGGGATACACTGGATCTTAGCCCCACTATGTCTTCAGGAATAGGGTTTTGCATTGTGCAGTGGTCCTTGATACATTGATTGGAATGTGTCCCCCTCTCCATCCGAGACGCCAGGCCGTTACCTTTCTGGGTCTTCCCGAGGTTTCCCAACTTCCCCTTCTCTTTCAGTAGCTGTTAGTTTACTTTCCAAAGGTTTTCTCATCCTCCACCCTCCTACTTGAAATATCCCTCCTCATCACAGTTCTAAAAGACAATATCACTCGCTTCCCCTCTTCACGGGACCCCATTCAGTGGCAGCCCTCTGCTCAGTACGTCCCACCAGTCCGTCCAGCTCCCTGTAGGCTTTGTCGTGCTTGGCGGCAGCACCAACCAATAACAACTGAGACACCTCGGCTCTAAAACCTTTAACAAGATCCTGTAAAACACCCAACTATGGGACATCAGGAGTCACTTCAGCACTACAGGCCACTACTGAGGGCTGTGCCTCCCATTCCTCTATCACGTTTCCCTCTGCTCTTACTTCTCTGATCAGCTCAATGAGGGAGGGGGTGCATCCTACGAGACATTTGGAGGCTTAAAGCAATCACGTCACATGCAGTGCGCCCTTTGCCACTTGGTCCATCCTTAACTGATTCACATCACCCTGTGGAATGGCCCCTTTATTCCACAAACAAAGCAGCTGTCTTTCTAGCTGAAAAATGTAGGCAGGAATTTTCTCCCCTTTCTCCTGAAACATGCTCCTAAACCCTGTTATAAGCTCCATTTGGGCTTTCCATTGTTTCTAATGCTTGCATGTAGCCCGGGGAAGTAGCAAACGTGTTCTCTGCCTTCGAGGACCTCACTACTTCAGCAGCCGGACCTTTTAGACTCTCTACCAGTGGCTGCCTTTTCACATTATCAGAGCACTGCCACTCACCCAGCACCTGAGAGGCCTGCTGCGCCCACGTCTCATATTCCTCCTCCCCCTCGGAGGTGGGCTTCACACCTGAGAACGTTCCCAGCCTATGGTAGCTTTGACTCTCCAGCAGTGCACTTTATCCCTCGCTGGAATACTCATTAGATCTTCCACTTCAGACAACTCCTTCCCCTCACTCTGCAGAAATGAGAGCAACTTGTCTTCAAAGTCTCTGTCCTCAGCTACGGGAAACTTGGTTTCCAATTCGGCACCCTCGCCTACGTTCCCCTCTTCTCTGAAAGTGTGGATGGCCCATGGCCTCACCTATCCATGTACCCCAAGCATAACAGGCAGGTCCACTCCTGTCATGTTATTGCCAGTCTGAACTAAAACGACATCTTTGCCCACTGCTTGGTCATACTGCTGATCTATGATTGTAAATTTCCCTAATACTTTAATGGTACTTAAAACCCTAATCAACAATTCATCTGGGCTGCCGATATCCACCTCACTCATAACAAGCCTTAGTTATGAATGATCTCTTGGAATCGAACCAGCGCTTAATTCCTGCAGCGTCCATAATCACATATCTTAATCACCTTCCTGAACAGTAGTTTAACACAGGCTTAAACTCACAAACCACTCAATCAATTCTTAGAGCAAATACACAGCATTCAGAAAATCAAATCCCAGATGAGCCCCCACAGTGAAACCCCTTTTTTACCAGCGTCTCATTAGCTCCTCGCTAACAGCCACCGGACTCAGCAGTGAGAAAACCACCTTTCTCAAAGTCTGTACATTTAGGGACAATATGACTTGGGTCCCACCAAAACTGGGAAGTGGGAAGTCTCGCCCACCTGAACCCCAATCTGTGTGAATGCTGTGTAAATACTGACCCTGTGCAATTACCCATTGGCAAGAACTAACAGATCATACACTGCATACAATTATAAAGTAAGTATATTTATAAATATTAACTTAACCAAACCATAATTAGAGAAGAAAGAGAAACAAAAGGACCCATCATAATTAAACAGTCAAATATGCACAGGTTGGAGCTCAAATCTTCCAAAAGCTGATGTATCTGATGTACTCACGGTGCCAACTCCTATTCACCAATCACCGGCAGGATTTCCCCTCTTGGACGCCTCTGAGTCACACAATCCAGTTAGATCAAATCCTACAGCCGGTTCTCTTGAGTTTCTTATTCATCTCCCATCGAAAAAGACCTCGACCCAGCTCAGTATTCATCACAAAACCTCTCTGCCCAGTTTCCTCTAGAACCTTCTTCCAATTCCACCATCCTGACTGGATGACACGACATTCCTAAGCATGATCATCACAACCCCTTAACTTTAATGGTAATACAACACTAGCAGCAGAAACACTGCATCTACAAAAAGCCATTAAATGAAATACCTTACAACATTAGCAGTAAAATCAACATTGTAACCAGGGCATTACAAATGGATCTGAACATCCGATTATGATTGCTTCATGATCACTGATGAGCACAGAATGCAACTACGTATGGATTGACTGAGAGCCCTTTAGTCTAGTATGGGGAACAAGAAGTTCCACCACTATCTCTATGGACAAAGGTTTACGCTGGTGACAGATCACCAGCCCCTTGTGTCCACTTTCAATCCGAGGAAGGGAATTCCAGAGATGACTACTAACTGGTTACAATGCTGGGCACTGTTCCTAGGAGCCCACTCTTATGACACAGAGTTCAAGGGCACCAAACAACACAGCAACGTTGATGGCTTGTCACATCATCCACTGTTGGCAACTGAAGAAGGAAAGTCTTCATACTGTGACCCAGCAGAAGTGTTCCTCACCACATTGGTGGACCAGTTTGCTGGTAACAAACTCTGAAATACAAAGGGAAACAAGGAGTGACCTGACATTGTCAAAAGTCTATGAAATCACTGTGCAAGGATGACCAGCTCATGGTAACCCTATGTTTGCAGAGTTCTCAGCAAGATGAGACCAACTGTCAGTGTATCAAAGAATGCTGAAGTGTGGATCTTGTGTTGTGATTCTTTCTAAACTGCACATCAGAGTGTCAGAAAACCTTCGTGAAGGACACCTGGGTGCAGGCAAGATGAAGAGTCTCACCCAGAGCTACATGTGGTGGCCAGGAATAGATAAACAGATTGAAGACTTGGCCAAAAGCTGTTCGGAATGCCAAAAAGTTCAAAATGCACCCCCACAGGCACTGTTACACTTGCAGGAGTGGCTGTCTTCACCATGGCAAAGAGAACATATTGATTTTGCCGGGCCATTCATGAACTCCATGTTTCTGATTGCTGTGGATGCTCATTCGAAGTGGCCAGAGATCGAAGTCAATCACCTCAGCAAAGACTGTCTCCACTCCGAGGATTACTGTTGCCAGAAACAATTTACCAGAACAAATTGTGAGTGACAATGGACCACAATACATGGCAGAAGAATTCCGACTGTTCATGAAGAAAAATGGCATCAGGCACTTCAGGTCAGCTCCTCAGCACCCAGCAACAAATGGGTTGGTTGAAAGGTTTATGCAATCTTTCAATAAGTCCATTAAAGCTATGGGTAAGGAAAACGTTTTCCTACAACAACTTCCTTTTTGTGTATCAGAACTCTGTTCATGTGACGACAAATCAAACACCTGCAATGCTGTTCATGAGCAGGAACCTGAGATCTCGCATAGACCTCCTGAAACCAGATCTATGGAGGGAAGTGCAGAATAAACATCTTAGCTTGTTGCCAAGTGAAGCAGCAAGGAGCTTTGAGATTGGACAGGAATCTAGCGTGTGATTACCAAGAAGACAAATGGTCACCCGGTACGATAGCTACAAGAACTGGACCACTGATGTACATGGTGGATATTGGAGATCAGACATGGAGATGTCATGTGGACCACATACTGGATGCTTAACTAAAGAACACACCTGAGTCGACTGCATCCAACAAGATGGATACATTACAATCACTGGACTTACCTCTTAGTGATGATGTCACTGACAGCAATGTGCACCACAAACCAAGAGCACTACCTTAGACAAGACACCAACCAAACTTGATGCCACTCCACAGGTCCAGAGGTGCTATCCTGAAAGAAACAGAGCGCCACCCAAAAGACTGAACCTTTAGAAGTGCAAAGTTAGTGATAGAATGTTTATTCGGAATATGGGTTTATGAAAGGAAAATTGAATGTTTTGTACATATACAGTTTTTGTTGCACTAATGTAAAGGGGGAGGAAGTGTAAAGTATGGATCAATTTCTTTTAGAGCAATGACCCCCACCTTAGGACTATGTATGAATCTGTTGTCTACTCATAAGCATTGTCCTCTCCCTCCCTCTCTCTCTCTCTCTCTCTCTCTCTCTCTCTCTCTGCAATGTGAATCCACCAGTTAAAGCCATCTCCTGCATGCATGCTTTTATTTAATCAATATGTAGTTGTGCACAGAGACAAGAAGTGGGGTCTTCGATTATGCTGATTGCTTTACTGAAAAAGCAAGAAGTGTTTGGAAGGGAAGCTGCTTTCCGTAATGTGCTGAGCTGTGTCCACAACACTCTGCAGTTTCTTGCAGCCACAGGAGGAGCAGTTGCAAGACCAAGTCATGATAGGGTGCTTTTTATGGTGCACCTTGACCATGTGGTTGGACGAGGACAGGCTTTGGTAATGTTTACTCCAAGGAACTTAAAGCTCTCAACCATCTTGAGCACAGCACCATTGATGTAGACAGGAGGATGCGCATCACCCCTCCTTCTGAAGTCAGCGACCATCTCTTTGTTCTGCTGACGTTGAGGGAAAGAATGTTGCCATGGCACCAGGCTCTCTATCTCCTCCCTGTACTCTGATTCACTGTTAAACATAGAACACTACAGCAGTGCAGGCTGTTTGACCCACGATGTTGTGCTGACCATTCAACCTAATCTAAGACCAATCTAACCCTTCCCTCCCACATAGTCCTCCATTTTTCAATCATCCGTTTGAGTCTCTTAAATGTCCCTAATGTATCTGCCTTTTCCATGAACCCACCACTATTTGTGTAAAAGAATGCCTCCCTCATCCAATTTTTTTAAAGAGATAAAGAGATTAGCTGCATTTGTCACATGTGTATTGAAACATACAGTGAATTGCGTTGTTTCCGTCAACACCCAATACAGTCCACATTTTATGCTGGGGGCAGCCCACAAGTGACGCCATGCTTCCAGCACCAACATAACATGTTCACAACTTACTGACCTTAAACTGTACATCTTTCAAGTATGGGAGGAAACCAGAGCACCTGTAATGCGGTCACAGTGAGAATGTACGAACAGCAGTGGGATTTGAACCTGGGTCACTGGCGCTGTAACTGCTGCACCCCCATGTTGCCCCTAAGATTAGCTTTATTTGTATTTGTCACACGTGTATGGAAGCAAACGGTGAAATGTGTCAAGGTTTGTGAGGATTATGCTTCGGGCATCCCGCAAGTGTTGCCACACTTCCAGCATCAACATAGTATCACAACTTACTAACCTTAACTCATAGTGCGTCTTTAGAATGTTAAGGAAACCAAGCAAAAATCTTATTTTAGATGCAGCCCACTGCGGTAGTTGATGCGCTATCAATTACTTCAAAAGACTGGAAGTAGAGTAAATACTGAAAGGCTTTTATTAGCAGTAAAATGTGACCTCGACCATGCTGAGTATCTGCCCCTGGACTGAGAGGAGGAGCCATGGCACAATCGCCTTTGTTCAGGGGTCTGTGGGAGGAGCCACAGGAGCAGTCAGCAGAGGGGCCTGTCCAGACAGTGAACCCAGTTACAACATATATATATATATGGTTTACTACAGTAGTGTCATCTGCAAACTAGTCGATGGATTTCAGCAGAATCTGACCATACAGTCATGAGTGTACAGGGAGCAGATAGGGGGCTGAGAACGCAACCTCGTGGGGCAGCAGTGTTGAGGATAATTGTGGCAGAGGTGTTGTTGTTCAGGATGCCAATGATCCTTGATAATATTTACATAAGGCACTGCCTCAGAAATCTAAACCATTCAGGCCATAACATCTTCTTGCAGTAGCCTGAAACCCAGTTCAAAAACAGTTATGTACTTCCCTTCAAGCCATTTGATTCTTGAACCAACCTGCAGAACCCAAATCACTATCTCAGGATAGCAACACTATGACCAGTTTACAATACAATGGACTTTGATTTTTTCAATAGAACATAGAACACTGCGGCACAATACAAGCACTTCACCCTCCTTTTAACCTACTCTAAAATCGGTCTAACCTTCCCCTCCCACATAGCCCTCATTTTTATGTTGTCCATGTACCTACAGGATCTAAGATTTCCTTAAATGCCCTTAATATCCCGGCCTCTACCATCAGTCCTGGCAGGGTATTCCATGTACCCACCACTCTCTGTAAAGAACTTCCTTCTGACACCCCCCGATGCTTTCCTCTAATCTCCTTAAAATTTATAATTTTGTTCTTTCTTTATTTCTGTATATATGATGCTGTGTGCCTGTGATGTTGCTGCAAATAAGTTTTTCATCGCATCTGTGCTTATGGCACTGAACTGGATTTTCATCAGACACAGTTACCTATCTCCTCTGAAAACTAGCAGCTCCAAATGTGAAGCATTCCCTCAGTGCTATACTGAGGTGTTGCAATTGATGCTTTGTACGCAAGGTACAGGAATGGAACTTAATCATTAATCATGGGACCCAGAGGTGAGAGAGTTCTCTGTCAATCCCTGCTGATTCAGATTAATTTATCACATACATCAAGACACAGAGTGGAATGTGTCGTTTGTGTTAACAACCAACACACCTAAGGAAGAGCTGGGGGCAGCCTGCAGGCGTCACCACACATTCCGGTGCCAATGTTACATGCTCACAAAGTTCTGCAGAACAACACAAGCGACAATGAAAACAAGACAAGCAAACGGAACACCCCACATCTGGCTGAAACTTCACTGGTTCTGCACCCTCATCCCAATTCCCCCTCAGCATCCACAGATCAGAACAACACCTCAGTTTTGCGTCAGGTTTAATGACGCGAAACTCAAGACATACAAACTTTTCTGCAATATAACCACAACCCGGATAACTCTGTCTTGTGATCTCCTTCAAAACCAAGTTATTGATGGGCAGTAATTTTCAGATACCAATGTTTGATGAAGTTATAATTACAGTTTACCAACTGTTTAACAGGTTCAAGTGCACTTAAAGCTGAGTAATAGCACATTAAGATGTCAATAAAGTATCTGGAAAGTTTATCGACTCTTTGACCCTACGCATGTATTGTCAATATCACCGAATTATCTATCTTGTTTTGAAGGATATATCTGTACTGAGCCGCTGACAGTCAATAAATAGAGTCATAGAATCATAGAGTCCGTATGACACAGAAACTGCAAGGCATTGGACCTCAACACCTTACAGAGGATAATAAGAACTGCCAAGAAAATCTCCGGGGTCTCCCTCCTCCTTATTTGTGACATTTACCAGGAGCATTGCAGATGAATGGCCTAAAGCATTACTGACGATCTCTACTACCTATCCCACAATCTCTTTGGCCCACTACCATCAAGAAGGAGGTACAGCAGCATCAAGATAGGACAGTCAGACAGGGTAACAGCTTCTTCCCTCAACCTGTCAGACTATTGAGAACCCTGCCACCACCAACATCTCAGTACTAGGACAGCGAACTATTTACTGTTTACCTGTGCTGTGCTTTATTACATGCATTTTGATTAAATTTTATTAACTTATTTATGGTAATATTTAGGTTTATGTGCTGTGTGCGAATATGTTTTATGGGTGTACCATGGTCTGGAGGAATCTTGGTTTGTTTTGTTGACAAATACATTACTGTGCAAAAGTCTTAGTGTGTGTGTACATATATAGTTAGCCAAGATGCCTAAGGCTTTTGAACAGTACTATATTTGTCAACATGGATGTAAGTCTGGTGGGAGCAAAGAATGTTGGATGTTGGGAATGGCGAGGATGGAATGCCACAGGAAGATGTGGGACAGGTGGCAGAGAAGGAGTGCCAGGGACAGGGAGTGGTGCAGATGCCAACCCACCCAGCCCAGACACACCAGGCAAGGTCATTTGATTCCAAACAATTGTTTTATTGATTATTACAGGCCCTTCTGCATATGTCCATGCTGACCACTTTTGTTCTTGTATACAAATCCCATTTGCCTGCATTAGAATTCTATCCTTCTCTGCCTTGCCTACTTACATATATGTCTAAATACCTTTTACGAATAATAATTGTATCTGATTCTTTAGGTACCATGTTTCAGATACCAATCATTCTCTGTGTTAAAGTCAAGGTGAAATTCAAGTTTATTATCATCTGGACAAGTCCATGTACGCGCAGATGCAATGAAAATCTTGTTTGCAGCAGCATCACAGACACAGAGCATCGGACAAACAGTATTTCACAAGAACAATATAAATTAAACATAAATTACACCGGACAACAAATTTTTTCAAAGGTGTTGTTTCCTCAGAATTTTTTATTGTGTTTATGCCAGACCACTTGAAGTTGAACACAAATATAATTTCAGACTATTTGTATCACGTAGGAATTTGGTGAAACAAATGATTGACTTTTATTGAATATAATGTGTTTAATTGCATAACGATGCTGGCACTTTGCAATAGTTCATCTAAGCTAAAAATGTTTAGTTGCACTCAGTGTCTGAGGCTTCATGATTAAGTGTCCAACAATGATCAGCCAGCATTGATGGATTCCAGTTGCCCCGATACCGTTTCTCCATGACCACAATGTCCTGGTGAAACCTTGCACATACTCATCATTGACAGTGCCAAGATTTGCAGGAAAGAAGTCCAAATGAGAATGCAGAAAATGAACCTTTAGCGATATGTTGTACTTCATGGTTTTGTATGCTTGAAGCATGTTGTCAACCAGCTGAACATAGTTTAGTGCTCTGTAGTTGCCAAGAAAATTTTCAACAACGTCCTTGAATGTCCTCCCAAGCGCTTTTCTTTGGTCCCACTAGAAGTTCTTCAAATTGCCTGTCATTGATGACCTGTTTAATTTGTTCTAGATGAGCTCAATGCCCTCAAAGCTCACTTTGACCATTTTGAAGGAACCTTCACAAACTTCCACACCTCCCGATGACCCTGTAATTTCAATCTCAGAAATTGTTTTGAGAGCATCTTTCATGAGGGTGAACTTAGGGAAAGCATCCAGCCCAGCTGAGTTACCTGGCTGAGTACTAAAGACCTGTGCTGATCAACTGGCTGCAGTGTCCACCGATATCTTTAACCTCTCGCTTCAGCAGCCTGAGTTACCTACCTGCTCTAAGCAGGCTTCAGTTATACCAGTGCCTAAGAAGAACGTGGTAACCTGCCTCAGTGACTACTGTCCAATAGAACTTACATCCACAGTGATGAGAGGCTGGTGGTGAAACATATCAATCCCTGCCTGAGAAGTGACTTGGATCCACTCCAATTTGCCTACTGGCACAACTGGTCCACAGCAGATGCCATTTTATTGACTCTTCTCTCAACTTTGGAACATCTGGACATCAAGATGCTTTTCTACAATTACAGCTCTGCATTCAAAGCTATCATCACCTCAAAACTAATCAATAAATTTCAAGACTAGGCTGTATCAACCACTTTCCATTTGTAGGCATTACTGTTTCCATACCAGTCAGAAAACTTTCTGAAATTGAATGAGAAAACTTACAGTAGGAATATAAGATGAAGTTGCTTCTTGTATAAGAACTCATCGCAGACATGAGAGATTGCAGATGCTTGAATCTGGAATGCCATAGTCTCCCAGTAAATTTGTTTTTCATCAAAGTGACGTTGAAAGTCTCAGTTTGGAATTCTTCCCAAGCTGAAATCTGTACTGCTCTCCAGTGTTTGCTCAGTACTGCACTCTGGTGTTTGCTCAGTACTGCTCTCCAGTGTCTGCTCAGTACTGCACTCTGGTGTTTGCTCGGTGCTGCTTCCCAGTGTTTTCTCGGTTGCAGAAGAAACTGTACCTGGACAACTTACAATCAGTTCAACAGTCATGCCACTTGGGTATGTGGGCTGTATTATTTTTTTTCTTTGTGACTGTATGTTTTTTTCTGAAATCAAAGGTCTGTAGTCTAGCGTAGTTTTGTGTTTTTTTTTTAACCTAGTTCAATGTAGTTTTTGTATTGCTCATGTAGCACCATAGTCCTGAAAAACGTTGTCTCGTTTTTACTGTGTACTGTACCAGCAGTTATGGCCAAAATGACGATAAAAGGTGACTTGACTTGACTTGACTATTTCTCCTATGTGCTATGAGAAGTGTGTTGTGTGCTGTTGGTGATAAGTTTTACACCTTAGCCCTGGAGGAACGTTGTTTTGTTTACCTATATTCATGTATGGTTGATAATTAAGTTTAAATTAAACTTCAACTTCAGGAGCTGCTAGGATCAAATAACTTTTGGGCAGTGGGACTTTTGACTTTGATACAGATTTATAATTTGCCAAATCTGCCAGAATTGTCAATAAATTGGGATTTAGTCTGAAAGGAAATATAAACTAGATAGAAAGAAAAAAAAATGAAAGAAAGCAAGTGTAAATCCAACTATAAATTGGAAAGTATAGATCCTATATAAATCAGAGTATGGAGTATAGGAGTTGGGATGTTATGTTGAAATTGTATAATATGCTGGTGAGACCTAATTTGAAGTATTGTGTGTAGTTCTGGTCACCTATCTACAGTAAAAATATTGATGAGATTGAAAGAGTACAGAGAATATTTACAAGAATGTTGTTGGGACTTGAGGACCTGAGTTAAGAAAAAAATTGAACAGGTTAGGACTTTATTCCCTAGAGCATATGTGAATTGATAGAAGTATACAAAATTATGAGGGGTATAGGTAGGGTAAATACAAGTAGGCTTTTTCCATTGAGGCTTAGTGAGACTAGAAGTCACAGGTTAAGGGTGAAAGGTTAAATTTTTAAGGGGAACATGAGGGGGAACTTCACTTGGAGGGAGGTGAGAGTGTGGAACAAGCTGAATATGGAAGTAGTGGATGCAGGTTCGATTTCAGCATTTAAGGGAAATTTGGATAGATACATGGGTGGGAAATGTGTGCAGGTGCAGGTTATGAGGCAGATTAATAACTTGGCATGGACTAGATAGGATGAAAGGCCTCCTTCTGTGCTGTAATGTTCTATGACTCCATGACGCTAAAGAAAGAAGATAAGAGAGGAAGGCAGAAAGTAAGGAAGGAAGGAAGAAAAGATAGCTTGAAAAATAGACGGATAGGTGGATATATACAGGAGACACAAGAGACTGCAGAAGCAACAAAAATGCTGGAAGAACTCAGCAGGTCAGGTAGCATCTGTGGGAGGAAATGGACAGATGATGATTGAGACCTTCACCTGAACCATTGTGTGTAGTTGGATGAATCAAGAGATGGATGGATAAGGAGAAAGATCAGATGAGAGAAATCGATTATACAGATAGATAATTGGAGACATACAGCACTTGGATACATCAATAGATAAGAAGGTAGATTTATGCATGGAAAGCTATACAGATAAATTAACAGACTTGTAAATTGATAGTTTAGACAGATCGAAAGAGAAATAAGATCACATAGACAGACAGAGACATATTGACAATATAGAAATGCAAAGAAGGCGGCCAAAAGTTATCATCATCAAACAATGACTTTTCAGTAAACTGGCAGGGTGAGGTTTAGAAACAGCACCTATTAAAGTGATGAATTTTACAGTTAATTTCTTTTGCTTGTTTTAGGGTCTGAGCAGCCGTAAAAGACAACCATCCTGTCTTTTTATTTATTGTCCATTGCACCCAGAACTTGGGCCATTTCCCAGATCTCCTAATTCAATGCCTGATTTAGTGCTGTTTAGAGGAATGAGTCATGCTGTAAACAGAAGCAAATGCCATCAAACACAGATTTATCCCACTTTGTACCCTTCTTAAATCTTTGGGATGCAGTTAAAGGGTTGACACAATGCAGCAAATACAATTAGAGCCAATACAATGAATTCAGATCATTTACAGAAAACAACCCCTTTCATTATTTACCTTCATTGCTAACCTGTCAGTCCTGTCCCATTTAATTACACATATTGAATGTTAATAGGGTAATTGAATATTTGGTGTGTGAATTACGCTATCAGATAATGATAGCAGACTCTTTTAGAGTTTATTGATTACAAGTGAGCAGATTTAAAATCGCCATTAGTTAAATGTGTTTAATTACCTTACTGAGAGGTGAAGCAAAGGACAACAGTCCAAGTGGGCTAAACAGTACTGAGATGGAGTTGCGTAGCACCAGAGAAATGGGACCCTGCATCTTACAATAAAGAATTACCATAAACACACACGAAACCAAACAAAATAGCAGAGGGGTCATTCGGAAAAAATATTAGGGTTTTACATTTCATTAAAAGGAAGGGGAGTTCGACAGATCTGTCTTCCTTACCTGACAATTGGTATTACTGGTCTGTCTGGGATCTAATCGGTCCTATTTGTTCAAATGTTCTTTACAAGTTTCATTTGTACTGAAGCATTGTCCTTTGCAGATTTGTTTGGAGTGAAGGAGGATGAGAGGTGACTTTTGATAGAGGTGTACAAGCTGATAGGAGGCATATGATCGAGTTGTCCTTTTCCCAGGGTGGACAAATAAATATCAGCTGAAAATCAGCTATTCTAATGTCCCACCCAGGCAACAAACAACTTGCTGGAGAACTCAGCAGGTTGAATGACATTCGTGGGAGGAAAGAAATTGTTTGTCAGTCCCAATGCAGGGTTTCTACTAGAAACATAAGATTGACTGTTCCTAAATAGGTAGAGTGGATCCGATATGATGGCAGAATATAATATTAATTGTAAGACTCTTGGCAGTGTGAAGGATCAGAGGGATCTTGGGGTCCAAGTCCATAGGACGCTCAAAGCAGCTGCGCAGGTTGACTCCGTGGTTAAGAAGGCGTATGGTGTATTGGCCTTCATCAATCGTGGAATTGAATTTAGGAGCCGAGAGGTAATGTTGCAGCTATATAGGACCCTGGTCAGACCCCATGTGGAATACTGTGCTCAGTTCTGGTTGCCTCACTACAGGAAGGACGTAGAAACCATAGAAAGGGTGCAGAGGAGATTTACAAGGATGTTGCCTGGATTGGGGAGCATGACTTATGAGAATAGGTTGAGTGAACTTGGCCTTTTCTCCTTGGAGCAACGGAGGATGAGAGGTGACCTGATAGAGGTGTATAAGATGATGAGAGGCATTGATCATGTGGATAGTCAGAGGCTTTTATCCAGGGCTGAAATGGTTGCCAAAAGAGGACACAGGTTTAAGGTGCTGAGGAGTAGGTACAGAGGAGATGTCAGGGGTAAGTTATTTTACTCAGAGAGTGGTGAGTGCGTGGAATGGGCTGCCGGCAACGGTGGTGGAGGCGGATACGATAGGATCTTTGAAGAAACTCTTGGACAGGTACATGGAGCTTAGAAAAATGGAGGGCTATAGGTAAGCCTAGTAATTTCTAAGGTAGGGACATGTTCAGCACAATTTTGTGGGCTGAAGGGCCTGTATTGTGCTGTAGGTTTTCTATGTTTCTATGTTTCTATGTTTCTATGGACAGCCAGAGACCTTTTCACAGGGTGGAATTGGCTAATACAAGGGGGAATAATTTTAAGGTGAGAAGAGGGAAGTTTAGGGGGGATGTCAGAGATATGTTCTTTACAAAGGGATGGTGATAGAAGAAGACACTTTAGGGAAATTTAAGAAACTCTCCTGTAGGCACATAGATGGTAGAAAAATGGAGGGCTATGTAGAAGAGATGGATTATTTTGATCTCATTGAAATCTGTTGTATATTGAAAGGCCTAGATAGAGTGGACGTAGAGAGGATGTTACCTATAATGGGGGAGTCGAGGACCAGAAGGCACAGTCTCAGAATACAAGGATACCCTTTTAGAACAGAAAGAGGAGGAATTTCTTTAGCCAGGGTGTGATGAATCTGTGGAATTCATTGCCACAAACGGTGTCAATGGTTACAGGAAGAAGACGGGAAAATGGGGTTCAGAGGATACTAAATCTGCCACGATGTGCAAAGCAAACTCGATGTGCTGAATGGCCTAACTCTGCTGCTGTGTCTTAAGTTTACAGACAGGTGAATGCACAGAAGTTTTTCCCCTCAGGGAAGAGGAACTCAAAGGCTCAGGTTTACGGTATGAGGTGAAAGATTTAAAAAGGAACTAGAGGGGCAGCTTTTCCATGCAGAGGATGATGTGTATATAAAATGAATTGCCAGAGGCAAGTACAATAACAGCTTAAAAATATTAGTATACGGACAAGAGAGGCTTAGAGGGATGTGGGCAAATGGGATAAGCTTAGTGGGCACCATAACTGACAGCAAAACACTGAATGCTGGAACATCTCAGCAGGTCGGGTAGCATCTATGGAGGTAAATGAGCAGCCAATGTATCGGGTCGAAAAAAAAGTTGTGTAGTATAAAATGATGGCGGGAATGTGTTTAGCAAGAGTTTGTGAGTGCTGTGTGCATCAATGTGAGAGTGGGGTGATAGGCAGATGAGGGCAGAGGTGAGTCAGGAATGGATAATATTCCCCCCGCCTTTATACATTGGCTATCTCCCCTCTTTCTTTCAGTCTTGATGAAAGGTCTTGACTGGAACATTGACTGTTCATTTCTCTCCACAGATGTGGTCTGCTCTGTTGACTTGCTCTAGTATTTTGTGTGTCGCTCCAAACTTCCAGCAACTGCATTCTCTCTTGTGTGACCCAAATTAACATGGACAGGTTGGACTGAAGGGCTTGTTTCCATGATGAATTACACTATGACTCTGCAATAGAATTCACATCCTTCATCCTGTTCTGCCGCTCAGTTAATTCAAAATTCAAATGCTTTATTATCAAAATACTTATATGTCACCATATACAACCTTGAGATTCATTTTTCTTGCAGGCATTTAAGGAACTTAGAGAAATTTAATAGAATTTATGAAAAGCTATACATAGTCAAAGACTGACAAACAAGCAATGTACAAAAGAAAACCAACTGTGCAAATAAAATAATTAATACTGAGAACATGAGTTGCAGAGTCCTTGATCATGAGTCTGTAGGTTGTGGAATCAGTTCGATGTTGTGGTGAGTGAAGTTATCCACGCTGGTTCAGGAGCCTGATGGTTGAAGGGTAATAACTGTGTCTGAACCTGGTGGTGTGGGTCCTAAGGTTCCTGTACCTTCTGCCCAATGGTGGTGGCGAGAAGGGAGCGTGGCCTGGATGGTGTGGGTCCTTGATGCAGTTTTGAACTTAATTCCACTCCCTGCCTTAAAGTCAGAGAGTCATAGAATAATACAGCACAGAAACAGGCCCTTTGGCCCATCTAATCCACATTGAACTACAATTCTGCCTACTCCCATTGACCTGCACATAGACCACAATCTTCCAAAACCTTTCCATCCATGTCTTCATCCAAACTTTTCTTAAATGTTGAAAGCAAATCCACTACTTCCACTGGCAGCTCAATCCATGCTCTCACCACCCTCTGAATGAAGAATTTTTCCCTCATGTTTCCCTTACGTATTTCACCTTTCACACTTAACCCATGACCTCTAGTTTTAGTCTCACTCAATTTCGGTGGAAAGAGCTTCATTGTATTTACCCTATGTCCCTCACTAAGTTTGCATACCTTATCGAATCTCCCTCATTTTTCTATGCGCCAGGGAATTAAGTCATAATCTATTCAACTTTTCCCTACAACTCGGGTTCTCAAGTCCCAGCAACATCCTTGAATCTTTGTCCATTTACATTTATGTGAGAACTTACTGAGAATTTATTTCCATCTCCTGCTTAAACCTTTTTTGCAAAAATAATACCAAGTCCCAGCAGCATCCTTGGTTCCATTGTTCTGAAAATGTATTGACCTAAACCTTTATAAAATGCTGGTCTAGCCTCAGATGAAGTATTATCTTCAATTTTGGTAGCCTCCTGAAGGGTTTAGAGATATTGACCAGGGTGCAATGAATTTAATAGGATCATTCTTAGATGTAGGTGTAAAATTTCAAATTTAGATCAGAGAGTCTGAGAATTGTTAGAAAAATGAGATCCAATAGAAGTTAACAAAATTATGACAGGACTGGGCAGAGGCTGTGCCCATTGGAGGAAGTGTCAAGTACTGGCTGTTGCAGTATAAAATAGAGGGGAAGAAATTATATATAATGACATATAGAAAATCCCTTAATAAATTGAGGGGTTTGAATTCAGAGCATATTGCCTACTGTGTGGTGGAGGCAGGTTCCATTGTGGCCTTCAAGACAGATTGGATAAATATAAGGGAGGGAACGTCGACTCAGACTTTGAGAGGTCTGTGTCAGGCATTTTCATGCCTTATAAGGCGCAGATTGGAAGTCTGTGTGGGGTGCCACTCCTTGCACAGACACTAGAGCAGTGTGTGGTTAAGTGCCTTGCTCAAGGGTACAAACATGCCGCCACAGCTGAGGCTCGAACTAGCGACCTTCAGATCACTAGATGAATGCCTTAACCACTTGGCCACATGCCTGACATAAGGTGGGGAAAGATTTGCAAGATTATAAAGTGCAGGTAGAGTGGAGCTAGTGAGTGACATACACCAAACGATGGAGGAACTCAGCAGGTCAGGTAGGAATTATGGAGGGAAATAAACAGTTGATGTTACAGGCTAAGACCATCTGGATTTCTTATTCTGGTTTATGTCTCCTTCCTTTATAGTCCCAATGAAGGGTCTCAACCCGAACCGTTGACTGTTTATTCCTCTCCATAAATGCTGTCTGACTTGCTGAGTCCCTCCAGCATTTTGTGTGTGTTCCTCTGGATTTCAGAGCATCTGCAGAGCCTCTAGTGGATTTAATGATTCTGTTGACCAGAAAGAGCAATCATCAGTGAACAGGAATGGAGGTGGCCATTTTGTGAGACTATCCTTGTAGCCACCATTTTGTGAGCTGTTTGAACTGATTTCTTGCTCTGGGATAATTTAATCAGAGCAATGGAATGTGGATGCAAGGAGTTTTCTGCTAAACCTGAGACCATTCTCGGGCAAGTAGCTATTTATTATGTAAAGTAGCAGACTTGCAGGAGGAGCAATCTGCAGACTTGTTAGACTCGATGTCTGGGTCACCTGGTTTAACTAGTTTGAACCAGTCAGAGTTGAAAAGAATAAAGGGCACAAGGCTGAGGGCAAATGCCATAGAACAATGCTGGTTGTAACCCTGGACCCGACCCAATCAGAAGGTGACTCAGGTCCGTCAGGTGACCACAAGCCAAAGAGATTGAAGTGCAGCATTTGAAATGGTGAGGAAATGGGCCGGCTGGTGGTGCAATGTCATCAGTGCCAGACTCCGGAGCCGCTCCCGGGTATGCTTTCCATCTGTGCCAAGTTGAGTGTCGAGAGTGCAACTCTACCTCATAAATACTACGAAATATCTGTGTGCGTGCCACACAGTCTCTCTCTTGCTCCACACCTTGTAAAGGCATGAAAAAGACATCGTCCTGCCAACATCGCACACACACACGTCAAAAAAATTACATGAAATGGTATAAAAATGAGAGACTTCTTATGCAAAGCAGCAACAACTCCGAAAAATAATCATTGCAAGTATGGGTGTGTGACTCCATATTGGACACGCATTGGGATTACAAGGAAAGCCTGGCCAGCATAGGCTCCTTTTGGGTATTAACTTTTCTATTATTTGACTATTCAGGAGAGTCAGGGAAACTTAGTTGATGTGCACACAGCTACTTATGTGCTTGTTAGTTGAGACAATAAAAGTATTTGTCAGTAAATACAGATTGTCTCTATGTCCATCTGGTTATTGTTACTAAGGGGTAATCCTTGTAACAATTTACTCAGGTAGAGAGCTAGCAAAGATACAATGGGCCAAATGGACCCTTTGGTTCAGGATTTCAGTTCTGAAAATTTTACTCAAACCTCAGCCTCAGCAGTACTTATTTTGGGAAGGTGTTCTGGATTTTCACCATCCATTTTGTGAAGGAGTGTTTCCTTGTGGCAAATAGCATGGGCACGTTTAATGGGAAGTTAGATAACATACGTGGGGTGGCCAAGGAGGGGTAGCACCTGTGGTGAAGGGGCTTGTTGTGTCCATTGTAGTGCTCACCTTTGGTCCCAACCAAACCCTCAGCGCTCACCTGTGGCTCCAAGCATGTGAGAGAGGCTGCACCCTGGTACACTGCTTTGACAGACTGGCTAAACCAGGTGGGGGTAGCCCGTGGGGCTCATACCCTGGTGAAATAGGGACATGCCTGTCCTAACATGTGATGTCAGCTCCAGCAGACTGGGCAAATGAGATTAACGGTGAGATCCAATGGTCAGGAAGGCGGTTCTGCAACGCTTCAGGGAGAGCGAAAGGCATGACAACCAAGGAAGACCCTAGTTGGGACGATTAATCGTACCACTGGACCCGGACTTCTGAGGTTGAGAGAGGGGAACTGCCCTAGTGCAGTGGCTTTTCCACTTTGAAAACCATTCTGCACAGATTTCCTGTCATTGTTGGATATGACAGACAACCAATCAGATAAGACAAGAAAAGAGAACTTTGCACTACAATGGGCTTTACACTCAGTGGCCACTTTATTAGGTACTTCCTGTCCTTTATAAATTGGCCACTGAGTGTGTGCTTCTCGTCATGTTCGACATGTTGAGTGTTCAGAGATGTTCTTCTGCACACCACTGTTGTAACATATGAGTATTCGAGTTACAGTCACCTTCTCCCAGTTTGAACTAGCCTGACATCTCTCATTAACAAAATTTATTCACTTACAGAACTGTCATTCACCAGAAGTTTTTTTTTTGCACCATTCTCTGTAAACTCTAAAGACTTTTGTGCATGAAAATCTCAGAAGACCAGCAGTTTCTGGGATTCTTAAACCACCCCCATCAGGCACGAGTAATCATTCCCTAGTCAAAGCTGCTTAGATCACATTTCTTCCCCATTCTGATGTTTGGTCTGAACAAAAACTGAACCTCTTGACCATGTCTGCATGTTTTTATGCATCGAGTTGCTGCCACATGATGGGATATTTGCATTAACGAGCTGGTGTACAGGTGTTCCTAATAAAATAGCCATTGAATGCATTTTCTAAATATGTTCTTCCTTGTAAAAATTGTGTTTAATTTATGGCTTTCGTGTGAATGCTGCTTATCCGATGCAATGTACTAGATGGGCAATGCATGTAGGAATTGGGACGTTATGCTGCAGTTGTATGTGTCATTGGTGAGGCTGTACTTGGAGTACTGTGTACAATTTTTTGGTCATCCTGTTAGAGGAAAGATGTGGTTAAACTAAAAGAGTGAAGAAAAGATTTACAAGAACGTTTCCTAGTCTAAAGTGCCTGAGTGATGGGGAGAGGTTGACCAGACAAGGGCTTTATTCCTTGGAATGGAGGTGAATGAGGGCACAATTTATGAGAGGCTAGTTTTTAAAAATTCTCCTAACCAGTCTTTTCTCCAGGGTAAGAGAGTCCAGAACTAAGAGTGATGTTGTTAAGAAACCTCCTCGTAGAGTCATAGGATGATCGAGAGATACAGCACAGATACAGGACCTGCAGACCAGCCAGTCCATGCCTGACTGGTCCCAATTTCCTATGTTTGGCCAATATCTCTCCAAGCCCCACCCCTCCATGAAACTATCCAAGTGCTTTTTAAATTTATTTACTTATTTGTTTGCTTTGAGATAAAACGCAGAACAGGTCCTTCCAGCCCAGTGAGTCATATCACCTAGCAACTGACCTATTTTAACACTAGCCTAATGACAGGACAATTTACAATGACCAATTATCCTACTAACCAATACGTCTTTGGATTGTGGGGGGAACAGGAGTACGCGGAGGAAGCGCACACGCTCACAGGAAAAACGTACAAACTCTTTGTAGGTGACACCGGAATTAACCTCTGACCTGTGGTGCGCCCTGAGCTGTAATAGAGTCACACTAACCACCATGTTACCAAGATGTCCTATTGCACAATAATAGATAATGATGGTACCATTACACCTGCCTCAACCACTTCTTCTGGCATCTTGTTCCATATACTCATCACCCACTGCACGAAAAAGTTGTCCCTCAGGTCCTTTTAAATCTTTTTCTCTCACTCTAAATCTATATCCTCTAGTATTGGTGGGTGAGGTCTTTGATTATGCTGATTGCTTTACTGGAAGGAAGGGGAAGGCATGGGGCCAATGTTATTTTCTTGATTGTGAACAAGTGGGGCTTATACGTAAAATAAAAGGTTGGGACTGCACCACAACAGATCCTATCCAAAGGTACAAGCTCCACCCATACACAGGCACATCTAATGAACACAATTTTGCAAGATCCTTCAAGGATGGGATGGAGATCTTGTATATCTAATAAGTTCATTTTTTTTTACTGGTGAGGCCAATGGTAGGCAAGCTGTGTGGACTTGGTTATTGCATGGACCAGGACCTAATGGCACAGCATTGCCTGTTAGAACCACCCAGGGAAGAAGGCACTGGAGGTAGCATGGGAGAGAACAGAGGCAGGAGGGCATATTGGAATCCGTGATGGTGTCATAAAGTGGGCATTGAAAGACCCAAATGCAAGACATGGACACTGAAGTACTAGGAACAGGACTAAGTGAGTCAATAAAGCAAGGGAAGACAGGAAGAAATGACATTGGACATAGAGACAGGCCCTGGAGGAGGCTAGGGATTCAGGGCCCGGGCTAGGACATGGGCTGGAGACACAGGACCCAGATGTGGAACTAGGAGCAAGGAGCCTGGGCTAGGGCTCCAAGCCAAAGACTGGACAAGGACCCAAAACCTGGGTCTTGACTCAGGCTCAGACCCTGTATCTAGGCAAGGACAAGACGTGGCTACAGGTTGTGGCGAAGTTATGGGCAGGACGAGGGAACTCCAGCACTGGGCAGGATGAGGCATATGGACAGGACGAGAACATGAAGACTTGACTTGATCGAGGGAGAACAGGAATACAGAGCCTTGGTTGAGGGAGAACAGGAACGCAGAGGCTTGGTCGAAGGAGAACAGGAACATGGAACATAGAGCCGGGACTCCTCCTTGGGAACAGGACATAGGGCCGGGACTCATACACAGAATGCTGAACACGATGAGACAGTTCCCAACACTAGGTAGTGGCAAACAGCCAGACCTACCTAGCAAAGGCATGGACACAGAAATGGTTCCCAACATTGGGTAGCAGCAAACGGCCAGACCTACCCAGCGAAGGCGTGGACACAGAGATGGTTCCCAACACTAGGTAGTGGTAAATGGCTGGACCTACCTAGCAAAGGCATGGACACAGAGACAGTTCAAAACAACAATAGACAGTTCCTTATCTAGACACAGCAAGGCTCCGGTCTTGCTCCAGCGGTAGAACTTGACAGCGATACAAGCAAGAATACAGGCAAGTCTTCAGGTCAAGGCTTCAGGCAGAAGATGAAGGGAAAGGAACAGTCCAGCAAATGAAGCTGATTACAGGAGCTATTTATGTAGCCAACCCAAAATCAGAATCATGTGCCTCAATTAAGGCACACAACAGGACAAGGGAAAACCGGAAAACCTGGAATACGGATTGATGGACTGGACCGTGAACTGGAATGTGGACTTCATGGACCGGACCATGACAGATGGATTGGGGTATGGCCCCTACAGACCGGCTTTCCCATCAGTGCTACTCTTCAGTATTTGTTTCCGGGAAAACAAGCTGATCGCCTTCATCTACAGCTGACCCAATGCGAGATGAGGAACTGCTGTGTTTTTGTTCATGCAGAAACGTGGCTCCAGAATAACATACCATGCACCCTCAATCTTCAGGCCATGCCACTCAGGGACTTATGCTTTTGCTATTTTGTAACTTACAGTAGGTGCTATCATACTCTATGTGCTGTGTGTGACTGTACTGTGTTTTGGAACTTGGAACGATGTTTCCTTTAGCTGTTACATGTGTACGATTGAATAACAACCAAACTGGAACTTGAACTTAAAGTTACTTGTGTAATTTAATCAAACCAAATGATCTAGACTCACTTTCATTACTTAAGGATGTTGGTAACACATGGTTCTTTGATACCCTCACAGTGGAACAGAGATTGAAGCAGGAAAGCTACCAGCTAATTGAGATTCTGGAAGGCCTGTATGCCAGCAATGTGGGAGGCAAGGAAAATACAGAGTCATAGAGTTGTAGAGTCAAAGAAGAATACAGCACAGAAACTGGCCCTTTGGCCCTTCTAGTCCATGCTAAACTATTATCCGGCCTATTCCCATCGACCTGCACCTGGATTACAGTCCTCCATACCCTTCCCATCTGTCTACTTATTCAAACTGCTCTTAAGTATTGCAATCCAACCTGCAGGCAGCACTTCTGCTGGCAGTTTGTTCTACACTTGGACCATTCTCTGAGTGAAGATGCTTCCTCCTTAGGTTCCACTTCAATATTTTACCTTTCACCCTAAACCCTCTCTCATCAGGTAGAAGATGCAAAAGCCTGCAAGCACATACCACCAGGCTCAACCCCGCTATTATCAGATTCTTGGTGGTCTCTTGACCTCACAATCTACCTCACTATGATCTTGCACTTTATTGTTTACTTGCAATTTTTTGGTAGTGTTTACACCTTAGTCCACATTGTTATTGTTTTACCTTATTTTATCTCTGCACTGTGTGATGATTTGATTTATATGAACAGTATGCAAGACCAGCTTTTCACTGCATCTTGGCATATGAAGCAATAATAAACCAAAAACCAAGCCAATAAATCAAAACCAAAGACCTATGGCCTCCATACCCCTCCCATCCATGTACCCATCCACACTTCTCTTAAACGTTCCAGCTGAACCCACATCTACCACTTCTACTGGCATCTTGTTCCACACTCACACCTTCCTCTGAGTGAAAAAGTTTTCTCCTCAGCTTCTCATTAAATATTTCACCATTCTCCCTTAACCCATGACCTTAATCCAGTCTCACCCACCCTGAGGGGAAGATGCCTGCATGCATTCACTTTATCTATACCCCTCTTAATTTTGTATACCTCTATCAAATCCCCTCTGTTTCTTCTATGTCCCAGGGAAAATAGTCCTAAGGACTGGGAGAAATTCAGAGTTCAGCAGAGGAGGACAAAGGGCTTAATTAGGAAGGGGAAAAAAGATTATGAGAGAAAACTGGCAGAGAACATAAAAACGGACTGTAAAAGCTTTTATAGATATGTAAAAAGGAAAAGACTGATAAAGACAAATGTAGGTCCCCTGCAAACAGAAACAGGTGAATTGATTATGGGGAGCAAGGACATGGCAGACCAATTGAATAATTACTTTGGTTCTGTCTTCACTAAGGAGGACATAAATAATCTTCCAAAAATAGTAAGGGACAGAGGGTCCAGTGAGACGGAGGAACTGAGCGAAATACATGTTAGTAGGGAAGTGGTGTTAGGTAAATTGAAGGGATTGAAGGCAGATAAATCCCCAGGGCCAGATGGTCTGCATCCCAGAGTGCTTAAGGAAGTGGCCCAAGAAATAGTGGATGCATTAGTGATAATTTTTCAAAACTCGTTAGATTCTGGACTAGTTCCTGAGGATTGGAGGGTGGCTAATGTAACCCCACTTTTTAAAAAAGGAGGGAGAGAGAAACCGGGGAATTATAGGCCGGTTAGCCTAACGTCGGTGGTGGGGAAACTGCTGGAGTCAGTTATCAAGGATGTGATAACAGCACATTTGGAAAGCGGTGAAATGATCGGAGAAAGTCAGCATGGATTTGTGAAAGGAAAATCATGTCTGACGAATCTCATAGAATTTTTTGAGGATGTAACTAGTAGAGTGGATAGGGGAGAACCAGTGGATGTGGTATATTTGGATTTTCAAAAGGCTTTTGACAAGGTCCCACACAGGAGATTAGTGTGCAAACTTAAAGCACACGGTATTGGGGGTAAGGTATTGGTATGGGTGGAGAATTGGTTAGCAGACAGGAAGCAAAGAGTGGGAATAAACGGGACCTTTTCAGAATGGCAGGCGGTGACTAGTGGGGTACCGCAAGGCTCAGTGCTGGGACCCCAGTTGTTTACAATATATATTAATGACTTGGATGAAGGAATTAAATGCAGCATCTCCAAGTTTGCGGATGACACAAAGCTGGGTGGCAGTGTTAGCAGTGAGGAGGATGCTAAGAGGATGCAGGGTGACTTGGATAGGTTGGGTGAGTGGGCAAACTCATGGCAGATGCAATTTAATGTGGATAAATGTGAAGTTATCCACTTTAGTGGCAAAAATAGGAAAACAGATTATTATCTGAATGGTGGCCGATTAGGAAAAGGGGAGGTGCAACGAGACCTGGGTGTCATTATACACCAGTCATTGAAAGTGGGCATGCAGGTACAGCAGGCGGTGAAAAAGGCGAACGGTATGCTGGCATTTATAGCGAGAGGATTCGAGTACAGGAGCAGGGAGGTACTACTGCAGTTGTACAAGGCCTTGGTGAGACCACACCTGGAGTATTGTGTGCAGTTTTGGTCCCCTAATCTGAAGAAAGACATCTTTGCCATAGAGAGAGTACAAAGAAGGTTCACCAGATTGATTCCTGGGATGGCAGGTCTTTCATATGAAGAAAGACTGGATGAACTGGGCTTGTACTCGTTGGAATTTAGAAGATTGAGGGGGGATCTGATTGAAACGTATAAGATCCTAAAGGGATTGGACAGGCTAGATGCGGGAAGATTGTTCCCGATGTTGGGGAGGTCTAGAACGAGGGGTCACAGTTTGAGGATAGAGGGGAAGCCTTTTAGGACCGAGGTTAGGAAAAACTTCTTCACACAGAGAGTGGTGAATCTGTGGAATTCTCTGCCACAGCAAACTGTTGAGGCCAGTTCATTAGCTATGTTTAAAAGGAAGTTAGATATGGCCCTTGTGGCTACAGGGGTCAGGGGGTATGGAGGGAAGGCTGGGTTCTGAGTTGGATGATCAGCCATGATCATAATAAATGGCGGTGCAGGCTCGAAGGGCCGAATGGCCTACTCCTGCACCTATTTTCTATGTTTCTATGTTTCTATAAACCTTTCCCAATAATTCAGCTCCTCAAGTCCTGGCAACATTCTCATATATTTTCTAATCATCATGTTGGATGGTCAAGGCTCACTTTGATTGATTAGCAAGGCATGTATTATCTTTTGTAACTCCAGGAATTAATTGAAAGAAAAACACGGGAGCTGGGAAATGTGTGTAGATTTAGCTTTACTTTAATGAGGCACTCACTTAATACATGGTGGCGTAATGACGTATGCCATCCACGTACTTCAGACATATAATCCATAATGAATTATGTAAACAACAAATAGTGCTTAATTAAACAATACATTTACAATATTATTTAAATATTAAATACACAACACTCCTCCCTGCTTAGCTATAAACTCCAACACAACATAGTCTGCATCTCAACTTATATACAAGTATATACTTGCTATACTATATAATACAACTACTAAATAGACACCCACGGCATAGTAAATTTTAAATTGTCCCATTCAGGCCTAAAGATTCTGGACCCCCCTTCATGGTGGTTGTAGGAATTGATCTGCCGGAAGTGGATCTGACAGCTCTGGACACCTTTCTTCTGGATACCTTGGCATCCCAAACAGTGTATTCCAGGCCACCAGACAAAACCTCAAGCCAATGCTGTCATTTTGACTGTGCCTTGATAACCGGCATGTTCAAAGTTCAGAGTGTTTTTATTATCAAAGAATGTTATACATTGTACAATCTTAGGATTCATAACTTAACAGACATCCATGAAACAAAGAAATCCAAAAGATCCTATAAAAAGGAGACTGCTACATTGACGACTGGATTGGTGCTGCTTCCTGCACGCATGCTGAGCTCGTTGACTTCATTAACTTTGCCTCCATCTTTCACCCTGCCCTCAAGTTTACCTGGTCCATTTCCGACACTTCCCTCCCCTTTCTTCCTCTTTCTGTCTCTATCTCTGGAGACAGCTTATCTACTGATGTCTACTATAAGCCTAGGGATTCTCACAGCTATCTAGACTATTCCTCTTCTCACCCTGTCTCTTGCAAAAATGCCATCCCCTTCTCGCAATTCCTCCGTCTCCATCGCATCTGCTCTCAGGATGAGGCTTTTCATTCCAGGACGAAGGGGATGTCCTCCTTTTTTAAAGAAAGGGACATCCCTTCCTCCACCATCAACTCTGCTCTCAAACGCATCTCCCCCATTTCACACACATCTGCTCTCACTCCATCCTCCCGCCACCCCACTAGGAATAGGGTTCTCCTGGTCCTCACCTACCACCCCATCAGCCTCCGGGTCCAACATATTATTCTCCGTAACTTCCGCCACCTCCAACAGGATCCCACAACTAAGCACATCTTTCCCTCCCCCCCTTTCTGCTTTCCGTGGGGATCACTCCCTACACAACTCCCTTGTCCATTCGTGCCCCCCCATCCCTTCCCACCGATCTCCCTCCGGGCACTTATTCTTGTAAGCGGGACAAGTGCTACACATTCCTTTACACTTCTTCCCTCACCACCATTCAGGGCCCCAGACAGTCCTTCCAGGTGAAGCATCACTTCACCTGTGAGTCGGCTGGGGTGATATACTGCGTCCGGTGCTCCCGATGTGGCCTTCTATATATTGGTGAGACCCGACGCAGGCTGGGAGACTGTTTCGCTGAACAGCTACGCTCTGTCCACAGAGAAAGCAGGATCTCCCAGTGGCCACACATTTTAATTCCACATACCATTCCCATTCTGACATGTCTATCCACGGCCTCCTCTACTGTCAAGGTGAAGCCACATTCAGTTTGGAGAAACAACACCTTATATTCCGTCTGGGTAGCATCCAACCTGATGGCATGAACATTGACTTCTCTAACTTCCGTTAATGCCCCAGCTCCCCTTCGTACCCCATTCGTTATTTACTTATTTATTATTATTATTAATTTTTTTCTCTCTCTCCTTTTTCTCCGTTATCAAAGAAGAGAAGGTGGCGACGCGATGCAGTGCGCAGCGGCCACTCTGGAATGAATATCTGTTATTTGTTAAGTAGGGTGCCATGCACAATCTTGATTTGATGGAGACAGACGTGAGAGCACGGAGGAACATCTGGAGAAACTTCTGAAATGCCTGTTTCACTGCTGCTGCTACTGTGTGATCCAGAATCTCCAGAGGGGAAGGCCCCGAATCCTCGGCTTTGCCTGTTGCTTGGTGGCCGGGGTTGGGGTCGAAGCACTCGGCAGAGACGATGCTCAGTGCTTGGTGTCGGAGGACTGGTCGGAGGCTTGAAGTTTTTGGAATGACTCAAGGTCGGCTGTGGTCCAGGGTGCTGCATCGTCAAGTTTGCAGCACTGAAGGTTCATGGCAGGGAGAGTTTTCCTTCCTTCTACCGTCTGTGTGAGATGATGGGGCTAACGGGACTTTGAGACTTTTTTACCGTGCCCATGGTCTGTTCGCTATCAAATCACGGCATTGTTTTGCACTGTGGTAACTATATGTTATAATTATATGGTTTTTATCAGTTTTAGTCTTGGTCTGTCCTGCATTTTTGTGATATCGTACTGGAGGAACATTGTATCATTTCTTAATGCATGCATTACTAAATGACAATAAACGAGGACTGAGTGTCCTCATAATCTAATCTAATCTAATCTCCCTCTGTCCCTCTCACTATACTCCTTGCCCATCCTCTGGGCTTCCCCCCTCCTCCTTTCTTTCTCCCTAGGCCTCCTGTCCCATGATCTTCTCATATCCCTTTTGCCAATCAACTTTCCAGTTCTTAGCTCCATCCCTCCCCCTCCTGTTTTCTCCTATCATTTCGGATCTCCCCCTCCCCCTCCCACTTTCAAATCTCTTACTAGCTCTTCTTTCAGTTAGTCCTGACGAAGGGTCTCGGCCTGAAACGTCGACTGTACCTCTTCCTAGAGATGCTGCCTGGCCTGCTACGTTCACCAGCAACTTTTATGTGTGTTGCTTGAAATTACAGCATCTGCAGATTTCCTCGTGTTTGTGTTGAACACCTAATGTGCAGAGAGGAAAAAAAATCATGCAAACAATAGCCACAATCAAATGGAGTCCTGTACTGAAGTCCACAAAGAGAGTCTGAGACCCATAGTTCAATGCAGAGCGAAGTAAATATTGCAGAGCAGCAACTTGAACTGGCTCATCCCTTGCCTTGGGCCCTGACACCCTGATCTTTTCGAACTGGCCTGGCGCTTAAATCGACGTCCAAGCATTGGGTTCAATCACCTCAATGTGCTCTGGTGCCTGGATCCCACCACTTTGATTTGGCCTGTACCCAACTTTTCTGACTCAGCACAGTGCTTAACTCTATCGAAACTCAGTTCTTCCTTGTTCTCAGCAACGGACCTGTTGTGTTGCCTTGCCTAGATTCTGCCACACTGAATTGCCTCCAAGACCAAAGGAAAGTTACAGACTATTACTTGTGAGGATAGTTTACATGAAAAAGTGTGATTAACAAAGTATTTACTTGTTTTGCTTGTTTCGTTAGCCATCAGCCAGACATCGCTGAGATTCATCAGTGCCATCTTAAATTTCAACACTTCACCTCTCAGCTTGGATGGTACATTAACTCTCAATTCCCACATAAGGCAACCCCCCCCCCTCCACCATCAAGGACAAGTTCATCCTGCCAAGAATTTCTGTGTGCTTTCCAGCCATTTTGGGTTTCCATGTAGACCTGAGAGAGTTGTGGTCTTTCTGGTTTCCTTTTGAATCATTTTTGCTACAATGGGAAGTTTTTTGATTTGCATTAAGGAGACCATGTCAAAGGAGTGTCCCTCTTTCGTAAATTTTTCAGCTATTTCCTCTTCCAAGGGGAATGGGGCAATTTATCAGCATTTCCATGATTAGCTATCTTCTTGAATTCAATCTTGTAATCATGTCCTCCTAGAAACAGAGCGTTGGAATGCGTCTCTGCATTTGTGCTGCGGTTAGCTGCACACTCTTCTGTGGATTGAAAATGTACACTAGTGGTTGATGATCAGTAATGAGGGTAAGCTCTCTCCTGTTCAAGTGCTGGTTGAAAGGCTTTACACCCCAAACCAGACTCAAGGTCTCTCTGTCAATCTGTGCAAAATTTTTCTCTGCAGCAGTAAGGGAACTTGATGGAAAGGCTATGGAGCATTCACCTCCTTCACTCATAACATGTGACATGACGGCACCTATACCATAAGGCGAGGCATCACAGGCAAACTTCTCAGGATGATGTGCATCATAATGTGTGAATACAGTGTCTGATGTTACCATTTCCTTTGCCTATTGGAAAGCCATATTGTTTTGTCCATTGCTATTTCTTCCCGATCTGCAGTAATGAGTTCAAGGGGTGGAGCACAGTAGCCAGATCTGGCAGGAAACTGTTATATTAATTGAAAATTCCTGAAAATGACTGCAACTGTGACAAGTCCTTTGGTCTTGGGGCATCCACCACTGCTTGAATTTTTTCAGCACACTTGTGTAATTCTTGTGTGTCAATAGCGTGACCACAATAAGTGATGATTGGTTTAAAGAATTCACACTTGTATCATTGTACTCTGAGCACACAATCATCTAATCTTTTCAACAATATCTTGAGATTTTGAGATGTTTCTTGCCATCCTTACCGGTAACAATGATGTTATCTGGGGAACACTGAGTGTCTGGGCAGTCTTGAGGCACCTGGTCCATAGCTTTCTGCCAGAGTACAGGTGCAGATGCTATTCCAAAAAAAAGCCCTTTGTGAGTGTTTATAGTGAGAAACACTTTGAACTCTTCTTCCATCTCCATCTTTAGCTGAGCTTCAGCTGCCCACTTTGCTGAAGTGCTTCATTCCAGAAAGATTTGCAACCATATCCTCTATCCTGGGCAGAGGGTATTGATCTACTTTTACTACTCAGTTGATAGTGACATTAAAATCCTAACCGTTCCTCACAAACCCATACTTTTTGGCTACTGGGACCACTGGTGTGCCCACAGGCTCCACTCAATCTAGGAAAGAATTTCTTCAGCCTCCATGTGATCCAGCTCACCGGCTATTTTAATTTTCTCACCACTTTACCCTTGATATTTTGGAATTTAAACCTGCATTCTTCTGGTGTTTGTGAGCCCTTGCCACAATTTGTTTGGCCAGGCAGGTTTCTGTTTAGATGTTACAATTTTGTTCATGCTCACTTTTAGTTCTGGTCGCAACTCATTTGCATCATTGCTGTTTCCATTGATACAGCGATTTCAACTGCTCTTCAGTTGTGTTTGTGTTTCAATTATGAGTCATTTTTGAATGCTTTCTTGAAAGATTCCACAAACTAAACAGTCTCTCAGTACATCACTAAGCCCATCAGTGAACTGACAACACTCAGACAATTTCTTCAATTCAGCCACTTATGCTGAAATGGACTCTTCTTCCTTTTGATTCCATGTAAGATACTTAACGTGTTCTGTAATCAACAATGGTTCTAAATGTTCCTGCTTTACTTTCATGATATCAGCAAAGCTTATTCTGCCTGATTTGGTTTAAGCAGTCAAACTTCTAAGCAAATTGGATACTTTTCCGCCGATTAGACGCAGAAAAACTGGTTCTCACTTTTCATTGGTTATTTCATTTATTTCAAAATATTGTTCAATTCATTCAGTATACATCACCCAGTTATCTGTTGTGCAATCGACCCCACCTATTTTTCCAATATAGGCAGCCATTTCTGCTTATTTGTTTATTATTATTATTATCAACCGGTACTGATTGTTTATGAACCTGTGAATTTTGTCCATTTTCTGCCTTTTTTAACATGACAGTCCTTCTCCACTTGTGAAGAAACACGTGTTCCACTGCTTTTTTTTAACTAGACCATCCCTCTCCCCTTGAAAAGAAAAAAACATGCTGTGTTTCAACAGGTAGGTAGTCATCTCCTACCTGTTTCAACAGGTAGGTAGTTAAAGCTTACTCGTTACCACTGTTATAGAAACATAGAAACATAGAAAATAGGTGCAGGAGTAGGCCATTCGGCCCTTCGAGCCTGCACCGCCATTTATTATGATCATGGCTGATCATCCAACTCAGAACCCCGCCCCAGCCTTCCCTCCATACCCCCTGACCCCCGTAGCCACAAGGGCCATATCTAACTCCCTCTTAAATATAGCCAATGAACTGGCCTCAACTGTTTCCTGTGGCAGAGAATTCCACACATTCACCACTCTCTGTGTGAAGAAGTTTTTCCTAATCTCGGTCCTAAAAGGCTTCCCCTCTATCCTCAAACTGTGGCCCCTCGTTCTGGACTTCCCCAACATCGGGAACAATCTTCCTGCATCTAGCCTGTCCAATCCCTTTAGGATCTTATACGTTTCAATCAGATCCCCCCTCAATCTTCTAAATTCCAACGAGTACAAGCCCAGTTCATCCAGTCTTTCTTCATATGAAAGTCCTGCCATCCCAGGAATAAATCTGGTGAACCTTCTTTGTACTCTCTCTATGGCAAAGATGTCTTTCCTCAGAATGGGGACCAAAACTGCACACAATACTCCAGGTGTGGTCTCACCAAGGCCTTGTACAACTGCAGTAGTACGTCCCTGCTCCTGCACTCGAATCCTCTCGCTATAAATGCCAGCATACCATTCGCCTTTTTCACCGCCTGCTGTACCTGCATACCCACTTTCAATGACTGGTGTATAATGACACCCAGGTCTCGTTGCACCTCCCCTTTTCCTAATCGGCCACCATTCAGATAATAATCTGTTTTCCTATTTTTGCCACTAAAGTGGATAACTTCACATTTATCCACATTAAATTGCATCTCCCATGAATTTGCCCACTCACCCAACCTATCCAAGTCACTCTGCATCCTCTTAGCACTGAGCCTTGCGGTACCCCACTAGTCACCGCCTGCCATTCTGAAAAGGTCCCGTTTATTCCCACTCTTTGCTTCCTGTCTGCTAACCAATTCTCCACCCACACCAATACCTTACCCCCAATACCGTGTGCTTTAAGTTTGCACACTAATCTCCTGTGTGGGACCTTGTCAAAAGCCTTTTGAAAATCCAAATATACCACATCCACTGGTTCTCCCCTATCCACCCTACTAGTTACATCCTCAAAAAATTCTATGAGATTCGTCAGACATGATTTTCCTTTCACAAATCCATGCTGACTTTGTCCGATGATTTCACCGCTTTCCAAATGTGCTGTTATCACATCCTTGATTACTGTCTCCAGCAGTTTCCCCACCACCGACGTTAGGCTAACTGGTCTATAATTCCCCGGTTTCTCTCTCCCTCCTTTTTTAAAAAGTGGGGTTACATTAGCCACCCTCCAATCCTCAGGAACTAGTCCAGAATCTAACGAGTTTTGAAAAATTATCACTAATGCATCCACTATTTCTTGGGCTACTTCCTTAAGCACTCTAGGATGCAGACCATCTGGCCCTGGGGATTTATCTGCCTTCAATCCCTTCAATTTACCTAACACCACTTCCCTACTAACATGTATTTCGCTCAGTTCCTCCGTCTCACTGGACCCTCTGTCCCTTACTATTTCTGGAAGATTATTTATGGCCTCCTTAGTGAAGACAGAACCAAAGTAATTATTCAATTGGTCTGCCATGTCCTTGCTCCCCATAATCAATTCACCTGTTTCTGTCTGCAGGGGACCTACATTTGTCTTTATCAGTCTTTTCCTTTTTACATATCTATAAAAGCTTTTACAGTCCGTTTTTATGTTCCCTGCCAGTTTTCTCTCATAATCTTTTTTCCCCTTCCTAATTAAGCCCTTTGTCCTCCTCTGCTGAACTCTGAATTTCTCCCAGTCCTCAGGTGAGCCACTTTCTCTGGCTAATTTGTATGCTTCTTCTTTGGAATTGATACTATCCCTAATTTCTCTTGTCAGCCACGGGTGCACTACCTTCCTTGATTTATTCTTTTGCCAAACTGGGATGAACAATTGTTGTAGTTCATCCATGCAACCTTTAAATGCTTGCCATTACATATCCACCGTCAATCCTTGAAGTGTCATTTGCCAGTCTATCTTAGCTAATTCACGTCTCATACCTTCAAAGTTACCCCTCTTTAAGTTCAGAACCTTTGTTTCTGAATTAACTATGTCACTCTCCATCTTAATGAAGAATTCTACCATATTATGGTCACTCTTACCCAAGGGGCCTCTCACGACAAGATCGCTAATCAACCTTTCCTCATTGCTCAAAACCCAGTCCAGAATAGCCTGCTCTCTAGTTGGTTCCTCGACATGTTGGTTCAAAAAACCATCCCGCATACATTCCAAGAAATCCACTTCCTCAGCACCTTTACCAAATTGGTTCACCCAGTCTACATGTAGATTGAAGTCACCCATTATAACTGCTGTTCCTTTATTGCACACATTTCTAATTTCCTGTTTAATACCATCTCCCACCTCACTACTACTGTTAGGTGGCCTGTACACAACTCCCACCAGCGTCTTCTGCCCCTTGGTGTTACGCAGCTCTACCCATATCGATTCCACATCTTCCCGGTTTATGTCCTTCCTTTCTATTGCGTTAATCTCTTCTTTAACCAGCAACGCCACCCCACCTCCCCTTCCTTCATGTCTATCCCTCCTGAATATTGAATATCCCTGAATGTTGAGCTCCCATCCCTGGTCACCCTGGAGCCATGTCTCTGTGATCCCAACTATATCATAATCATTAATAACAATCTGCACTTTCAATTCATCCACCTTATTACGGATGCTCCTTGCATTGACACATAAAGCCTTCAGGTGCTCTTTTACAACTCTCTTACCCTTATACAATTATGTTGAAAAGTGGCCCTTTTTAATGCTTGCCCTGGATTTGTCGGCCTGCCACTTTTACTTTTCTCCTTTGTACTTTTTGCTTCTACCCTCACTTTACACCCCTCTGTCTCTCTGCACTGGTTCCCATCCCCCTGTTGTGAGTTTAAGTTTAATGAGATGCTCACTTATGATGTGGTGGTGTAATGACATATGCCATTTACGTACTTCTTACATATAATGAATTATGTACATAACAAAAAAAGCTTAATTAAACAGATTATTTATAATATTACTCTATCCAGTCAGTCAGTGGGTGCCGTCCCGAATCTGGGGTTAGCAGCTATGCACCTCCATCTTCTTCGATCTTGAGACAGCACCGAGTACAGCCTCTCTTCCAGTTTGTTCTCGCTGGCTGCCTTGGCACCGCCCGCCGCCACCCTGCCAAACTCGAGCCCGAGGCCCTATTCTGTTACTCTATTACTGAAATATTAAATACACAACAGCATGCTCCTATAATACTCTCAAAACCCTCAGACCATAAGATATAGGAACAGAAGTAGGCCACTTGGCCCAGTGAATCTATTCTGTCATTTGATCATGGCTGTTTTACCACTCCTGTCAACTCCATTCACCTGCCTTCTCCCTGTAACCTTTGACACCCTTAGTCATCAAGAACCTATCACACTCTGCTTTAAATATACCCAAAGCTGTCTGTGGCCATGAATTCCACTGATTTGCCACACTTTGACTCAAGAAATTCCTCCTCATCTCTGTTCTAAAGAGATCTCCTTCTATTCTGAGGCTGTGCCCTCTGAGACTAGATTCCCCATCATAGGAAATACCCTCTTTGCATCCACTCTGTCTCGGTCTTTCAATATTCGATAGGTTTCAATGAGATCTTCCCTCATTTTTCTAAACTCCAGCGAGTACAGAGCCTTCAAATGCCCCTCATACATTAACCTTTTCACTCCTGAAATCATTCTTGTGAACCTGTTCTGGATTCTCTCCAGGTCCACACATCCTTTCTTAGATACAGTGCTCAAAACTATTCACAATACTCCAAGTGACTCAGGCCTTTGCATCTTTCTCCACACCCCTGCAAACCCACAACCCAAAGCAATCAATTGCAACTTGAACCCTTTCATTCCTGGGATCATTCTCTCAAACAACAAACCTGGAAAACAGCCAGCTGAGTGAGATTTTTAAAGGGCTGTAAAACCACCAAAGGGTGAGGCAAGCGAAGAAGCAGAAAAAACACAAAGTGAATTGACGAAAGATTCCACTGTGGCAATATTGCAAATGAATAGCTGCAAAAATGTGAGAGGCAATCATGATAATGTGCACGAAAGACAAATGGATTTGAAACACAGGCATGAAACATCAGCAATAGCAATGGTTTCCTCATTGAAAGATGAAAAATAATTTATTAAAAAATCTTGCAATCTGTACAATAGTTTGCAATTTATATAATTGCCATTTTTATTTGTTAATAAATCAAGGAAAGATTGGAAATCAGAGGCTTCATGGACATTGCAATCCCATATTAGTTTTTCCCATTTTTATAAGTGGCATTTTAGTTTAAAAAGCATTTCTTTCTGTCGTTGTATGAAGTCACACAAGGCTGTATCTCAAATAAAGGATCTGAGCACGTTCAGCTAAGCTTGCTTTATCAGTAGAAAAGCCCTAACTCACACAACCTTTCCTTATAAGACATGACCTCTAATCCAAGCAGCATCCTGGTAAATTTCCTCTGCACCCCCTCTAAAGCTTCCACATCCTTCCTATAATAAGTTAACCAGAACTGAGCACAATATTCCAAGTGTGGCCTAACCAGAGTTTTATAGTGCTGCGACATTACTGCAGCTCTTGATTTCAATCCCTCAACTAATGAAGGCCAACACCTTGACTGGAGTACTGCACAGATGCAATAGAAACATTCCCATGCAAATCCAGCGAACAGCTTTAAAATCAGGAAGTTTTTTTCAATGGGTGTCTTCGATTGGAATATTGCGTAGATGCAGTAGAAGTGTTCGCACACAGGTCCGGCTAAGAGCTTTAAGAACCCAGTCTCCATGAAAGAAGGGTACCATCTAATGAAGCAGTCATCGTAGGAGTGGTCTGAGTCAGAGTGGTAAGGCTTTGGCAAAAACAGGCAGAGGCAAGGTAGGTAGGTAAGTTCATTCCTTATTTCCTATTTTTTTTTCTTATTTAACCCTTGACGGAATAGAGGGTATGTCCACAGAGCCAGAGTTCTGTTCTGTGTGACAAATGTGGGATTTCTGGGAGACTACCAGCCTTCCTGATAGCCTCATCTGCACAAGATGAATTGAGATGCAGCTCCTTAGAGACCATAAAGGAAATGGAACTGCAATTCGATGACCTTTGGCTTGTTAGGGAAAGTGAAGAGGTGATATACAGGAGCTACAGGGAGGTAGTCACCCCAAGGCTACAGGAAAGATATAAATAGGTGACTGTCAGGTTAGGGAAGAGAAAACATCTGATAGTGGAGAACACCCCGTGGCCATCCACTGTCAACAATAAGCAGTCCAGTTTGAGTACTGTTGGGGGGGGGAGGGGTGAATGACCTACCTGGGGTAGCAACAGCTGCTGTGCCTCTGGCATTGAGTCTGGCCCTGTGGCTCAGAAGGTTAGGGAACAGAAGAGGATGGCAGTAGTAATAGGGGACTCTATAGTCAGGGGGACAGATAGGCGATTCTGTGTACATGAAAAAGAAATACAGTTTGTAGTTTGGCTCCCAAGGGCCAGGGTCTGTGATGTTTCTAAATGTGCCACAATATCCTGAAAAGGAAGAGTGAACAGCCAGAAGTTGTGGTAGATATTGGTACCAACAAGATAGGAGGAGGTCCTAAAAACAGAACAAAGGAAGTTTGGAAGGGAAGCAGGACCTCAGGGGTAGTGATCTCGGGTAGGAATAGAATGAGGTGGCAGATAAATGCGTGGCTGAAGAATTGGAGCAGGGGGGAGGCATTCACATTTCTGGGTCATTGGGACCTCTTCTGGGCAGGTTTAAAAAGTACAAAAGGGACGGGTTGCACTTAAATCCGTGGGGCAGGTTTACTAGAGCTGTTGGGAGTGATTTAAATTAATATGGCAGGGGGACGGGAACCAGCATGATATAGCTGGGAATGAACCAGCAGGTTTACAAGTAGACGACGGGTGTAACATGAATGTAGGGAAGGACAAACTAATGATTGCACACAAATGCAGAGCAAAGAGTTACATTGTAGCAGAAGCAAAATTCAAAAGGACAAAAAATGCAGGACTGAAGGTGCCTTTGGAATAAGGTGGATAATGGTACAATTAGAGATTGATCAGTGTGACGTTGTGGGCATCACTGAGTTGTGGCTGAAAGGAGGCTATAGTTGGGAGCTTAACATCAAAGGATATACTTTGTATTGAAAGGACAGGCAGGAACGGATAGGCCGTGGTGTGGCTCTATTGGTAAGAAATGGAATTATATCTTTAGAAAGAGGTGACATAGGGTCAGAGAATGTTGAATCGTTGTGGGTGGAATTAAGAATCTGCAGGGGTGAAAAAACCATTATGGGAATCATATATATGCCTCCAAATACTATTCAAGATGTGGGGTTTTGATTGCAAAGGGAGCTGGAAAAGTCATGTAATAGGGTTAATGTCACAATTGTAACGGGGGACTTCAATAGGCAAAGGGATGGGGAAAATCAGGTTGGTGTCAGATTGCAAGAGAGGGAACTTGTTGAATGCCTATGAAATAACTTCTTAGAGCAGCTTGTGCTAGAGCCTACCAGGGGAAAGACTATCTTAGATTGGGTGTTGTGTAATGACTCAGATCTTGTTAGGGAGCTTAATGTAAAGGAACTCTTAGGAGGCAGTGATCACAATATGATTGAATTCATACTGCAATTTGATAGAGAGAAGCATAACTCACATGTATCAGTATCACGATGGAACAAAGGGAAAGCTTTCCCAGGTGCATTGGAAGAGGATACTGTGAGGATGGTGTCAGAACGGAGGTTGTTGACGTTTCTGGGAATAGTTCACAAGGCACAGGATAGATATGTCCCACAGAAGAAGTTCTCAAACGGCAGGGGTAGGCAACTGTGGCTGACAAGGGAAGTTAAGAACTGCATAAGAGCCAAGGAAAGGGCAAATAAGGTAGCAAACCTGAGTGGGAAGTTGGATGATTGGGAAGCTTTTAAAATCTAATAAAAGCCAACTAAAAAAAAGCTATAAAAAGGGAAAAGATGAAATATGAGAGCAAACTAGCCAACAATATAAAGTAGAATACTATAAGTTTTTCATTTATATAAAGAATAAAAGGGAGGTGAGAGTTGATATTGGACCACTGGAAAATGATACTGGTGAGGTAGTAATGGAGGACATAGATATGTCAGATGAACTTAATGAGTACTTTGCATCAGTCTTCACTGTGGAAGACACTAGCAGTGTGCTAGAGGTCTGTGAGTATCAGGGAGGAGGGCTGAGTGCCATTGCTAATACAAAGGAAAAAGGTGCCAGGCAAACGAAAGGTCTTAAGGTGGATAAGGTCACCTGGACCAGATGGACTACATACAAGAGTCCTGAGAGAGGTTGCTGAAGAGATAATGGATGCATTGGTCATAAGTTTTCAAGAATCACTTGATTCTGGCATGGTCCCAGAAGACTGGAAAATTGCAAATGTCACTCCACTCTTTAAGAAGGGAGAAGGCAAAAGAAGGAAACTATAGGGCAGTTAGTCTAACCTGAGTATACTGTGTTAATTTATTGCCTCAAACAGTGAAGTGGCGAGCGATGGCGAAGAAAGTTTGGGGATGAGTTGATGCAGCTGGAGTTCTGATGCCTGTACAGCCAGCCCACGAGTGAAGTTGGATTGCTCTGGCTGCCAAGCTGATTTGAAGAGCTTGAGAGCGGCTTCATATCGGGCGATGAAATTTGGGCCTAGAGCGAGTCGCTGCGCAGTGTGGCCTAGGTCTGAAGCCTTTCACAGCAGTGCCTGGGTCCTAGTGCAAGGTACAACACGCTGTTTCGACAACTTAAGTGCCAGCCCAAATTGGACCCTGTCGCTGTTCCATCATTGGGTCAATTTCAATTTAAATGCCAGCCTAGATACACCAGAAAGATAGGCTGTCAGTTGGGATGAGAGCTGATTTTGGTCATTCTCGCAATGGTCTGTGAGGACCGTGTGTCTCGCAAGATGATCTGGGTATTCCCTAACCGGAAACCTTGGATGAATTATGAGGTCAAGTCCCTTTTAAAGGCTAGAGCTGCGGCTTTTAGGTTCGAGGATACCAGTCGCTACACGGAATCCAGGCGTGAACTCCGGAAAGCCATTAAGGGCGCCAAGATGCAATATCGAGCCAAGTTGGAAGCCCAGGCTAACCAGAGGGATGCCAGTAGATTATGGCAGGGTCTAAATGAGATCACTGGGTGCAAAGAAAAGGTTGGGGATATCAATAACTGTGGCGCTTCTCTTCCTGATGAACTTAACATATTCTACACAAAATTCGAACAGAAGAGGAGCGTCCCGCTCCCTCCGGATGAACCGGACCTGGTGGCATCGAGATTCATCATCAGCGAGGAGGACGTTAGAAGGGCCTTCCTGAAGATAAATCCAAGGAAGGCAACGGGCACAGATGGCATCCCAGGACGGGTTCTCTGGGCCTGTGCAAGCGAGCTAGCTGCAGTGTTTGCTGACATCTTCAGCTGCTCCTTAGCTTCAGTCTAAGATCCCCTGGTGTTTTAAGAAGGCAACGATAATCCCAGTGCCGAAGAAGAGCAAGGTGGCATGCCTGAATGACTATCGACCTGTGGCTCTGACATCAATTGCTATGAAGTGCTTCGAGAGATTGGTTTTGGCACACATCAACCACAGCCTACTGATCAACCTTGACGCTTTGCAATTCGCCTACCGGAGCAACAGGTCAAAGGCAGATGCCATCTCTCTGGCCCTACATTCCTCCTTAGAACACCTGGAGAATAAAGACGCATACGTAAGGCTCCTTTTCATTGACTACAGCTCTGCCTTTAATACCATCATTCCAAATAAACTGATTCCTAAGCTCCGGAACCTGGGCCTTAGCATTCAGATCTGCAGCTGGATCTTCAACTTCCTCACAGACAGGACCCAGGCTGCAAAAATAGGGGACAAGCTCTCCTCTACAATCACTCTAAGCACCGGTGCCCCACAAGGCTGTGTACTCAGCCCCCTGCTGTACTCACTGTACATCCATGATTGTGTAGCCAAGTTTCCATCAAACTCAATATATAAGTTTGCTGCTGACACAACAGTTGTAGGCCGTATCTCGGGTAATGATGTGTTTGAGTACAGAGAGGAAATTAAGAACCTGATGGCATGGTGCGAAGACAATAACCTATCCCTCAACGTCAGCAAGACAAAGGAATCGGTTGTTGACTTCAGAAGGAGTAGCAGACCGCATGACCCAATTTACATCGGTGGTGTGCAAGTGGAACAACTCAAAAGCTTTAAGTTCCTCGGGGTCAATATCACAAATGACCTGACTTGGTCCAACTAAGCAGAGTTCACTGCCAAGAAGGCCCACCAGAGCCTTTACTTCCTGAGAAGACTAAAGAAATTTGGCCTATCTCCTAAAACCCTCACTAATTTTTATAGATGCACCATAGAAAGCATTCTTCTAGGGTGCACCACAACCCGGTATGGAAGTTGTCCTGTCCAAGACCAAAAGAAGCTGCAGAAGATTGTGAACATGGCGCAGCACATCACACAAACCAATCTTCCGTCCGTGGACTCACTTTACACCACACGCTGTCGGAGCAGTGCTGCCAGGATAATCAAGGACACGACCCTCCCTGCCAACACACTTTTCGTCCCTCTTCCCTCTGATAGAAAGTTCCGGAGCTTGAAGACTCGTATGGCCAGATTTGGGAACAGCTTCTTTCCAACTGCGATAAGACTGCTGGATGGATCCTGACCTGGATCTGGGCCGTACCCTCCAAATATCCGGACCTGCCTCTCGGTTTTTTTGCACTACATTACTTCCCATTTTTCGATTTTCTATTTATGATTTATAATTTAAATTTTTAATATTTACTAATTTTAACTATTTTTAATATTTTTAATATTTAATATTTGTAATCCAGGGAGTGTGAAGCGCAGAATCAAATATCGCTGTGATGATTGTACATTCTAGAACCAATTGTTTGGCGACAATAAAGTATAAAGTATAAGTCAAATCCATGGCGCTGAAGCTATGAAGACTGCCCCAGCTGTTGTGCTCCGTGTTCACTAGAATGATGAACTGATAAACCAGGCTTTGGGCCTACTCCGGGCTGCTCCGGGATTTGTATCTGAGGACTCCATTTTGGTTCGGAATACTGTTGTTCGCTTCAATTGTTTGCATGACTTCTTTGTTTCTCTTGTGTATCTGAAATGTTACACACCACAGCACACTCTTATGTCTACCATTTCTGTTCTCTTGTTGGTCTTTTATTTTTATTTGTTTTTTTCTTTAAATTGTGTTCTTGCAGGTTTCTTGCTTTATGGTTACCTGTGAGCAAGTAAATCTCAAGGCTGTATAATTTATACATCCTTTGATAATAAATGTACATGAAATACTTGAAATTTTTGGGCTCTTGAACTAGTAGGGATAACTTTACTCAAGTTCAATTGCCCCATCACTGAACAGTTCCCTCAATCTATGGAACACACATCAAAGTTGCTGGTGAACGCAGCAGGCCAGGCAGCATCTCTAGGAAGAGGTACAGTCGACGTTTCAGGCCGAGAACCTTCGTCAGGACTAACTGAAGGAAGAGTTAGTAAGAGATTTGAAAGTGGGAGGCGGAGGGGGAGATCCAAAATGATAGGAGAAGACAGGAGGGGGAGGGTTGGAGCCAGGAGCTGGACAGGTGATTGGCAAAAGGGATATGAGAGGATCATGGACCAGGAGGCCCGGGGAAAAAGACAAGGGGGGGGAGGAAACGCAAAAGATGGGCAAGGAGTATAGTCAGAGGGACAGAGGGAGAAAAAGGAGAGTGAGAGAAATAATGTGTGTATAAAAATAAATAACAGATGGGGTACGAGGGGGAGGTGGGGCATTAGCAGAAGTGAGAGAAGTCAATGTTCATGCCATCAGGTTGGAGGCTACCCAGGCGGAATATAAGGTGTTGTTCCTCCAACCTGAGTGTGGCTTCATCTTCACAGTAGAGGAGGCCGTGGATAGACATGTCAGAATGGGAATGGGATGTGGAATTAAAATATGTGGCCACTGGGAGATCCTGCTTTCTCTGGCGGACAGAGCGTAGGTGTTCAGCAAAGCAGTCTCCCAGTCTGCGTCAGGTCTCGCCAATATATAGAAGGCCACATCAGGAGCACCGGACGCAGTATATCACCCCAGCCGACTCACTGGAGAAGTGTCGCCTCACCTGGAAGGACTGTCTGGGGCCCTGAATGGTGGTAAGGGAGGAAGTGTAAGGGCATGTGTAGCACTTGTTCCGCTTACAAGGATAAGTGCCAGGAGGGAGATCAGTGGGGAGGGATAGGGGGGACGAATGGACAAGGGAGTCGCGTAGGGAGCGATCCCTGTGGAAAGCGGGGGGGGGAGGGAAAGATGTGCTTAGTGGTGGGATCCCGTTGGAGGTGGCGGAAGTTACGGAGAATAATATGTTGGACCTGGAGGCTGGTGGGGTGGTAGGTGAGGACCAGGGGAACCCTATTCTTAGTGGGGTGGCGGGAGGATGGAGTGAGAACAGATGTGCGTGAAATGGGGGAGATGCGTTTGAGAGCAGAGTTGATGGTGGAGGAAGGGAAGCCCCTTTCTTTAAAAAAGGAGGACATCTCCCTCGTCCTGGAATGAAAAGCCTCATCCTGAGAGCAGATGCGGCGGAGACGGAGGAATTGCAAGAAGGGGATGGCATTTTTGCAAGAGACAGGGTGAGAAGAGGAATAGTCCAGATAGCTGTGAGAGTCAGTAGGCTTATAGTAGACATCAGTGGATAAGCTGCCTCCAGAGATAGAGACAGAAAGATCTAGAAAGGGGAGGGAGGTGTCGGAAATGGACCAGGTAAACTTGAGGGCAGGGTGAAAGTTGGAGGCAAAGTTAATGAAGTCAACGAGCTCTGCATGCGTGCAGGAAGCAGTGCCAATGCAGTCATCGATGTAGCGAAGGAAAAGTGGGGGACGGATACCAGAATAGGCACGGAACATAGATTGTTCCACAAAGCCAACAAAAAGGCAGGCATAGCTAGGACCCATACGGGTGCCCATAGCTACACCTTTAGTTTGGAGGAAGTGGGAGGAGCCAAAGGAGAAATTATTAAGAGTAAGGACTAATTCCGCCAGACAGAGCGGAGTGGTGGTAGAGGGGAACTGATTAGGTCTGGAATCCAAAGAGAAGCGGAGAGCTTTGAGTCCTTCCTGATGGCAGATGGAAGTATATAGGGACTGGACATCCATGGTGAAAATAAAGCGGTGGGGGCCAGGGAACTTAAAATCATCGAAAAGTTCAAGAGCGTGAGAAGTGTCACGAACATAGGTAGGAAGGGATTGAACAAGGGGGGATAAAACCATGTGGAGGTATGCAGAAACTGGGGTGATATACTGCGTCCGGTGCTCCCGATGTGGCCTTCTATATATTGGCGAGACCCGACGCAGACTGGGAGACTGCTTTGCTGAACACCTACGCGCTGTCTGCCAGAGAAAGCAGGATCTCCCAGTGGCCACATATTTTAATTTCACATCGCATTCCCATTCTGACATGTCTATCCACGGCTTCCTGTACTATAAAGATGAAGCCACACTCAGGTTGGAGGAACAACACCTTATATTCCGCCTGGGTAGCCTCCAACCTGATGGCATGAACATTGACTTCTCTCACTTCCGCTAATGCCCCACCTCCCCCTTGTACCCCATCCGTTATTTATTTATATACACACATTCTTTCTCTCACTCTCCTTTTTCTCCCTCTGTCCGTCTGACTATACCCCTTGCCCATCCTCTGCGTTTCCCCCCCCCCCCGTCTTTCTCCTCGGGCCTCCTGTCCCATGATCCTCTCATATCCCCTTTGTCAATCACCTGTCCAGCTCTTGGCTCCATCCCTCCCCCTCCTGTCTTCTCCTATCATTTTGGATCTCCCCCTCTGCCTCCCACTTTCAAATCTCTTACTAACTCTTCTTTCAGTTAGTTCTGACGAAGGGTCTCGGCCCGAAACGTCGACTGCACCTCTTCCTAGAGATGCTGCCTGGCCTGCTGCGTTCACCAGCAACTTTGATGTGTGTTGCTTGAATTTCCAGCATCTGCAGAATTCCTGTTGTTTGCGCTGCAATTGATTGATTTATTTATTATCATTTTTATTTTTTCTTCTATATTATGTGTAGCATTGAACTGCTGCTGGTAAGTTAACAATTTTCAGGACACACGCTGGTGATAATAAACCTGATTCTGATTCTGAAAATGAATCTCAGGATAGTATATAGAGACATACGTACTTTGATAATAAATTTACTTTGAACTTTGAGCAAAAAACAGACCCGGTTTTCATACAAACCGGATCTCAGATAGTCAGGCTGCACAACTGCTTCTCCCTCCCCATCATCCTCTACGTGGGTGCCTGCCCACCCGGGCTGTGTGCCATACGTGACTGCATCGCCAAACACCCCAGCAATCACATTGTCAAGTGCGCTGATGACTCACCAGTGATGAGGCTCATCACCAACAACGTTCAGACAGCCTACAGAGAGGAGGGGGAAGAGCTCGAGCCCTGGTGCCAGACAAATAGCCTCTTCCTCGATGTCAAAAAGACAAAGGAGATGGTTATCGACCTCGGGAGAAATTGCACCGCTCACGCACACTACTCCTCTTTACATCAGTGGCACAGCAGTGGAAACTGCAAGCAGTTTCAAACTCCTGAGAGTGCCCATAACACACAACCTTTCATGGTCCCAGGACACATCCTACACAGTCATGGAAGCTCACCAGTGCCTGGATTTCCTGAGGAGGCTGAAGAGAGCTGGACTTTGCATATCCATCTTTCTACAGATGCGCAGTAGAGAGTACCCTGACAAACTGCATCACTGTTTTTATGCACTGTGGCGGGTAGTCAAGACTGCCCAATGCATCACGGGGACCAGCCTACCCACCATCGAGGACATATGTACAGAAAAGTGTCAGAAATGGGCCGGTAACGTCAGGAAGGATCCCACACACCCTGCTCATGGACTGTTTGTCCCTCTCATCAGGGAAAAGGCCACATAGCATCCACACCAAGGCCACCAGACTCCATAAGTTACTTTCCCCAAGCAGGAAAATTGATCAACACCTCCACCGACTACCTTATTATTTCCCATTAGTCATACGGCTGGGTGATCAGAAGACCGTGTAAGGAATCTGGAGCTGCAGCTGGATGACCTTCGACTCATAAGGGAGAATGAGGCAGTCATAGATGAGAGCTACAGGGAGGTAGTCACACCTAGGCTATTGGAAACAGGTCGTTGGGTGACAGTCAGAGGGGGGAAAGCGAAGGTGAGCAGACAGGTAGTGCAGAGCACCCCTGTAGCCATTCCCTGAATAATAAGTTTACTGTCCTGGATACTGTTGGCGGGGACGACCAACCAGGTGTGAGCCACGGTGGCAGGGCCTCCGGCACTGAGTCTGACCCTGTGGTGCAGAGGGGTGGGACGGAGAAGAGGAGAGCTGTCGTCATTGGAGACTCTATAGTCAGGGGAGCAGACAGGAGATTTTGTGGACGTGAGAAGGACACCTGCATGGTTTGTTGCCTCCCGGGTGCCAGGGTCCGGGATGTCTCTGACCGGGTGCACGACATCCTGGTACGAGAGGGAAAGCAACCAGAAGTCGTGATACATGTTGGGACCAACGACATAGGCAGGAAGAGGGATAAGGTCCTGAAGTGTGAGTTTTGGGAATTAGGCAGAAGGCTGAAGAACAGGACCTCAAGGGTGACGTTCTCAGAATTGCTGCCAGTGCTAGGTGACAGAGATGGTAAGAATTGGAGGAGATGGCAGTCGAATGCGTGGCTGAGGAGTTGGTGCAGGGAGCAGGGTTTTAGATTTCTAGATCATTGGGATCTCTTCTGGGGAAGGTGGGACCTGTACAGATTGGATGGGTTGCACCTGAACTCGAGGGGGAGCAATATCCTTGCAGGTAGATTTGCTACCATGGTTCGGGAGGGTTTAAACTAATTTGCAAAGGGGATGGGACCCAGAGCGATAGAGCACTGAAAGAAGTGCATGGAGTAAAGCCAGATCTAACATACAGAGAGGCTTTGAGGAAAGAGAAGCAGAATAAACGGTGTAAAGACAGTAAGGTAGAAGGGCTGAAATGTGTGTACCTCAATGCAAGAAGCATCAGAAATAAAGGTGATGAACTGAGAGCTTGGATACATACATGGAATTATGATGTAGTGGCCATTACAGGGACTTGGCTGGCACCAGGGCAGGAATGGATTCTCAATATTCCTGGATTTCAGTGCTTTAAAAGGGATAGAGAGGGCGGAAAAAGGGGAGGAAGGGTGGCATTACTGGTCAGGGATACTATTACAGCTACAGAAAGGGTGGGTAATGTAGCAGGATCCTCTTTTGTGTCAATATGGGTGGAAGTCAGGAACAGGAAGGGAGCAGTTACTCGAGGTATTCTATAGGCCCCCTGGTAGCAGCAGAGATACAGAGAAGCAGATTGGGAGGCAGATTTTGGAAGGGTGCAAAAATAACAGGGTTGTTATCATGGGTGACTTTAACTTCCCTAATATTGATTGGCACCTGATTAGTTCCAAGGGTTTAGATGGGGCAGAATTTGTTAAGTGTGTCCAGGATGGATTCCTGTCACAGTATGTGGACAGGCTGAGCAGGGGGAATGCCATACTAGATCTAGTACTACGTAATGAACCGGGTCAGGTCACAGATCTCTCAGTGGGTGAGCATCTGGGGGACAGTGACCACCGCTCCCTGGCCTTTAGCATTATCATAGAAAAGGATAGAATCAGAGAGGACAGGAAAATTTTTAATTGGGGAAGGGCAAATTATGAGGCTATAAGGCTAGAACTTGCGGGTGTGAATTGGGATGATGTTTTTGCAGGGAAATGTACTATGGACATGTGGTCGATGTTTAGAGATCTCTTGCGGGATGTAAGGGATAAATTTGTCCTGGTGAGGAAGATAAAGAATAGTAGAGTGAAGGAACCATGGATGACAAGTGAGGTGGAAAATCTAGTCAGGTGGAAGAAGGCAGCATATTTGAGGTTTAGGAAGCAAGGATCAGATGGGTCTATTGAGGAATATAGGGAAGCAAGAAAGGAGCTTAAGAAGGGGCTGAGAAGAGCAAGAAGGGGGCATGAGAAGGCCTTGGTGAGTAGGGTAAAGGAAAACCCCAAGGCATTCTTCAGTTATGTGAAGAAAAAAAGGATGACAGGAGTGAAGGTAGGACCGATTAGAGATAAAGGTGGGAAGATGTTCCTGGAGGCTGTGGAATGAACGAGGTCCTCAATAAATACTTCTCTTCGGTATTCACCAATGAGAGGGAACTTGATGATGGTGAGGACAATATGAGTGAGGTTGATGTTCTGGAGCATGTTGATATTAAGGGAGAGGAGGTGTTGGAGTTGTTAAAATACATTAGGACAGATAAGTCCCCAGGGCCTGACGGAATATTCCCCAGGCTGCTCCACGAGACGAGAGAAGAGATTGCTGAGCCTTTGGCAAGGATCTTTATGTCCTCGTTGTCCACAGGAATGGTACCAGAGGATTGGAGGGAGGCGAATGTTGTTCCCTTGTTCAGAAAAGGTAGTAGGGATAGTCCGGGTAATTATAGACCAGTGAGCCTTATGTCTGTGGTGGGGAAGCTGTTGGAAAAGATTCTTAGAGATAGGATCTATAGGCATTTAGAGAATCATGGTCTGATCAGGGACAGTCAGCATGGCTTTGTGAAGGGCAGATCATGTCTAACAAGCCTGATAGAGTTCTTTAAGGAGGTGACCAGGCATATAGATGAGGGTAGTGCAGTGGATGTGATCTATATGGATTTTAGTAAGGCATTTGACATGGTTCCACACGGTAGGCTTATTCAGAAAGTTAGAAACCATGGGATCCAGGGAAGTTTGGCCAGCTGGATTCAGAATTGGCTTGCCTGCAGAAGGCAGAGGGTGGTGGTGGAGGGAATACATTCAGATTGGGGGATTGTGACTAGTGGTGTCCCACAAGGATCTGTTCTGGGACCTCTACTTTTCATGATTTTTATTAACGACCTGGATGTGGGGGTAGAAGGGTGGGTTGGCAAGTTTGCAGACGACACAAAGGTTGGTGGTGTTGTAGATAGTGTAGAGGATTGTCAAAGATTGCAGAGAGACATTGATAGGATGCAGAAGTGGGCTGGGAAGTGGCAGATGGAGTTCAACCCGGAGAAGTGTGAGGTGGTACACTTTGGAAGGACAAACTCCAAGGCAGAGTACAAAGTAAATGGCAGGATACTTGGTAGTGTGGAGGATCAGAGGGATCTCGGGGTACATGTCCACAGATCCCTGAAAGTTGCCTCACAGGTGGTTAGGGTAGTTAAGAAAGCTTATGGGGTGTTAGCTTTCATAAGTCGAGTGATAGAGCTTAAGAGTCGCAATGTAGAGCTCTATAAAACTCTGGTTAGGCCACACTTGGAGTACTGTGTCCAGTTCTGGTCGCCTCACTATAGGAAAGATGTGGAAGCATTGGAAAGGGTACAGAGGAGATTTACCAGGATGCTGCCTGGTTTAGAAAGTATGCATTATGATCAGAGATTAAGGGAGCTAGGGCTTTACTCTTTGGAGAGAAGGAGAATGAGAGGAGACATGATAGAGGTGTACAAGATAATAAGAGGAATAGATAGAGTGGATAGCCAGCGCCTCTTCCCCAGGGCACCACTGCTCAATACAAGAGGACATGGCTTTAAGGTAAGGGGTGGGAAGTTCAAGGGGAATATTACAGGAAGGTTTTTCACTCAGAGGGTGGTTGGTGTGTGGAATGCACTGCCTGAGTCAGTGGTGGAGGCAGATACACTAGTGAAGTTTAAGAGACTACTAGACAGGTATATGGAGGAATCTAAGGTGGGGGCTTATATGGGAGGCAGGGTTTGAGGGTCGGCACAGCATTGTGGGCCGAAGGGCCTGTACTGTGCTGTACAATTCTATGTTCTATGTACCATAGTCTAGTGTCATCTTACGGACATACAATCAACCTATGTACAGTATATACGACATCTTATTTATATTTATTGTGTGCGTTTCTTTATCTTGTTCCTTATCTTATGCTTTTTTTGTGCTGCATCGGATCCGGAGTAACAATTATTTCGTCGTCCTCGCATTGGTGTACAGGAAATTACATTAAACAATTTTGAATCTAGCATGCAAAATCACACGCTCTGCGCTCTGCCTTGCTTGGAATCCGGATTGCTTTTCCCATGGCGCCGTCTCGTTCCAAAACCGGCTTCCGTCCGTTGCCTGGGGCAGCGGCGCGAGACGCCGACAGTTGCCATGGCGACCGGCGGCTGAACGCGGGGTTGCAAGGCTCGGTGTGGCGGCGACATAGCAGTAAGTGGTGTCGAGGCTCATTCCGAGCTGGGCATCCTGAGGGAGAGAATATTAGGGCAATAGGGAGGAGGATTGGGGCAATAGGGGAAGGGGATTTGGGCAGTGAGGTAGGAGAGGGGTCACTGGGGAGTGAGGACTGGGGCAATGGGAAGGGAGGATTGGGGCAATAGGGTAGGAGAGGGGTCACTCGGGAGTGAGGATCGGGGCAATGGAGTACGAGAGGTGGCAATAGGGAGGAGGATTGGGGCACAAGGGGAAGGGGATTGAGGCAGTGAGATAGGAGAGGGGTCACTGGGGAGTGAGGACTGGGGCAATGGGGAGGGAGGATTGGGGCAATAGGAGAAGGGGATTGAGGCAGTGAGGTAGGAGAGGGGCCACTGGGGAGTGAAGAATGGGGCAATGGGGTAGGAGAGGTACCAAGGGGAGGGAGGATTGGGGAAAAGGGGAACGAGAGAGGCAATGGGGAGGCATTATTTGGCCAATAGGGAGTGAGGATTGGGGTAATAGGTGAAGGGGATTGGGGAAGTAGGGTAGGAGAGGGGTCACTGGGGAGTGAGGACTGGGGCAATGGGGTAGGAGAGGTGCCAAGGGGAGGGAGGATTGGGAAACAGGGGAAGCTTAGGGGCAGTGGAGGGGGAATGGGGGATTAGGGCAGTAGGGAAGGAAAGTTGGGGCATTTGTTTGGGTAGTGGGATAGATTTCGGCACTGGAGCAGAGTTGGGGCTATGGTATTGGGGCAAATCACAAATTAGAGCAACCGTTTGGCAGTGGGGCAGGGGCTTTTGGGAAATGGGTCTGGAGAATTGGAGTAGATGACTGGGCAACATGTCAGAGGAAAATGGGGCAGATAGATTAGGCTGTGGGGGGAGGGATTGGGGCAGTGGGATGGGCAGGTGGCAGTGGGTTATGAGGCAATTGGAACTGGAAGCAAAGGAAGGAGGACAAGACGATTGGACAGGGACATACACTGGAATGCACTGCCTGAGTCAGTGGTGGAGGCAGATACACTCGTGAAGAGTACAAGATTACTAGACAGGTATATGGAGGAATTTAAGGTGGGGGGGTTATATGGGAAGCAGGGTTTGAGGGTCAGCACAACTTTGTGGGCCGAAGGGCCTGTAATGTGCTGTACTATATTCTATTCTATGTTCTATTCTATGACATTGGGACAAGAGTTTAAAGTATCTGGGGCAGGGGAAATGGAGGTTAAAATGAAGCAACGTGGCCTGCAAAAAGAATTGCTGTATTTTGTTAGGGAGCACTGGTATTGTGGTAAGAAAACTATGAGTAACGGGATTGGAGCAATGGTGCGGTTAGAAAGGGGTTTGCACAAGACCAGAGGATTAAGTGGCGGGGTAAAAGACATTGGGGACATGGAACAAAGGACAGGCAGAGCATTTAATGGCTATACCCACTTGAGTTTAGAAGAATGAGGAGGGATCTTATTGAAACCTATCAAATATTGAAAAGCTGAGATAGAGTGGACATGGAGAGATTAGAACCGGAGGGCAGAGCTTAGAATAGATGGATTCCCTTTAGAACAGGGATGAATAGGGATTTCTTTAGTGAGAGGATGGTGAACCTGTGGAACTTATTGCCACAGATAGCTGTGGAGGCCAAGTCATTGGTTATATTTAAAGCAGAGGTTAGTATGTTTTTGATTAGTAAGTGCATCAAAGTTTACCAGAGAAGGCGGGAGAATGGAGTTGAGAGGGATAATAAATAAGCCATAGCGGAATAGCAGAGTAAACTTAACAGTCCAATTGGTTTAATTCTGCTATTACGTTTTATGGTCTTATTGTCTTATAGGATTAGGACAGAGTGACTGATGGACTAGGTTAGGTGGGTTGTGCTAATTGGGCAGGGTTTTTAAGGCAATGGGTAGAGAGCTAAGGGATTGCATCCCTGAGGGAGGTAGGGAGGATGAGGCAATGTGTATTGGCAAGGGTATTGGGGCAGGATCATTGATAAGTGGTGGGTGATTATCTAGGAGATGGAGATTGTGGCATTGGGCAATAACATCAGGATAATGGGGCAGTGTGCTATGGGAATTGGGCAACAAAATGCTGGAGGAGACAACCAGAAGTTGGCTGGTTGTGTAGGGGAGGGGGGGATTTATTGAGAAGCTGGGAAGTAATAGGTGGTGGAGGTAAAGGACTCAATGTCCTTAAGAAGTACAGGACGCACACTCAGTGTTTTAGGGACAGCTTCTTCCCCTCCACCATTAGATTTCTGGATGGTCCATGAGTCCATGAACATTACCTCACTACCTTTTCCTCTTTTTGCACTTCTTTTTAAATTTTTTATGTGTACACTCAGTGACCTCTTTATTAGGTACACCTGCTTGTTAATGCAAATATATAATCAGCCAATCATATGGCAACAACTCAATGTTTAAAAGCATGCAGATATGGTAACAACAGTTTCAGTTGTTGTTCGGACCAAATATCAGAATGGGGGAAAATGTGATCATAGTGACTTTGACCATGGAATGATTGTTGGTTCCAGATGGGGTGATTTGAGTATCTCAGAAACTGTTGATCGTCTTGGGATTTTCATGCACAACAGTCTCTAGAGTTGAGAGGGAATGGTGCGATAAACAAAAAACCATCCAGGGAGCTGCAGTTCTCCGGGTGAAAATGGCTTGTTAATAAGAGGTCAGAGCAGAATAGCCAGACTGGTTGAAGCTTTTAGTAAGGCGACAGTTACTTGAATAACGATGCGTTAGCACAGTGGTGTGCCGAAGACCATCTCTCATTGCACATGTTGAACCTTGAAGTGGACGGGCTATACAGCAGCAGAAGAGCATGAACATACAGTCCACTCAGTAGCCACTTTATTAGGTACACGATATGCCTAATAAAGTGGCTACTGAGTGTATTTATTATTGTAATTTATAGTATTTTTATGTATTGCTGCCTGAATAATAAACTAATTCTGATTCTTCAAAAGGCCTGAAGAAGAGGAATCTGACAGAAGAGGACAGTGGAGATTGGGACAAGAAGCTGGGGTAAGTAGTCTCTGAAAAAAGAACTGAAGCGCAGGATTAAGGGGTAATGGGATTGGTGCAAGGTGCAGGAGACAAGGCATTTGCAGCAATGAGGCAAGTGGGTCAATGGGACAGGAAACAAAGGGATTTTACTGGTGGGTCAGGAAGACAAGGAATAAGGGGATTGGGCAATGTATTAAGGCACGAAAGCTGGGGCATGAAGATAGGGAATAGGGATTGGGGCATAGAGATTGGAACAGAGATTGGGACATGAGGTTTGAAAGGATTTTGGGATGGAGATTGCTGTCATGGGATTGGTACATGGTTATCAGAAAGGTGAAGACTGGGCAAATGTGTTTGTGACATGAGAATTGAGACAATGGGGATTCAAGATTGAGACAATGGAGATGGGTAATATTGATAAGAGCAAAGAATTAGTGAGAATGGGGATTGAGGTATTGGCACAGTTGGGGTATGGTATTAGACCATGGCATTACAGAGGTGTTTTTTTCAGGTTTAATATCATTGACGTACGTTCTGAAATCTGTTGTTTTGCTTTGCAAAATTAGTATCTTGCCCTTAGTCTCCCAAGTATTTTTAAGTAGTTCCTGCGATTGCATCTTGATTGCCCATGTATACTCAACAAAACAAGAGTCTGCAGGTAATTAATAGTGTAAATAGGATTTTCAAAATTGGAATCAGAATCAGGTGTATTATTACTGACATACACCATGAAGTTTGTGGTTTTGTGGCAACGATACAGTGAAATACATAAAACATTACGATAAGTTAGAACAAGGAATATAAAAAATAAATTAGTGCAATAAGAGAGCAGAATAGTGAGGTAGTGTTCGTGGTTTCATGGACCGTTCAGAAATCTAATGGCTGAGGGGAAGAAGCTGTTCCTAAAACGTTTTCAGGCTCCTGTGCTTCCTACCTGATGGTACATTAATTGCTAGAGCTAGAGTTTTGGCAATTTAACATCCTTGGCAATTTAGTGTGACACATACAAAATGCTGGAGGAACTCAACAGGTCAGGCAGCATCTATGGAAATGGATAAACTGTTGACATTTTGGGCTGAGACCCTTTATCAGGATTGGAAATGAAGGGATAAAATGCCAGAATAAGAATGTGAGGAAGGGGAAGGAGGGCAAGCTTGATGGTGATAGGTGAAGCCAGGTGGGTGGGGGAGGGGGGCGATGAAGTAGGAAGCTGGGAGGTGATAGGTGGGGAAAGGCAAAGGGGTGGAGAGGAATGAATCTGATGGGAGAGGAGAACCATGGGAGAAAGGGAAGGAAGAGGGGCACCAGGGGGAGGTGACAGGCAGATGAGGAGAAGAGGTAAGAGGGCAGAGCTGGGAATTGAAGAAGTAGGAAAGAGGAGGGGAAAGTACCAGAAGCTGAAGAAATCAATGTTGGTGCCATCAGGTTGGAGGCTACCTAGGTGAAACGTGAGGTGTTGCTCTTCCAACAATTAGTGTTTAGTTTCATTCTTGTAAATAGATAATTATTGTTAGTGTGATCTGATTTTTGTTGCTATTTTTACCCTTCAGTACATTACATATAGTATGGCACCATCTGCTCTTTTGAGTTTGACATATCATCAGCTTTCCATTCCCCCAGGTCATGGCATAAGATATTTCTGAGTTGAAAAATCAGAATCAGAATTGGATTTATTATCATTGACATATGTTGTGAATGTTGTTGTTTTGTGGCAGCAGTACATTAAAAATACTATAAAATACAATAAGAAAATGTATAAAAATAAATCAGTGCAAAAAAGAGTAAAAAGTGATAAACATGATGGCACATACTGTGAAATATCTCACGCCAACAAAAGACAGCAAGGTACTTTCACATTTTAATGTTGAATTACCCTCCTTAATCACAGACAATGTTTCTTGATTCAGTTCTCTAGGGCAAGTTGAAATTGTTGTCAGGAGATGGCAAAACCATAGTTATATCATTCAGGGAAATGGCCCTGAGGTAAAAGATTGGCCATGACTTATTGAATTGTTTGGTCTGTTCCTGCATAGCCCTAGACCCATCGAACCCTACAGCACAGAAACAGGCCCTTTGGCCGACCTAATCCATGTCGAATTCTTAAACTGCCTACTCCCATCCATCTTCATCCCGACCATAACCTTCCACATCCCAGCCATCCAAATTTCTCCTAAATGTTGAAAGTGAACCTACATCCATCACTTCCGCTTGTTCTGCACTCTGACCACCTTCTGAGAGAAGTTCACCTTCATGTTCTCCTTAAATAATTCACCTTTCATCCTTAACCCATGACTGATAGCATCTTTTTCATTTGTTTTTTGTTCAGAAAATTGTGTAGTTCCTAAGAGCCTCTTATCATTCGCCAATTCGTTGGAAGAGAAACTGAGCCTAAGCTAACTGAGCTTAAGTCAGTATTGTGAAATGGCGATGATCTGCTCTTAATCCATCACCTCTATCTCCTCCCCACCACCACTACCACCAATGTCAGACCTGTATGTGGGATTGAGTTCAAGAGCCAAGAGATAGTGTTACAGCTATATAGGACCCTGGTCAGACCCCACTTGGAGTACTGTGCTCAGTTCTGGTCACCTCACTAAAGGAAGGATGTAGAAACTATAGAAAGGGTGCAGAGGAGATTTACAAGGATGTTGCCGATATTGGGGAGCAAACCTTATGAGAATAGGTTGAGTGAACTCAGCCTTTTCTTGTTGGAGCGATGGAGGTTGAGATGTGACTTGATAGAGATGATGAGAGGCATCGATCGTGTGGATAGTCGGAGGCTTTTTCCCAGGGCTGAAATGGCTAACACGAGAGGGCACAGTTTTAAGGTGCTTCGAAGTAGATACAGAGGAGATGTCAGGGTTAATTTTTTTACGCAGAGAGTGGTGAGTGCATGGAATGGGCTGCCGGCAACGGTAGTAGAGGATACGATAGGGTCTTTTAAGAGACTCCTGGATAGGTACATGGAGCTTAGAAAAATAAAGGGCTTTGGGTAACCCGAGGTAATTTCTAAAGTAAGTACATGTTTGGCACAGCATTGTGGGCTGAAAGGCCTGTATTGTGTTGTAGGTTTTCTATGTTTCTATGTATGAGTTCATACATAAGTTTGATACACAAATTATTTCTTCAGGCATGATCCAAGAAGAATCCAAGATTTCTTCTTTTTTAGCCCTTTACCTTTTCCAGCTATCACTTCCCAGCTTTTTACATCATTCCCCCCTCCCCTGCCCACCTGACTTCACCTTTCACCTTCTAGCTTGTACTTCATCCCTTCCCCCCACCTTCTTATTTTGGCATCTTCCCCCTTCCTTTACAGTCTTGATGAAGTGTCTCGGGCCAAAATATTGAACGTTTATTCCCTTCCACTAATGTTGCCTGACCTGCTGAGGTTTTTCAGTGTTTTGTATGTTGCTCTGGATTTCCAGCATCTTCAGAATCTGTTGTGTTTATCATCCAATTTTGGTCAGTTTCCAGTTTAGCGTAAAGAGCAGCAAAACTACACCTGCTCCATCATGCATCAATGACATGATTACAGAATTCCTTAGATGGAGGACTCTTGCAGAGGGTCACTTGTGATATCATTATTCTCTGCAGAAATATTCCAGTAAATACTCAGTGAAGTTGTCATAAACCTTTCGCTTATAACAGAACTCTAAATGCCAAGTTCACTCCCCAACAATATTTATACCTGCTATTTAATCAATGGGAGAAAGTCATTAGCATAATATGAGCAGATTGCAATGTTTTAACCTAATCAGAATTATTGGTTTTGCATTTACCATATGTAGCAATTCCACTTAAGTAAATGGGGAATAGGATAAGAGTTGTGAGATTGTAATAAATTCTGGGCCTGATGTTCAGTACTATATTATTCCATCAGTCAGATAATAGGAGAGTGCCTTACTCGCTGTGTAATTTAAAGGACAACATCATCTCGATTATAAATGCAGTTAACTAAAAGGTCACAATATTATTGTTTTGCCAGGTTTTCTGGTTCAGTTCTTTCTTTGTTATCTGGTCTGTGTCTGGAAACCTGGAATCATAACACCCCACTTCTCCTTGACAGAGTGAACAGTATGCAGTCAGTTAAATACAGCAGATGTAAGACTATTGTTGGGATGTGGAACCAGGCAGGCAGATTGAGTTAAAGGTAAAAAGACCTAAGGATTAGCTTTAGTCCTGTTGAAGGGTCTCAGCCCAAAATATCGACTGTTTATTCATTTCCATAGATGCTGCTGACCTGCTAAGTTCCTTGATCATTTTATGTGTGTTGCTCAAGATTAGTTCTATTTGTCACATGTACATCATACAGTGAAATGTGTCATTTTGTGCCGGTCCAAGGATTGTGCTGGGGCCATGCTTCCGGTGTCAACGCAGCATGCTTACAACTTCCTAACTGTAATTGTATGCCTTTGGAAGGTGTGATGAAATCCACACATCTGGAAGAAACCCACGCGGTTTCGGAGAGAACATACAAACTCCTTACAGACAGTGGCATGAATTGAACCCTGATCAGTGATTGCTGGCACTGTGAAATGATTGTGCTATCTGCTATGGTACTGTTCCACCCAATGTATGATACAGAATATTGAGGGGAGATGTTAAAATTTAATGGAACAATATAGGTCATTGGTATTGGTTTATTATTGTGACATGTACCGAGATACAAAGAAGAACTTGTCTTGAATACTGTTTATACAGATTGCAACATTACACGGTGCATTGAGCCAGAATAAAGTGAAACAATACAATGCAGAATGTAGTGTAAAAGCTACTGAAAAAGTTCAGGTAAATGATAAAGTGCAAGATCATATCGAGGTAGATTGTGAGACCAAGAGTCCATCTTATCGTACAAGAGGTGTGTTCAATAGTCTTATAATAATGGGATTGAAGCCTTGAGCCTGGTGATATGCGCTTTCAAGCTTTTAGATCTTCTGTCCGATAAGAGCGGAGAGGAGAGGGAATATCTGGGCTGGGTGGGGTCTTTGATTATATTGGCTGCTTTACTGAGGCAGTGAGAAGTATAGACAGAGTTCATGGAGGGCAGGCTGATTTCTATGATGTGCTGAGCTCTGACAATAACTATCTAGTTTCCTGCAGTCACATGTAGAGCAGTTACCATACCAAGCCATTATGCATCCTGGAATTAGAATACACCGTTGGGGAGTCTGAAAAAGGAGTGTAGCAAAAAAAAGTTAATTTGTGACCCAAGCTCCTGAGCTAGGCTTGAATAAAAATGTGAAAGCTGAGATTGATAGGTTTTTTTTGTTGGTTAAATATGCTAAGGGTTGTAGAACCAAGGGCAATAGGACGGAAATAAGGGTCAGAGGTGGTGATCTGGAGCTCACTGCCTGCATGAATGGTAAAGACAGAAACAATTATATATAGTAAAGACTGTCAAGAGGACCACTAGGGTCTCCCTCTTCCCTATTTGTGACATTTACCAGGAGCATTGTATATGAAGGGCCTGAAACATTGTACCACCTATCCCACCGTCTCTTTGACCCACTACTGTCAAGAAGGAATAACAGCAGCACCAAGACTAGGACTGTCAGAATGGGCAACAGTTTCTTCCCTCAGCCTGTGAGACTAATGGACACTCTGTCACCCCTGAGATCTTGTTACTAGAACAGTGAGCTGTTTACTGTTTACCTGTGATGTGCATTACATGCATTTTGAATTATATTAATTTACAGTGTTTATGATAATATTTTGGCTTACACTGTACACTGTGTGTGATACATGTTTTGTGAATGTACTGTGGTCCAGAGCAACATTGTTTCATTTGGTTGTATATACGTACAGATGACAATAAACTTGAACTTGATCAAAATTATCTGGATGAGCATTTGTATAACAAGGGGTTACAAAGACATGGACTAAATGCTTGGGTTGTGTCACACAAGACACTGCTGATACTGGAATCTGGTATAATAAGCAATCTGGTGGAACATCTCAGCAGGTCGAGCAGAATCTGTGTGAGGAGAGGAACATAGAACAGTTCAGGCTCTTTGGCGCATAAAGTTGTGTCAACCTTTTAACCTAAGCTAAATTCAATCTAACCCATCTTTCCTACATAACCCTACATTTTTCTTTCATCTATGTGCCTATCTAAAGGATTCTTAAATATCCCTGTGACTACCCCTGGCAAGGCATTTCATGCACTCTCCATTTTGTGTAAAGAACTTGCCTCTGACATCTCTCCTTATACTTTTTTTACAATCAGCTTAAAATTATGCACCCTTGTATTAGCCATTTCTGCCTGGGGAAAAATGTCTTTGGCTATCCACTTTATCTAGGAACAGTTGACGTTTCTGGTAGAAACCCTGCATTTAGGTTTTCTTTCCTCCTACAGATGCCATTCTACCTGCTGAGTTCCTTTAACAGGTTGTTTGTATCAGGAAATGCAGTGGAGGCTTGACCCAAAAGCAGAGATGATTTAGGAATAAGTGATAACTTTAACAGTAGGCTGCAAAATAACAAGCCACAAGGGGGCCACGAAACAAGAGAGAACAAAAACTAAACACAACTGGCAACAAGGTAAATTTAGACAGGGAGAATGAAGGCTAGGAGCAACTGGTGGAGGTTGGCTGGTTTGATAAGTGACAAAGGACTGTGGATGAGAACTGGGTTAAATAGGCTGCAGGTGATGAGTCTGGAATGAAGGGCAGGTGAATCCTATTAGCTGGGTGGAGACTGGGAGATGCCTGCAGGTGCAGGCTGTGAGGTGTCAGTGGTAGCAGGCCTGGCAGTTTGTGCCTGGGTAGGATGTCAGAGTGGGATTTCTTCTCACATTAATATGATCAGTCAAACAGCCTCCTGTTGTGTCATGAATTACTATTTTCTAAAAAATACTACAACTTTAAGATATGGATAATTCACAAACTAATTAATGGCGGACCAGGGTTAATGGGATGAATTCTGCTCTTCTGTTCCTATGATTATGTGTACCATCAAGATTGGATACCAGTAGAAATCACCTCATGTCTGTAGTTTGACCCTGTGATGATAACAGTAAAAGATTGTTAGAACAGCCAGGTTCATAATCAGAAGTAGAGGATGATGGAGGTGGTTGTGTATTTATCATTGCTGGAAAACTATATTCAACATCACCGTATACATTATTACACAGAGAGGTTTGCGATGCCGGTATCAACAATTGCTTGGATTTATGTAGTGCTTTAATGTGAGAAAACATCCCAAGACATTTAACAAACTCAACAGGAGGCGAACCATCTTCACACAGTAAGTGATTTGATCTAGAATGCTTTGCCTCAAGGTGGTGGAGACAGATTCAATGATGTTCAGAAAGGAACTGGATAAGTTGAGAGATAAGGGGGACAGAATATAGGTGAGGAAAAATTAAGGAACGGTACTAACTGCACCCTAGAGAATAAAAGCTGGTCAAGGATAAATGGCTTGTTAGTGTCCTTCTATGTTGTAAAGATTCCATGATTCTATATTTATCTCCATACTACTGTACCTCAGAACAACACCTCATTTTACACCAGTATCCTTGACTTCACAGCCAATAGATTCAACATAGGTGCCTGACAAGGCTGTGTCCTCAGTGCCGTACTCTAGCCCCCTGTATGCTCACAACTGTGTGGCAAGATTCTGCTCTAACTTCAACTGCAGGTCTGTAGTGGGCCGCATCACAAATAAAGATGATTTGGAGTATAGAAGGGAGATAGGGAGGCTAGTGACATGGTGTCATGACAACAATCTTTCCCACAATGTCAACAAAACAAAAGACCATAAGACATAGGAGCAGAATTAGGCCATCTGGCCCATTGAGTCTGCTCCGCCATTCAATCATGGCTGATACCTTTTTCTTTCTCCTCCTCAACCCCGGTTCCTGGCCTTCTCCCCGTAAACTTTGATGCCATGTCCAATCAAGAACCTACCAATCTCTGCCTTAAACACCCAACGGCCTGGCCTCCACAGCTGCATGTGGCAACAAATTCTACAAATTCACCACCCTTTGGCTAAAGGGATTTCTCTGCATCTCTGTTTTGAAAGGGTGCCTCTCTATCCTGAGGCTGTGCTCTCTTGTCCTAGACTCTCCCACCGTGGGAAACATCCTTTCCACATCTACTCTGTCTAGGCCTTTCATCATTCGAAAGGTTTCAATGAGATCCCCCCTCATCCTTCTGAATTCCAGTGAGTACAGACCCAAAACCATCAAACATTCCTCATATGATAACCCTTTCATTCCTGGAATCATCCATGTGAACCTCCTCTGGACCCTCTCCAATGCCAGCACATCTTTTCTAAGATGAGGGGCCCAAAATTGTTCACAATACTCAAAGTGAGGCCTCACCAGTGCCTTATAAAGCCTCAGCATCACATCCTTGATCTTGTATTCCAGACCTCTTGAAATGAATGCTAACATGGTATTTACCTTCCTCACCACCGACTCAACCTGCAAGTTAACCTTCAGGGTGTTCTGCACAAGGACTCCCAAGTCAGATTTTTGGATTTTCTCCCCATTTAGAAAATAGTCTGCACATTTATTTCTACTACTGAAGTGCATGACCATGCATTTTCCAACTTTGTATTTCATGTGCCACTTTCTTGCCCATTCTCTTAATCTGAAAAAGTCTTTCTGCATCCTACCTGTTTCTTCAACACTACCTGCCCCTCCACCAATCTTCATATCATCTGCAAACTTGGCAACAAAGCCATCTATTCCATCATCTAAATCATTTACATACAGCATAAAAAGAAGTGGTCCCAACACCGACCCCTGCGGACACCACTAGTCACTGGCAGCCAACCAGAAAAGGATCCTTTTATTCCCACTCACTGCCTCCTACCAATCAGCCAATGCTCTAACCACGTTAGTAATACCATGGGCTCTTAACTTGGTAAGCAGCCTCATGTGTAGCACCCGGTCAAAGGGCTTCTGAAAGTCCAAATATAATATACAACATTCACTGCATCCCCTTTATCTATCCTACTTGTAATCTCCTCAAAGAATTCTGAAAGGTTCGTCAGGCAGGATTTTCCCTGAAGGAAACCATGCTGACTTTGTATATCTTGCCCTGTGTCACCAAGTACTCCATCACCTCATCCTTAACGATTGACTCTAACATCTTCCCAACCACTGAGGCAGGCTAACTGGTCTATAATTTCCTTTTCGCTGCCTTCCTCCTTTCTTAAAGAGTGGAGTGACATCTGCAATTTCCAGTCCTCTGGCATCATGCCAGAATCCAATGATGTCTGAAAGATCATTTCTAATGCCACCTCAATCTATAACATTACTGCTTTCAGAACCCTTGGATGCAGTTCATCTGGTCCGGCTGACTTACGTACTTTTAGGTCTTTCAGCTTTTTGGGCTTCTTCTCTCTTGTAATAGTAACTGCACGCACTCACTTCCTTCACACACTACAACATCAGGCATACTGCTAGTGACCTCCACAGTGAAGACTAATCAAATACTCATTTAGTTCATCAGCCATCTCCTTGTCCCCTGTTATTACTTCTCCCACTTCATTTTCTAGTGGTCCTATATCCACTCTCATTTCTCTTTTATTTTTAACATACTTGAAAAAAACTTTTACTATCCACTTTGATATTATTTGCTAGCTTGCTTTCATATTTCATCTTTTCCTTTCTAATGATTTTTTTAGTTGCTCTCTGTAGGTTTTTATAAAGTGCCCAATCCTCTTTCTTCCTACTAATTTTTGCTTTGTTGTGTGCCCTTTCTTTTGCCTCTACAATGGCTTTGACTTCCCTTGTCAGCCATGGTTGTACTATTTTACCATTTGAGTATTTTTTCCATTTTTGGAATACATGTGTCCTGCACCTTCCTCATTTTTCCCAGAAACGCATGCCATTCCTGCTCTGCTGACATCCCTGCCAGTAGCTCCTTCCAGTTTACTTTGGCCAACTCCTCTCTCCTCACTGTAATTTACCTTATTCCACTGAAATACTGCTACATCAGACTTTACTTTCTCCCTATCAAATTACAAGTTGAACTCAGTCATATTATGATCACTGGTTCCTAAGGGTTCTTTTACGTTAAACTCCCTAATCACCTCCGGTTCATTACATAACACCCAATCCAGTATAGCTGATCCCCTAGTAGACTCAACGACAAACTGCTTCAAAAAGCTATCTCTTAGACATTCAGCAAACTCACTCTCTTGAGATCCATTACCAACATGACTTTTCCAATTGACCTGCATGTTAAAATCTCCCATGACTACCATAACATTGCCCTTTTGACTTGCCTTTTCTATTTCCTGTTGTAACCTGTGATTCACCTCCCAGCCACTGTTGGGAGGCCTGTATATAGCTGCCATCAACGTCCTTTTACTCTTGCAGTTTCTTAACTCAACCCACAAGGATTCAACATCTTCCAATCCTATGTCACATCTTTCTACAGATTTGATGCTGTTCTTTACCAGTAGAGCCACACCACCCCCTCTGCCTACCTTCCTATCCCTCCGATATAATGTGTAACCTTGGACATTCAGCTCCCAACTACAACCATACGTCAGCCACAATATAGTGATGGCCACCACATCATACCTGGTAACCTGTAATACTGCAACAAGATCATCCACTTGATTTCTTATCTTACGCGCATTTAGATACAACATCTTGATTCCTGTATTTGCTATCCTTTCTGATTCTGCATCCCTAATGATTTGATACACAACCTGTTGGCTGCAACTAAGTCCCATCACCTGCCTGCCTTTCCAGACAGTCTGACTGCATGCTATCTTTACTTTTTTACCAAAAGAGCTGGTAATTGACTTCAAGAAAGGGGGCAGTGCATATGTTCCTGTTTACATCAACAGTGCTGAGGTCAAGAAGGTTTTCAGGGAAGCACAAGCCGTCTGTTGTTGTGATTGGTGGCGAAAGCATCAATGATTTCCTGGATGTCAAGTGCTTTGGTCCTCCGGCTGTTTATGGCCAACAGGGCCAAGTTGCTGTTCCGAGCGTCGCTGCTGCTATTCCTTAGGTAGTTTTTGAGGCATCTGAGGCAAGAGAAACTCCATTTGCATGAGGCAGATGTCACAGGTAGAGTCAGTGATATGCAGCTTAGTTTGTATAAATCTATAAATGCATCACGGTAGGGTCTCATTAGAGCTAGAAATTCTACTGTGTCATTCCCTGTCTGTCCTTGCTTTTGTTTTGTTTCCAGCAGATGCCGATCCTGATGTAGCTCTGCAGTCAGGTTCACTTCAGTCACTCCATAGTATTGGGCCATTGGGCAAAGACAGTTCTTGTCTAGGAAGGCAAACAACAGGAATTCTGCAGATGCTGGAAATTCAAGCAACACACATCAAAGTTGCTGGTGAATGCAGCAGGCCAGGCAGCATCTCTAGGAAGAACTTGTGTTTGGGACTCAATGCTGAGACCTCGGTCAGAACACCCCCAGTCTCAATTGAGAACCATCTTTTCATTTCAGTCAGTAGTCTCTCTATAACCGGATAGAAACAGTGCTTGTGAAGGTCATCAAAGGATGTGACAGGTGTGCGTTCAGTTTGGGCCTCAACAACAAAATCATGTAGGTGGTGGGGTGGCTGGGCCTGTCTCCTTTCATGTGGTCTGCTCTGTATACTGACCTTGACACACAGGTCCCTAGCTCTTGTCTGAATTTCACTCCATGATTCCTCTCCCCGTTTTGCTGAGAGTGCATCGATAATAGACTGAGCCAAGTCCACAGTGGATGAAATTTCCAAACTGGGGGATTGTAGCTGGTCTGACATGAACTTGGTGACTCGGAATAAATCCTCAAACAGAGTGAGAAGTAAAGCAAACTGCTCGTCAATCAGTCCATTTACAGCTCTGGCCTCCATTTTCCTCCGTGCATTTGGTTGACCCATAATATCGTGTAGTGTAGCTAGAATGGCAGGGAGTGATTTCCTTATAGCCCACAAAGCTGTATACTGCCATGCCCAGTGTGTATCTGACAATTTCTTCAACTCCACGGGCTGTGCAGTTGATTCCAGTTCTCTCTGTTTCTTCATGAAAAGATCATGGGCAACAGAGTTTGAAAAGAAGTTGTAAAGCAGCTGCACAGTTTCAAAAAACTCACCTGTTCGCTTGTTGTACATTGCTCACAACATCCACTAAAAAAAGGTTAAGTCTGTGAGCATGGCAGTGTATATATAATGCCTGCGGGACCTCTTTCCTGAACCTCTCTTGTACCCCGTTATTGCACCCGGACATCACTGCCGCCCCGTCGTAACACTGACCTATACACATGTTCTTATCAATAACATACTGGGCAAGTGTCTGTTCAATGATTTTAAGAAGCGACTCTGCGTCCAACCCTGTTGCTGGAGTGAAATGCAAGAATCCTTCAAGCACTGTTTCGTTATTCGAATACCGCACCACCACTGATATTTGCTCCTTTTTACTCAAGTCTTTACTTTCATCCACCATGATGGCAAAATGTCCAGCCTCCTTAACTTCTGAGCTTATTTGATGTCTGACCATATCTGCCATAATACCCATAATTTCATTTTGGTTATCGTGATGGGTGTTTTTTACATTTCCAGGATTGTCCTCTGTTTTTTTAGCTACAGTCTTATCAAACTGTCCAATTACACTGAGCAACTCAATGAAGTTTCCCCTATTGCCAGATCCATCATCCTCCCGGTGTCCTCGCTGGGCAATGCCTTGACATGCAGTATAGCGTAGAAACTCAACTACTGCTCTCATATACTCACAATTTTCTTGGACAATCTTTGCATGTCCTTTATCAAGCATATTTCCCAATTTTGAACCGTCTTGTTTTCTCAATCTGAATTTGGCCCATGCCTCCATAGCAAACTTATGAGCTGCACTTACATGGTGGGTTTTGAAAGCTGTTGTAGCTTTCCGCCAATTGCGCTAACCACTGACAGTGAAGGTCGGCTCAGAACGGAACCCATGTCCTCCACACAGGAAATGCCTGCATGCAAAGCAGAACGTAGTATCTTTCATGATCGAATATTCCAGCCAGTCAAACCAGCCACGAATAAAACTCGTTTGCTGATTGCCAAACTGTTGCGAGTAGCGAAGGGTACTTTCTCAATGCTGGCTGACGGGGTCTTTCCTCATGCTGCTGGCTAACATCAGTAACAGTATTCCCACTAGCACTAAGAGCAGCTTCAGCCACGTTCTCTTCTGGTTCCCGCTCCATTTCTTGTTCCTCTACTTCACCCTCACACTCCTTCGGTGAACTGCTGTCATTCTCATCCCCACTTACTTCTTTCTGCATGTCACTATAAATTAAGACATGCTCAGGCTGAGACACCACTGATTCCTCTGGATGAGCTCGTTTTCTCACTAAAAATCGATCCATTTTTCACACCGGCCAAAATAATGCACGTGCCAGGTCCACGCTAGCTTGTAAAAGCACAATGTGGTGTGTGTGTGTCTGTGTGTGTGTGTGTGTGTGTGTGTGTGTGTGTGTGTGGCATCCGTTAGTCTTGCGAGACCATGGATCTGCGCCTGGATGTATACTATCAATTTCTCGTGTGAGTGAAAGTAAGTGACATCATCACCTTATAGATCAGCTTACCTGATCTGAGGACAGCAACGGCAAGACATTGACAACGAACAAATAAGCAGAAGTGTAGAGTGGATCTGACCTTAGACCAGCACAGAGTTTATAACTTTATTGCTGTGTGGGTGCTATGGTAATTGGGGGCGCTGTTTCACTAGATCAACTAGAGAAACAAGCTGTGTTCAAAACTATACAGAGAAGACAAAGCAGCTGCAATTTGTATGTCAAATTTCAGTTAATTTCTTGGTGGTGCTATGGTGGCGCTATTGTAATTTCTGCTGGTGCTATAGCACCAGCTAGCACCACCTCAGCACTGCCCCTGATCACGATTCTGTCTACACCTCACACTGCTTCTGTAAAGTAGCCAGCATAATCAAAAGATCTTGCCTATCCTGGACTTCTCCACCCTCTTCCATTGGGCAGAAGATACAAAAGCCTGAAAGCATGTACTATTGATTTCTTAGTATGATAAGATGGACTCTTAAGCTTGATACACGATTAACCCCTATTGTCTATCTGCCCTGCATTTTCTCTGTAACTGTAACACTTTAACATTAGCTTTATTTGCATCAAAATATTGAAACATTAAGTGTGTATGTGATATAATGAAGGTGTTATTTGCATCAAAACTAACTTGCAAAAATTGTGTTGGGCAGCCCAAAGTAACCACGCTTCTGGCACCAACACAGCATGCCCACAACTCACTAAACTGAGCCATATGTCTTTGGAATGTGGGATGGATCCAGAATATCTAAGGAAGCCCATACTGTCATGGAGAGAATGTACAAATTCCTTGCAGGCAGCGTTGGGAGTTGAAACTGATCATTGATCACTGGCACTAGAAAGTGATACGCTGACCACTACTCTGCCTTGTTGCTCCTGCGTTCTGCATCCTGTTATTGTTTTACATTGTACAACATCAATGCACCGTTGTAATAAATTGATCTGTATGGATGGCATACAAGACAAGTTTTTCACTGTACCTCAGTATATGTGACAGCATTAAACCAATTCATCTACTTAACAATTTACCATGTTAAAGAAGGAATGAGAGTAGAGAGGTTAAGGAGAGAGTTGCTGAGATTGGAGCTGAAAGGGATAGCTGTTCATGGTAGTACAATGTGGAAAAGAGTAGAACTGGAGGAGGGAGAGTTTTCAGAGTTGTAGAACCAGATTGGGTCACAAAGATTGGCGGTAATATGGCAAATGGTTTATCATTGTCACATGTAGTGAGGTGCAGTGAAAAATTTTATTTTACATGCCATCAGTTCATCACATCAGTACACTGAGGTACTACAAGAGAAAAGCAAAACAATGTTACAGAGAAAGTACACTGTAGGTAGTCAATAAGGCGCAAGGCCATGAGGACGTAATCAGTCCATTTTATTGTACAAGTGGTCCATTCAAAAGTCTTATAACAGCAGGATAGAAACTGTCCTTGAACCTAGTTGTACGTGCTTTCAGACTTCTGATAGTAGGGAAGAGAAGAAAAAATGACCAAGGTCAGAGGGATGTGTGTGAGGGATTATCAATCATCTGGTCACCCTGGTCTGATTTGGTATTTTGTGTTGGTGGTAATGGTTAGAATGTGGATATTGGCACTGGTTTGCAGAGATTTGCAAGCTCCTGATCTGTCTAGTAGATTGTCTTTTAAGATCCATGCAGAAAATGCCTGCCTCTGCTTAATTGAAAGATGAGAATTTGCTGCTGAGTAGGTATAATACTTGGAACCTCCTACCCTTGATGCTTTGCCTTATAGCTCAGAGTTTTCCGCTGTTCTCAGGTACCATCTGTTGTATTTAGTTTTCAAGACTGCAATGTGTAAAAACTCCATATTTGCATGTCATTTGCTGTGAGATATCCCTGGATTGATGCAGGCAATGAAAATTCTTCTTGAGGAAACCTATGGAATTTTCCACCACAATCCTGGTTCTTTAGTGGCAATTCTTCTTGTGATTCAAAAAACTTGCATATAAAGGGAGTGAAAAGCTTTCCTGTACACTAAAAAAGTTTGGAGAGCCCTTGTGGGACATGTGTAAGCAACAGCTGTGTGTGTATATATATATTAAGCCAGCATTACCTGCAAGTCTTAGTGCCCGCTGAAGTGTAATTTTTTCCTCCCTGAAGTCCAAGTTGATGGAATAATTTCTTTGTGAATATAATGTCTGAGTGACCTGTTTTGTGAGCAGCGCATTGGAAAACATGGCCCTATTTAGCTGCAGACACTTGGAGTGATCCTGTAGTGAGGAATCTCAGAGTCACCTTGACTTTCAACGCTACAGAGAAAGCAATCTAGACGAAGAAGCACTGCTTTAGGTCTTCCTGCAGAATGTCACATTCCTCCGTAACATCAACTTCACAAAGTGTAACCCGATGAATACGTTGTTCATTATAGTGTCCACTCAAGATGTGGTGTTTCTAAAGACTCTCTATAAGCGAGCTCTTCTCTGATGGGTATGTGTCTGTTTCAGAAAGTCGCTAATATGATTTACTCTTGCTAACATTGAAAACTGATGTCTCAATGCTCATTTTTTCAGTGTTAAATTATTAATTTCTAAGTACCTGTTTCTTAAATTAAATGGACCATTAGCTTTCTTTAACATTAGATTTTTGTTCAGAAAATACTCAAGAACAAACTTGAGGGCATTAAGAATGAAGTTTTAATGCTGTTAGAGAAATGGACAACATTTGTCACTGAACAATAATCATCCAAATAGACTATGCCGTGTTCACTTCGTGGGGCTTTGTACTGTATATAAATTCGGTGCCACATTTCTCAACAAAGCACTATGCTTTGAAGAATTGAAGGTTGTTTCTTGTTTTTTTTTGAATATTTGCAACATGAAAATAATTTTAAAAATCTAGACTTGTCTCTTAGGTACGGAGATAAGTATTCTGAGAAATCTGAATTCAATTAGTGTACATGATCGCAATAGGCCCCAAATCTTAGTGTAAATTAAGTGTGTTTGAAGTTGTCATAACTGTAATATTGCATTTTGGTAAATGGAAATCTGAAGAGGTGAAAGGCAGACATTTGAATTGACATTGCCTACTTAACTCCTTTACAAGATTAACTCCCCTCTCAAAGTTTCCTCTTATTAAACAGGGAGAAAATTCAAAAATCAGAAGTGCAAGAGGACTTGAGAGTCCTCATGCAGAATTCCCTGAAGGTTAACTTGCAGGCTGAATGGGTGGTTAAGAAGGCAAATGCAACGTTAGTACTGTATTCATTTTGAGATTAGACTGTAAAAGCTAGGGTGTAAGGCAATAGTCATACTTCACTTGGAGTACTTTGAGCAGTTTTCGGCCCCTTATCTAAGAAACCTCCAAGAGGACCACAACCTTGTTGTAGGGTTTGGAGGCTTGCATGCCTCAATGACCTGGAGAGCTATGTTGGCTGGAGTCAGGGCCTTGTGCAAAACAGGTCAAAGGGTAGAAGTCAGACTAAGAGTGGTTCACCAGTCCTCCAGGTTCAGGGGTTCAGCTCAGGGCTAACAACCCTGAATGGTCAACAAAAATTGTAATGGAAACAGCAATGAAGAACCCTTTTATACCTGGGTGTGATGGTATGGATAATGAGGACCTTCATTGCTGCCCTAAATGCCACTGGCATAATGGGTAGTAAGTAATTAAGTATCTAAGAAAATTTGTGCTGGCATTGGAGAGGGGTTCATGCGAATATTCCAAGAATGAAAGGTTAACATATGAGGAGTGTTTGTTGGCTTTGGGCCTGTACTCACTGGAATTTAGAAGAATTGGTGGGGGTGGGGGGATCTCACTGAAACCTATCGAATATTGAAAGGCCTAGAGAGAGTGGATGTGGAGTGGATAGGAGATGTCTTTCCTATAGTGGGAGAGACTAGGATCAGAGAGCAGAGCTTCAGAATAGAAGGATATCCCTTTAGAACAGAGATGAGAAGGAATTTCTTTAGCCAGTGAATGTGTGGAATTAATTGCCACAGATGGCTGTCGAGGCTAAGTCATTAGGTATATTTAGAAAGATAGTTGATAGGTTATTGATTAGTCAGGGCATCAATGGTTACAGGGTGAAGGCAGGAAAATGGGGTTGAGAGGGATAATGAATCATCCATCATGAAATGGCAGAGCAGACTCAATCGGCAAACTAGCCTAATTCTGGTCCTAAATTTTATGGTCTTTTTGTCTTATGGAAATAGGAAGAGGTAGAACTGATATTTAAATTAAACTAGATGTGAAATAGTGGAGCAGTATGAACAATTAAGACCACAAGACATAGGAATAGAATGAGGCCATTTGACCCATCTAGTCTGTTTCGCATGGCTGATTTATTATCCCTCTCAAACCTATTTTTTTTGGTTTTCTCCTGGTAACCTTTAACACCCTTACTGATTAAGAATCTATTAACCTCCACTTTAAATATACACAATGACTTGGCCTCCACAGCTGTCTGTGGTAATGAATTCCACAGTGTCATCATCCTTTGGCTAAAGAAATTTCTCCTCATCTCTGTTCTATAGAGATGCCCTTCAATTCTGAGGCTGTGCCCTCTGGTCCTTGACTCCCCGAATATAGAAAACATCGTCACCACTATCACTCTATTTCGGTCTTTCAATATCACTCCATATTTTTCCAAAAGACCCCCTGCAACCTTTTACAATTCTGATAAATTTAATTGCTCCTCTACTCTAATCAACTCTGCCTTTTGCATCCCTTTTCATAAACAGCAAAGAAATTGCTCATCTTGGGAGATGATGAAGTGATGTGGAGATTGCAATGAATTAATATAGTACTTCTCCTGACTTGGACTCTCATTAATTTATTGCTTCACTGTAAACATATTAACCCTTTGATAGCCTTCTTTTTTATTCTGACAGTTTTTAACCATGTTGGCCTCCACGTATTCCCTGAAGTCCATCCCTTTTCAAGAGCTGGCCAGAACATCATATAGTAAAGTAAGTGACTTACTTAATATTAGCCTGTATAATTTTTATGAGAGGAAGTAAAAAAAAACTTAGTTGATACTTGGACCGAGAGTCTGCAGTCATCATGTAGAATCGGTCATGCTGGCACACCTTTGCTCAAAGGAAGCTGAAGGACGACTGACGATAATGTTTAAAATGATAAAGAGCTTCACACTGTAGATGTCAGGATGTTTTCAGTGCGCAATAGTCAATAACTGGAGCTATGAATATAAAATGCTTAATTACACTTTATGATAAATTTAGGAGAAACTTATTGACTATCATGAGTATGTGGAATTCAGGTGGCTAAGCCAAATATTTAAATGGAAACTGGATAAGTAAGTCCAAAAGACATAGGAGCAGAATTAGGCTGTGTTTTAACTTCGAATGGATTTAATTTCTATCTCCATGTGAACGTAGGAAAAACAAGTCTTTGGAACAAAAGAGCTCAGTGATTTAAAAATGTGGCTGTTCTGACTGAGGTGTGGTTGGCAGAAGCTCAGTGAATGATTAGTTGCGCTTTAGTTTCTGTCCGTGTCAGCAGGAGCCGATGAGGCCCAAGTAGCTATGACAAGAAACCCATTTGTCTTCTGATGTGCAAGGCTCATGGATTAGGAAGGGGGGTTACCAAGGAGAGGGATAAAACTTGAGGATCAGCATTCATGGGAGAACATGGTGTATAAGGATTTCGGGGAGAGTAATGGGTTAAAATCTAACTTGTGAGCGAAGTATTTTAAATGGAAGAGATTACTTTAGGGAACTGGCCGTGACTACTGCAGCTCCCCACAATGCAGCATGTGAGAGAAAATGCCTTAGATAAAGGCTGTGACAGCACTGCACTCTGAGGCATCTGTTCACGTGTCTTCAAACTGGAGAGGTCTTGGCAATGGATGGACTTGGCTGTGACTGCTAACACAGCCAATGCAGTTACGTCATACACAAATCTTATTCATCCACAGTATTAAAAGACTACTTGAACATTTACAACAACATACATCAAAGTTGCTGGTGAACGCAGCAGTCCAAGCAGCATCTATAGGAAGAGGCGCAGTCGACGTTTCTGGCCGAGACCCTTCGTCAGGACTGGCGAAGGGTCTCAGCCTGAAATGTCGACTGCGCCTCTTCCTATAGATGCTGCTTGGCCTGCTGCGTTCACCAGCAACTTTGATGTATGTTGCTTGAATTTCCAGCATCTGCAGAATTCCTGTTGTTTGAACATTTACAACTTTTTTTGACAAAAAATTCTGCAAATGCTGGAAATCTTGAGCAACACACATAAGGGAGGGAAGTAAACAGTCGACATTTTAGGCTGAGTTCTGATGAAGGGTCACTTCCCTCCATAGATGCTGTCTGGCCCGCTAAGTTCCTCCAGCATTTAGTGTGTGTAAACAACATTTTTTTGGTTCATTTATCGCCCACATAAATTCCATAAGAGCAAATTTTATTCTGAATTTTAAATATTTGGATGGTAATTTGTGAATTCATGTTGAATTGGGTGTAGGAAATTTAGAACACAAGGGATTGTGCAGATGCTGAAAATCCTGAACAACACACACAAAATTCTAGAGGAACTCAGCAAGCCAGGCAGCATCTATGGAGGAGAATAAACAGTCCATGTTTTGGGCCAAGATCCTTCATCAGGACTGATGACATGAGCCCTGATGAAGGATCTTAGCTCAAAATAGCAACTGTTTATTCCTCTGCGTAGATGCTGCTTGACTTGCTGATTTCCTCCGATAATTTGTGTGCATTGCATATAAAATTTGACTTCCTCTGTATTTGCTTCAGGGTACAGAGCTTTGGCAGTTTGTAGAAGTTGCAAGCTAGGAGGTCAGGAATACATTGCCACTAAAGGGTTAAAATGTGTAAATCATCTTTGGTGCTGATGGAGAGTGGAGGCTGTTGTGGATGTTGTTTTGTAACCAGTTTCCTGGAAGAGAGGGAGAGAGCATTTAAAGCTAAGATTTCACATTTGCTCTCTATCTATCTTCCTGAATAGATGGAAAACTCTGAATGAGAACACGTGGTGTTCTATTAAACCCGCCATCCCAACAGGCGCCTACGAAAGACTTAAATAAAATTGATTGAGAGGAAAAATGCATCATTTCCACAATTCATATCTTATAGATGGTTGATTTCTAATGTTAACCTTTGCTGTACTATCTGTCCAGACAGTAGAAGGAAATCTAATTTGCTACATAATGCTGTTGTAATGGTTAAACTGCTTTAGAATCTTTGTCATAGAGCACTACGGCACAGAAACAGTCCCTTCAGCCCATCTAGTCTGTATCAAAATATTATTCCACCTAGTCTTATCGATTTGCACCCAGACCAGAGCCCTCCGTACCCTTTCCATCCATTCACTTATAAAATCTTAAATATTGAAAAATATTTAAATTTAAGTAATAAATATTGGAATCAAGCCTGCACCTGCCACTTCCACTGGCATCTTATTTCACACTCTCACCACTTCCCGAGTGAGAAAGTTTGCCCTCGTTCCCCTTGATCACTTCACCTTTCACCCTTAGTTCTAGTCTCACACAACCTCAGTGGCTCTTGATCCTTGTTAAACAGGAAAAAAGCTTGCTCACACATGTAAGAGGATAAAAACTGCAGCTATTTATTGCTTTCCTAACAGGATACTCTTCTTTCACAGAAATCCAGAACTTGTCAGGAGCAGGTTAATAAATCTCATATTGAATGCATGATTAGAGTGCAGCTCACGAAGTTCTTCTTCTCTCAAAGTAAAGTACTTAGGCTGAGCAGAAGATTCCGAGAAAAGGTCCCTCACCCAGTCATACACTTGTGTTGAAAGGGAGTTAAAATACTGTTCAATTTTGTTTTGCAGTTCTTCTAGGTGGTTTTTAGTAAGACTTAAGACTTTCTGATATCCTTCCTCACTCTCAAGCCCAAGAAGCAGTGGAAACATTTCAAGATTTCCTTTTGCAACATGTTTTCCCAAAGACTCAGTTTCCTTTTAAATCCAAGAATATTGTCACTTAAGTCGAAACATTTTCTCCAGGACCTTGCAGAGGCTTGTTCAACTGATTCATATGATGAAAATGTCTGCTAAGTAGGCTAGTTTCTGCAGCCATTCTTCATCTTCAAAGCACTCAGCAAAATCTGGCCTACTATTTTCTTGAAAATACTCCTGCAATTTACTTTTCAGCTCAAACACCCTGTTGAAAACTCTTCCCCTGCTAAGCCACCAGATTTCTGTATGTCGCAGGAAATTAGTGTGCTCATTATCCAGGTTTTCACACAGTTTTTTAAACATTCTCGAGTGAACTGGTCTTAAAGCTACTAAATAACTTGCTTCCTGAAGCTTTTTACTGATGGTGACTTTATTTTCAAAAGCTTTAATCTGTTTGTTTTAAGATTCCAATTGTCGTTTAAAATAATCGGCACTTTTACGTGTCATATGGCTGTGATTTGTAGCTAAGTGTCTTTTCAATTTTACTGGAACGATTGCTACATTTGTAAGCTGTTTGCCACAGACTAGGCACAATGAAATAGGACAGCTTGGATCACCAGTCCATGTAAAACCCATTGATAAGTAGCTTTCATTGTAAAGATGGACTTTTTTGTATCCATTGTGAAATGACTCAGAATATTGTAATTCTTCATCATTAACTTTATCAGAATTGTCTATAGGTGTGGGCCTAGAATCCTTCTCTTCCATCTCACACCTCCTCCTTAAAAATCGCCACCTTGGACTGTCTTTAGAATGAAAATTTCCTTCCAGTTTTCTACTACACTGGTAGAATTTGTTCGCTCCCATAAGTCAGTCAGCGGAGTGTAAGGGAAACTTGGGGAGGTAATTCGGGAGGGAGAGGCTGATATCACAGCCCAAGTTGGGTGAATCCATTCAATGTTCGGAAAACACACTTCATGCTCTTCATCAGCCTACCATCCTCCCCTCCGTGCAATACAGTGCTCACCAGTATCAGCCTATTGTCCTCCCCTCCGTGCAATGCAACACTCAGTAATTATCAACAGCCTCCCCTATCTCATGTCAAAAATTGAAAATGGATTCAACCAAATAACCAAGGTCCTACAGTGCACTGCATACTGGGCTGAGAGAGCTCTGACAAGATTGTTAATGGGGCTGCTTGGCCACTGCCAACCACTGCGAGTGCTAGAATCACGCATTCAAAAAAAGATGTTTATTTTCTTTTAATTATGACCTCTCGTGGAACCTCTAGCGACCTCTCACAGAGCCTTAGTGTTCTGAGGAACTCCGGATGAGAAACCCTGCTCTAGGCGAATAACTTATTCAACCTTTCCCCGTAACTCAAGTCCTCAAGTCCCAGCAACATTATTGAAAATTTTCTTTGCACTCTTTCAATCTTATTAATTAATATCTTTCCTGTAGCTAGATGACCAGAACTGCACACAATGCTTCAAATTTGGCCTCACCAGCATCCTATACAACTTTAATATATCATTCCAACTGCTGTACTCAGTACTTTGATTTCCGAAGGCCAGTGTGCCAAAAGCTCTCTTTACAACCCGTTCTACCTATGACACTACTTTCAAGAGATTATGGAATTGTATTCCCAGATACCTCTGTTCTTCCACACTCCTCAGTGTCTTACCATTAACCGTGTAAGTTCTACTTTTGTTTTCCTCCCACAGTGCAACACCTCACCCTTGTCTGCATTAAATTCCATCTTAGTATCTTATTAACACTTTACTTTTGACATGTCTGCAGTGGCATATTCCTAATGTTACCAGTACTGAAGTCTCTGGAAGGAAGAGAACTAAAAAACGAGTCAAATCAAATTTTTTTGGCATTGAGGCGTTGGAGCAATTGGAATGGTCGGATTGGGACCTGGGAATTGAATCCACCAAACACATAATATTAAAGAACATTCAGTTTAAAACTCAGAAACTCAAATACAGGTGAGTTTTTGGAATAGATATATATTTAATACACTAATGCTGGTATTATTAAGATTAAGATTAAGATTATTTTTATTTGTCACATCTACATCAAAACATACAATGAAGTGCATTATTTACATCAAATCAAATCAGCGAGGATTGTGCTGGGTAGCCCGTGAGTGTCACCACAGTTTTGGCGGCAACCTAGTCTGCCCACAACTTACTAACAACAAATGGTATGCCTTTGGAATGTGGGAGGAAACTGGAACATCTGGGAAAAACCCACACAATCACAGGGACAACGTACAAACTCCATACAGACAAAATAACGATCTTACAACTGGCACAGTAAAGCAGAGGTCCCTAACCCTTTTTGCACCGCGGACCTGCCGACCGGGGAGGGGGTAGGGTTGCCAACAGACAAGAGTAGCAGTCAAATACGGTGTGTTTACCCTGAGAAAGACTACCATGACCATGAAGCCTTGCACGGGCACCTGTGTTCGCATGCGTGTACGTGCCGATTTTTTTCTACAAATCCTTTTTGGCGATTCTGTTTGGTGGGGGGGGCGTTGTTAATCATGACCGGAATATAGGTGATAAGTGGCTAATACACTCAATTTCGTTTCTAAAAAGGTTTATCTAACAAATTTAATATTAAGCACACAGCACATATTTTCCTCGCATGAATATAGTGATAAGTCAATTATCAGGGGAGGACAGGGGAGCTTGAAGTAAGTATTGAACGAACCTCCAGTAGAAGTGGTAGAGGCAGGTTCGATGTTGTCATTTAAAGTTAAATTGGATAGGTATATGGACAGGAAAGGAATGGAGGGTTATGGGTTGAGTGCAGGTCGGTGGGACTAGATGAGAGTAGCGTTCAGCACGGACTAGAAGGGCAGAGGCCTGTTTCTGTGCTGTAATTGTAATATGGTTATATAAGTCACTTATAAGTCAATAGCATCATAACATTTTAAGTAATGTTTGGATATTAAACACATAACACATATTTTCCTCGGATGAACATATAAAATCATTGCAACACACCAATATCGCTGAATCAGCGGGAGCCCTGGGCTTGTTTCCCTGTAACAAGGTGGTGCCATCGAGGGGTGACGGGAGACAGCGATACTCGAAGGGAGTTCCTTATGTTCAGTCTATTCTGCAATTTAGTTTTCGTTGCATTCATTGCAGAGATATGTTGGAAATGGAAGCAACGTTTTCAGTGCTTTTGTGGCTATCTCAGGGTACTTAGCCTTGACTTTGATCCAGAATGCCAGCAGGGATGTTATGTCAAACATACTTTTCAGCCCGCTGTCATTTGCAAGCTCGAGGAGTTGATCTCCTTCCCGTGCTGACATGGATGATGCGCGGGTCATGACCTCGCGTGCGTAATGACCTCGCGTGTGTTCAACTTCAACAGTGGATGTGACAGGGGATGAGGAAAGGTGCAGCTGACCCATATCGCCAAATCATATTGTTTCCTTGCGGCCCGGTAGCACATGCTTTGTGGCCCGGTACTGGTTCGCGACCCAGCGGTTGGGGACCGTTGCAGTGTAAAGCCTTATACTAACTGCTATGCTGCCATGCTGCCCAAGGTTATTCTGTAAGAATCTTTACTCCATCTTGGTCCCAAGTCATTAGTCCAATGTGGCTCGAAAGATTCTCCTGAGAGTTACCTAAAGAAGTTTTAAACTGCCAATTTCCATAATTCCATAAGTCGTCAGTTGATGATTGAACTTCAGTACTGTGATTTAGGATTTACTCACAAATTATACCAAGGAGCTACTATCAGCCAACTTCAAATTGCTAGCTTAATCATAAGAAAATAGGACTGTGCCACAAGGGCCAGATTACTGGGATTCTGGAGCTACATGACTGGGCATGTTTAACATAAATCAATCTATCCTCAAATCTTGTAACTTACTGTGGAGACTTACTCGACCATTTAATTTTACAAAAGGCTTGCATTTGCTGAGCACCTTTCACAACCAATTATGCACATTTTTTAGACACTAATTTGAGAGGTTTCGTTAGGTACTTGAATGGGAGGGAGATATAGGCTATGGTTCAGGTGCAGATTGGCAGAACTAGGCAGAAAAATATTTTGCCACAGCCTAGATGGGCTGATGAGCCTGCCTCTGTGTTGTGGTGCTGTTTGACTCTATGATTCTATAACTCTAATGGAATCATGGAATCTTATAGCACATTCAATCCCTTGTTCCTTTGTGGATTCTTTGAAAGATTTGTGCAATCGGATCAGCTTCGCCTGGTCTTGCAAAATTTCATTTAATTTTCAAACTCTTAAACAGTATTGCATGTTATAATATTTCCTTCTCTTGCCTCTGGCTTTTCTACAATTACTTTAATTTACCCTTTATGATCTTGAACCATTAAATTTCTCTGTAACCCCTTCTAAATTAAGGGTAACGATCCTAGTTGATCTGATCTTTCTGTACAATTGAAACCCTTTAGCCCTGGTACTATTCTAGTAAATCCCCTCTCCCCTTACCAAAGCCTTGCCATTTTTATAAGGTCTGTTCACAAAAATGAATACCTCAATCATTTCATACTTCTTTATTAATTCAATTATTTTTCATTCCCCTTCTGCTTTATTGGAATGTCACCTCTCCTTTGATTCTCACCTATTGTGTTCATCCAGGTTTCATCAGTCAAACTTTGGTGTCTATGCCTCACCTGTCCTGCTTCAATGTACAAAAATACTGGAAGCTGCCTGACCCATTGGGTTCTTCCAGCATTTTAGACCATAAGACATAGGGGCAGCATTAAGTCTGCTCTGCCATTCCATCATAGCTGATTCATTATCCCTCCTATCGAAGCTGCTTGTGTGTATTTCTTTGGATTTCCAGCACCTGCAGAACCTCTTGTGTTTAAGTCTGTGCATGTACCTTCACCAGAAGCATTGCAGCAAGTTTGGCTCACCATAAACTTCTGAAAGGTGTTAGGGATGTGTGGTAAATGCTTGGATCCTGAAATAGAATCCAAATCTAAACTGGTAGCGTGACGGTTAGCTTAATGGTATTATAGCACCAGTGACCTGGATTCAATTCAGCCACTGTAGCAAGTTAGTACATTCTCCCTGTGACCATGTAGATATCCTCTGGGTGCTCTGGTTCTCCCCCACCCTGACCCCCCCCCCACATTCCCAAGATGTATGGGTTAGTAGGTTAATTGGTCACATGGGTGTAATTGGACAGTCTGGTCTCATTGGGCTGGATGGGTCTGTTACTGTGCTGTATCGCTAAATAAAAAATAAATAAAATAAATTTATGTTTGGCTTTTTTTGTTTCCCAGGCCCCCATCAACTAAATTCTTCACTACACTATTCCCACAGCCAGTGGTCTTGAGTCCAGGAACTTCATACTCTTTGCCAGTCACTTTCTGTGCTGTTGAGAAGGTAACAAAAATTGTTTTACATTTTCCTTATAAGGTTAATTTATCATTATAATCAATCCCTTTTTGACATCTACCCTGGATGTACTTACAGATGTCTGGCTAATGCTACACTGGAACCTCATGTATTACTTGGAAGATTTTACCTGTGTATTATATTGCTGCATTTCATGGCATAAAGATGACATTTCTGGATTCACAGGTTAAAAATTCCTAACTGCTTTTTACTACCCTCCCCCTTTTCTTTTTGAGATATTTGTTATTTATGCCAATACTTAGGTTTAGCAAGCAAGGATCGGACTGGTGGCCCGGAGAGTTACAAGGTAGCTGGGTAGGACTGATTAGGGATGGAAGAGGAAAGGTGTGCCCGGAGTCGGATGAAGTAGGAGAGGTCCTTAATGAATACCTTGCTTCAGTATTCACCGGTGAGAGGAACTTTAACATTTGTGAGGATGGCATTAAACAGACTAATATGCTAGAACATGTTGACATTAATAAAGAGGATGTACTGGAACTTTTGAAAAACATTAGGATAGTTAAGTCCCTGGATCTGAAGGAAGTATATCCCAGGCTACTACTGGAAGAACTGGAAGAGAAGGAAGAGATTGCTGCACCTTTGGTGATGATCTTTGTGTCCTCACTGGCCACAGCAGTAGTCCCAGATGTTTGGAAGATGGCAAATGTTATTCCTTTGTTTAGGAAAGGGAATTGAGATAACCCTTGAACCTATATACCAGTGAGTCATACTTAATTGATGGACAATTTATTGGATAAGATTCTTAAAGACATCATTTGGGCAAGTATAGTCTTATTAGGGAGAGTCAACATGGCTTTGTGAGGGTAGATCATCTCTCACAAACTTTTTGAATTTTTTGAGAATTTGCAAAGTACATTGATGAAGGTGGAGCAGTGGATGTAGTATGGATTTTAGTAAGGCATTTGGTGAGGTTTCCCATGGTAGGTTCATTCAGAAAGACAGGAGACATGGGATCCAGAGAAACTTGGCTGTGTTGGATTCATAAATGGCTAGCCCATAGAAGGCAAAGAGTGGTTGTAGATGAAGCATTTTCTGCTTGGAGGTTGGGAAGCAGTGGTGTTCCACAGGGATCTGTTCTAGATCCTTGCTGTTTGTGAGTTTTATAAATGACTTGGATGATGAACTGGAATGGTGGGTTAGTGAGTTTGCAGGTTGTCGTAGGTTGCAACAGGACATTGATAAGATGCAGAGCTCAGCTGAGAAGTGGCAGATGGTGTTCCACCCAAAAAATGTGAAGTAATTCTTTTTGGAAAGTCGATTTGAAGAATACAGGTTTAATGGCAGGATTCTTAGCAATGTAGAGGAACAGACGGATCTTGGGGTCCACATGCAAAGATCCCTCAAAGTTGCTGTGCAAGTTGATAGGTTTCTAACTGGTGTTTGGCCTTCATTAGTTGAATATTGAGTTCAAGAGCTATGAGGTACTTGCAGCTCTATAAAACCCTGGTTAGACCAGAATTGGAATATTGTGTTCAGTGCTGGTCGTCTCATTACAGGAAGGATGTGGAAGCTTTCGAGAGGGTACAGAGGAGATTTACCAGGATGCTGCTTGGATTAGAGAGTATGTTTTATGAGGATAAGTTGACTGAGCTAGGGTCTTACTATTTGGAATGAAGCAGGATGAGAGGTTACTCAATAGAGGTATCCAAGGTATCAGCTGAGCTGGAGAAAGAGCAGAATGACACACTTAGCCTACGGGTAGACCCAGGGCCAGGTGGGAAAAGAAGACAACCGTGGGTTGTTCCATCCCGAATATCCTCAGTCTCATTCCCAAACAAGTGGAGTCAGAGGTTGTCTGCATTGTCAATAAGGGACTACATAAGTCCAAAATGAATTTACTGTTAAAGTACATATATGTCACATTATACAATCCCGAGATTCCATCTTTTGCGTGCAATCACAATAAATACGAAAAAACAAAATAGAATCAATGAAAGACCACACACAACAGGGTGGACAACAACCAACGTACAAAAAGGCACCAAACTGTGCAAATACAAAAAAGAAAGAGGAATAATAATAATAATATAATAAGCCAATATCAAGAATGTGAGATGAAGTGTCTTTGAAAGTGATCCCAGTTTGGTGGGAACGGTTCAGTGATGGTGCCAGTGAGGTTGAGTAAAGTTATCTCCTGTGGTTCAAGTCCCTATTGGCTGAGGGGGTAATAACTGTGCTGAACCTGGTGGTTGGGGTCCTGAGGTTCCTGTACTTTCTTCCTGATGGCAGCAGCGACAAGAGAGCATGACCTGGGTGGTGGGGGTCCCTGATGATGGATGCTGCTTTCCTGAAACAGCACCAAGGTGAGGAGGGCTTTACCTGTGATGGACTAGGCCTTATCAACTACTTTTTGTAGGCTTTTTCATACAAGGGCATTGGTGTTTCCATACCAGAACATCATACCACACACCTATAGAAGTTAGTTTGAAGTTTTAGATGACATGGAGAGTCATAGAGAAGTACAGTACTGAAGCTGGGCCATCTAGTCCATGCCAAAACCATTTAATCTGCCTACTTCCAATGACCTTCACCTGGAAACATAGTCCTTTATATCCCTACTATCCATGTATCTATCCAGACTTCTCTTAAACATTGAAATCGAGCTTACTCAGACCACTTGTGCTGGCAGCTCATTCCACATTCTTACAACCCTCCGAATGAAGAAGTTTCCTCTCATGTTCCCCTTAAACTTTTCACCTTTCACCCTTAAGCCATGACCTTTGGTTGTAGTTCCACCCAACCTCAGTGGAAAAAGCTCGTTTGCATTTACCCTATCTATAACCCTCATAATTTTGTATACCTCTATCAAATCTCCTCTCAATTTTCTACGTTCTAAAGAACAGAGTCCTAACCTATTCAATCTTTCCTTATAACTCAGGCACTCTTTCAACCTTGTTTACATCTTTTCTGTTGGTAGGTAACCAAAACTGCACACAATACTCCAATTAGGCCTCACCAACATCTTATACAACTTCAACATAACATCCCATCTTCTGTACTCAATACATTGATTTATGAAGGCCATTTTGCAAACTTCTGGGAAAGTAGAGGTACTGCTGTGCTTTCTGTTATGGCACTTTGTGCGCTGGGACCTGGACAGATCCTCTGAAATGGTTATTTAAAGTTGCTGATCCTCTTCACTTCTGATCCCCCAGTGAGGTCCAATCATGGACCTCTGGTTACCTCCTCCTGAACTCAATAATCATTACCTTGGTCTTGCTGCATTCAGTGATAGGTTGTTGAGGCACCACTTGGCTAGATTTTGAATTTCCCTCCTATATACTGATTGGTCACCACCTTTCATTTGGCTTACGGCAGTGGTGCCGTAAGCAAACTTAAATATGGTGTTGAATCTGTGCTTAGCTTCACAGTCATAAGAAAATGCGAGTAGTGCAACACAGCTAAGCACACAGCCTTGTGCATCTGTGCTGAAGGAGATTGTGGATGAGACGTTTTTGCCAATCGGAACAGACTGAAGTCTCCAAGTGAGGAAATCGAGGATCCAGTTGCACAAGGAGGTATCGAGGTCGAGGACTTGAAACTTATTGACTAGTTTTGAGGGGATGATAGTATTGAATGCCAAGAAATGAAGAGCATCATGATGTATGCAACTTCTTTGTCCAAATATTCCAGGATTGAGTGAAGAGTCAATTAAATAGCATCCGCTATTGACTGTTATGATGGTAGGCAAATTAGAGTAGATCCAAGTTATAGGCAAGTGTTTCTTGTAAGAAACTTATAAAACCTTAATCCCCAGTATAAATCAGTGCCTTTCACCACAGTCTAATCATTCCCACCAATGGAATTGGCCAGGGAGTTCTGATGACTGACCATCTAAACACAGGGATCACATTTGGTAGTGATAACCAAAATTTTCTCCAGCAAGGCTTTTACAGTGGCCCTTCACAGAAAAATAAAATGATTCTGATGAAGGATGCCAAACCTGAACATTACCTGTTTCTCTTTGCACAAATGCTATCTGACCTGCTGAATATTCCCAGCATTTTAAGAACATAGAACATCCACAGATGCTGCTTGTCACACTGAGTTATGGACATGCATTTTAAAAGCAATGGAGATATGTGTATGAATTACACTGGGTTAAGGTGGACCGTTATGGATGATGTTTCTGAGTGACTGCATGGATAAGGTGATAATAAATTTTGCAAGGTCTTTGGATATAATGGGGCTGGAACCGAAGCCATTATACTGTCTGTGATTAGATAAGTAAGAGTTTTAGTTATGCTTTTTTTTATACATGTGGAGTATTAAAGAAGGAAGTTGGTGTCAAATTAAATGTAGAAATAGAATAATAGTAAAGGAAGAAGAGAGATGGAAGGAAAATTCAAGAAAATAAGAATAAATAGTTTTCCTTTTGAAGAGGAGGTACAGGAGCTAGAGATCCAGACTCAACAATTCAGGACCAGCTTCCTCCCTCTGTCATCAGATTTTTGAACGGCCCGTGAGCACTACCTTTGTTTTGGATTATATTCATTTTACAGTGTAGAGTATTTTTTGTCTTTGTACTGCTGGTGCAAAAATTGAATTTCATTTCATGTAAGACAGTGATTATAAACCTCATTCAGATTCTACTGCCCATCCACAATCATCCGAAGGTAACTCCAAATGCAACCTGCTTGTCAAATTTCACCTCTCCTCAGTCCACAAATCACCTTGGACTCTTGTCTCACCACTTCCCTTCTTCTCCAGTCATCTTCACCCTCAGTCCAGATGCATGGTTTTGACCTGGAACATTGACAATTCCTTTTTCCACAGAGGAGCTGCTCAACCTGCTGAATTGGTCAAACTGAATGTTTGTTACCCAAAGGTACATATTGATTTGGGACTGGATTCAAATATTGTACTGATCAAAGGTTTCAAAGGTTTCAAAAGTACATTTAATGTCAGAGAAATGTATATAATATATACCCTGAAATGCTTTTTCTTTGCAATCATCCACAAAAATAGAGGAGTGCCCCCATAGAATGTATGACAGTTAAATGTTAGAACCCCAGTTCTCCTCTGCCACGCGTAAGCAGCAGCAAAACAATGATCCTCCCCTCCCCCACCAGCAAAAAAAGGGCATCGGCACCTTCCACTGAACACTCAAGCGTGCAGCAAAGCAACAGCAAAGACACAGACTTGCAGTACCCCAAAGGCTACTTGTTCATCTCGTGACCAACATACCACAGGCTCTCTCTCTCCCTAATAAGGGAGAAAGAGGTGTCTTTGTTTCACAGCGAGAGGGGATACATAACAAACAACTCTCTGATTTCTGATGTTAAAAGTCCATTGCGTTGCTTTTTCCAAGCTCTGTGCCCAAAGATCTCAGGTCTCTGGGCACATAGCCAGAGATCTTCTGTCTCCCATGCTGCATCGATTTCCTGCTGGGACACCGACCTTCGGTCCGGCCGTCTCCAGAGCCACAAGATCCCGGAACCTCGAAGGCGAGCTAATCTCTTCGGCCACATCCTTGGCGTATTGAATAACGGCCAGTTGTGAAACCCAGAGAGCAGGTCCTACTCCTGCAAAGAACCGAAGTCAGCATGTTACTCCAGGTCAGGGTCTTCAAAAGAACCCTGAAAGGGAAAAATAGAGAATTTAAAGATGGAAATAGAGCGGTTTACAAAGATGGAAGCAAAGGAGTCACTGTTAGGCGGCATTGTCTCCTCCAAAGCTTACAAGCATGTGATTTCCTTCATTCAGAGGCCGTTTCTGAGTTTTATTGCAGTTTAACAGTACTTATCACGGATCAACCTTAAGATCAGTGATCAACTTTATTCACCATTTACATTTACATGTATTAGGAGTTTGCAGGGTGTGTAGGTCAGGGTGTGACATGCAACAAAGAACAACATTCATCGATTATAAAGAATAAAGAAAATATACAAAATTATATTAGGAGTTAAAGTACGGATATTGAATAAAACTAGAATGGTTGATCTGATTAACTGCCTCGGTGAAGAAACTTTTAAGATGCATGAATTTTTTTTTTTAATAGCCCTATAGTGCTTTCCAGAACAGAGCTTTAGGAAAAGGCTGTTTTCTGAGTGCGTAGTGTCTGCAAGGATTTTTCCAACCCGCTTCTGTTGATCTGACAGTTCACTGTAGTTTTCATATATTGTGAGAGAATGCTGCACCAAACCAGACAGTAATGGCTGATGGGAGGATGCTGTTTATAATGGCAGTGTAGAATTGCACCTGTATGTCTGAAAACATCCCCTGCATGTGTTTCCTTCTTTCAGAGGACATTTCTGAATTTTCTGACAGTATAACGACATTTGTTGCTTCCAGTTTGCAAAACTTAGAGTAGCATAGTAGAATTTGAATATTTTCTCTGGTGTTTCAAAGTCAAGGTTGAGTTAATTGTCATATGCACAAGTACATGTATGCACATATGCATCAACAAATAACTTACTTGCAGTTGCATCACAGGCACAAAGCATCAGATAAGCTTTCACAAGTAAAGCATAAGCATAAATTGTACAAAACTTTTACAAAAAGAATGCATTTAGACAAAAAAGTGCCTTTTAATGCAAAATAATCAAGTGGTCATAACGACCAGGTTACTGACACTGAGCATAGGTCTGTGGTACAGAAGGGAAAGAGGGAGAAGAGGGGAATGGTAATGACTGGGGACTCAGGGGAACAGACAGGAGATTCTGTGGACGTGAATGGGACACCCGAGTAGTATGTTGCCTCCCAGGTGCCAGGGTCAGGGATGTCTCAGATCACGTCCGCAACATTTTGGAGAGGGAGGGAGAGCAGCCAAATGTCTTGGTATGCATTGGTACCAATGACATAGGAAGGAAAAGCAAAGAGATCCTGAAAAGAGAATTTAGAGAGCAAGGTAGAAAGCTGAGAAGCAGGACCTCCCAGGAAATATCTTCTGGGTTGGCGTCTGTGCCATGCACCAGTGAGGGCAGAAACAGAATGATTTGGCGGATTAATGCGTGGCCAAGAAGCTGGTGCAGGGGGCAGGGCTTCAGGTTCTTAGATCTTTGGGTCTCTTCTGGGGGAGGTATGACCTGTTTAAAAGTGACGGGTTGCACCTGAACTTGAGGGGAACCAATATTCTCGCGAGCAGGTTTGTTGAAGCAGGAGTGTTGGGGAGGGTTTAAGCCAATTTGGCAGGGGGATGGGAACCAGAGTGAAGGGACTTAGGATAGGATGGATGGTAAAAAAGCAAAGTAGCATGCAGTCAAGCTGTCTGGAAGGGCAGGCAGATGATAGGACATGATTGCAGATATCAGGGTAAAAATCTGTGCATTAGGGATACAGAATCAAAAAGAGTAGATAATACAAAACTCAAATGTTATATCTCAATGCACAGAGTATAAGAAATAAGGTGGATGATCTTGTTACAGATTGTCAGGTAGGATGTGACCATGACTGAATTGGGGCTGAAGAATGGTTGTAGTTGGCAGCTAAATGTCCAAGGTTACACATTGTATTAGAAGGATAGGAAGGTAGGCAGAGGGGGTGGCGTGGCTCCGCTGGTAAAGAATAACATTAAATCAGTAGAAAGATGTGACATAGGATCAGAAGATATTGAGTCCTTGTGGGTTGAGTTATGGAACTGCAAGGGTAAAGGGACCCTGAAGGCAGGTATATAAAGTAGCTGGGACGTGGGCTACAGATTACAACAGGGAATAGAAAAGGCATGCCAAAAGGGCAATGTTATGATAGTCATGTGAGATTTCAACATGCAGGTCGATTGGGAAAATCAGGTTGGAAATGGATCTCAAGAGAGTGAGTTTGTTGAATGCCTACAAGATGGCTTTATAGAGGAGATTGTTGTTGAGCCTACTAGGGGATTAGCTGCATTGGATTGGGTGTTATGTAGTGAACCAGAGGTGATTAGGAAGCTTAAGGTAAAAGAACCCTTAAAGGGCAGTGATCACAGTATGATTGAGTTCAACTTGAAATTTGATAGGGAGAAAGTAAAGTCTGACATAGCAGTATTTCAATACAGTAAAGGAAATTACAGTGGTATGAGAGAGGAGTTGGTCAAAGTAAATTGGAAGGAGATGCTGGATTGGAAGGATGACAGCAGAGTAGCAATGGTGCAAGTTTCTGGTAACAATGAGGAAGGTATAGGATAGATGTATTCCAAAAACGAAGAAATACTCCAATGGCAAAATAGTACAACCGTGGCTGACAAGGGAAGTCAAAGCTAATGTAAAAGCAAAAGAGAGGGAATACAACAAAGCAAAAATTAGTGTGAAGACAGAGGTTTGGCAAGCATTTAAAACCTAATGGAGAACAGCTAAAAGAATCATTAGGAGGGAGAAGATGACACATGAAAGCAAGCTAGCAAACAATATCAAAATGGATAGTAAACGTTTTTTCAAGTATGTAAAAAATAAAAGAGAAATGAGAGTGGATATAGGACCACTAGAAAATGAGGCTGGAGAAATATTAACAGGGGCCAAGAAGATGGCAAATGAGTATTTTGCATCAGTCTTCACTGTGGAAGACACTAGCAGTGTGCCAGATGTTGAAGGGTGCGAGGGAAGTGAAGGGAGAAGGTACTCAAAAAGCTGAAAGACCTAAGGGTGCATAAGTCACCTGGACCAGATGAACTGCACCTTAGGGTTCTGAAAGGTTCTGTAGAGATTGTGGAGGCATTAGTAATGATCTTTCAAAAATCATTGGACTCTGACACAGTGCCAGAGGACTGGAAATTGCAGATGTCACTGCAGCAGAAGGCAGCAGAAAGGAAATTATAGACCAATTAGCATGACCTCAGTGGTTGGGAAGATGTTGGAGTCAATTGTTAAGGATGATGTTATGGAGTACTTGGTGACACAGGACAAGATAGGACAAAGTCTACATGGTTTCCTTAAAGGAAAGTCTTGTCTGACAAACCTGTTGGAATTCTTTGAGGAGATTACATGTAGGATAGATAAAGGGGATATAGTGAATGTTGTATATTTAGACTTACAGAAGGCCTTTAACAAAGTGCCACACATGAAGCTGCTTACCAATTTAAGAGCCCACGGCTTTACAGGAAAGTTACTAGTATGGTTAGAGCATTGGCTGATTGGTAGGAGGCAGCAAGTGGGAATAAAAAGGATCCTTTTCTGGTTGGCTACCAGTGATTAGTGGTGCTCCACAGGGGTCGATGTTGGGACCGCTTCTTTTTATGCTGTATATCAAGGATTTAGATGATGGCTTTGTTGCAAGTTTGCAGATGTTATGAAGATTTGTGGAGGAGCAGGTAGTTTTGAGGAAACAAATAAGCTGCAGAAGGACTTGCACAGATTAAGAGAATGGGCAAGAGAGTGACAAATGAAATACAATGTTGGAAAATGCATGGTCATGTACTTTGGTAGTAGAAATAAATGTGAAGACTATTTTCTAAATGGGAAGAAAACCCAAAAATCTGAGATGCAAAGGGATTTGGGAGTCCTTGTGCAGAACACCCTAAAGGTTAACTTGCAGGTAGAGTCAGTGGTGGGGAAGACAAATGCAATGTTAACATTCATTTCAAGAAGTCTAGAATACAAGAGCAGGGGAGTGCTGCTGAGGCTTTATAAGGCACTGATGAGGCCTCACCTTGAGTATTCTGAGCAGTTTTGGGCCCCTCATTGAAGAAACGATGTCCTGGCATTGGAGAGGGTTCAGAGGAGGTTCACAAGGATGGTTCTGGGAATGAAAGGGTTATCATAAGAGGAATGTTTGACTTGCCGTAATTTAAAAGGATGAGGGCGTATCTTATTGAAACCTTTCAAATGTTGAGAGGCTTAGACAGAGTAGATATGGAAAGAATGTTTCCCATGGTGGGAGAGTCTAGGACAAGACGGCACAGCCTTAGGGTAGAGGGGTGTCCATTTAAAACAGAGATGTGGAGAAATTTCTTTAGCCAGAGGGTGGTGAATTTGTGAAATTTATTACCAAAGGTAGCTGTGGAGGCCAGGTCATTGGGTGTATTTAAGACAGAGCTTGATAGGTTCTTGATTGGACACGGCATCAAAGGTTATGGGCAGAAGGCTGGGGAGTGGAGCTGAGGAGGGGAAAAAAGATCTGCCATGATTGAATGGCAGAACAAACTGGATGGGCCGAATAGCCTAATTCTGCTCCTATGTCTTATGGTCTTATGATCTTTGAACATGGTGGTATGGGATTTTCAGGCTTCTGTATCTTCTGCCTGATGGTAACTATGAAAAGAAGGCATGGCCTGGATGATGAGGATCTTGATACTGCTTTCTTGAGGCAGTGCCTGTTCTAGATATTACAGATAATTCTAGTCCATTGACTTAAGTACAATAATACTCAACCCATTGTGCAGGTGGAGTCTTAAAAGTCTCCATAAAAATTCTGATAGAAATGAGTTCTGAATCAATGATTTAAACTGAAATGGAGAAAAGGATGGGGATGGCATATACCATTGATTCTATGACACTAGGAGTGGCCAGATTGGGTTCTGAATTAAATCCTGGATGATGAAGGATTGAAATGTATGTAAACATAAGAGATTCTGCAGATGCTGGAAATGCAGAGTTACTCACACAAAATATTGAAGGGTCAGATAACATCAGTGGAGGGGAATACATGGTCAGTGTTTTTGGCCAAGACCCTTCATCAAGACCTTTGAAGTGTATGTGTTTATTTTTATCTTCTTACAGTGAAAATACAATTATTATGTTCATTACAGATAGATACTGTATATCTAACCTGATCTTTGTCTTCTTGCAGCAAGAATATGAGGACCGGATTGTGTTTGAGACAAACGGCGGTACGTTTTCTATTTTGTTACGAGCTTCTCTGCCCTTCCCAGATGTACATTTACCTGACTTGGTGTGCCTGCCAATGTGCGCCATCTTTGAAACCTCCGTGACTACATTTCACTTGCGAAACAATAGGTAAGACTGAAAAACAACCTGAATATCATTCATCTATTCTGCCATTCAATAATATCATGCCTAATTTCTACCTAAACCTAGAATTCTTGTTTTACTTTGATTTTCTTTGGGTAGCAAAGCTCCATAATCTTAGCATTACAATAAATATTTGAACCACTATTTATTGCTTGATGTCAGAGAAAGTTTCAATCTTTCTTTACATATTCTTTAGATCTGATAGAAGTTTGTAAAATTATCAGAAGCATAGATAAAGTAGACATTCGGAATTTTTTTCCCAGGGAAGAAATGTCAAATACTAAACAGCAGAAGTTTAACGTGGGGGAGAAATCTGAAGATGTTTGGGGCAAATTTTGTTTATACACAGAATAGTGGGTGCTTGTAATGCATAGGCTGTAAATATAGCAGGATCAGTCAAAAGGGGCTTTAAAAATAATAGGATAGGTACTTGAGTAAAGAATACTCTCGAAAATTTTGGGAACCAATAAGGTCTCATAACTCAATGCGCCTGGGGAATGGTGAAAGCAGATAAAATAAAAGCATGTGAGAGGATTTTAGATAGACATATGAATGTTAAGGAAAAAGATGGATATAGATCATGTGTAGAAGAAATTTAATTTAATATGGCATTGCATTTGGTACAGACATCATGGGCTGAAGGGCCTGTTCCTGTGTTCTACTCTTCTAAGTTGTAAGTAGAAATGGTTTCCAACTATCCTCTTGACTAGCCTGACACGGATTTTGTTGTGCTCTTAAATTTAAGCTTATCCTGTAATTATTTTAATGTCTGGAAAATGTCAATCAAATCAGCCCTTCATATTCTAAATTTCTTCAGCAGAAGTGTGGTGAATCTTTGGAATTCATTGCCACAAGCAGCCATGGAGGCCAAGTCTTTAGGTATATTTAAGGCAGAGGCTGATAGAGTCTTGATTAGTCAGGGCATGAAGGGATATGTAGGGAAGGCAGGAAGTTGGGGCTGAGAGGAAAAATTGATCAGTCATGATGAAATGGTGGAGCAGACTCGATGGGCCAAATGGCTTAATTCTGATCCTGTACCTTAAGGTCTTATGGAAGTGGAATCTTATTTTTTCTAATATTTGGAGTCCAGGCATCATTCTGGAAAATTAAGCTTCATTCTATCCAAGATGTGGTCCTAAGAGGTGAACTTGATGAATCAAGTACAGTATTTGCAAGACCTTCTATAACTGTAAAGCTTTGAGTTACTGTCACCTTCCTTTCAGCTTGAACCAGTCTGGAAATCCTCCTCTGACCTTTCTCATTAAAAAGAACTGCCACTCACTGGTTGATCTTTGTTTTTGCACCATTCTAGGTAAACTCCAGATACTATTGTGCTTGAAATTCCCAGGAGATCAGCTGTTTTTGAGATACTCAAAGCACCCCATCTGGCACCTACAATCACTCCATGGCCAAAGTCACTTAGATAAAATTTCTTTCCCATTCTGATGTTTGGTCTGAACAACAAGTGAACCTCTTGACCATGTCTGCATGTTTTTTTGCATTGAGTTGTTACCACATGATGAGACTGCATTAATGAGCAGGTGTACAGGTGTACTTAATAAAATGGCCACTGAAAGTATGTTCAAGGCTAAAGTAGATGAACTAAGTCTATGGGGAAAGTAGATTTGAGACCAAAATCAGTTTGGTCATGATCTTATTTAATGGCAGAGCAGGCTTGTGGGACATCCAAGCAACACACAGGAAAAGCTGGAGGAAACATCGACTATACTTTTTTTCCATAGATGCTGCTTGGCCTGCTGAATTCCTCCAGCATTTTGTGTGTGTTGCTTGGACTTCCAGCATCTGCATATTCCCTTGTTTGTGGGACATTTGGCCTTTTCTGTTCCTAATGCTTCTTGTTTCTTGTAAATGCCTTAGGATATTTCACCATGATAAAGGTGTTTCTCTGTTGACATTTCTACCCACATTGTTACCTTTGCAGTAAGCTCCTGACTCCGTTTCGTTTTGAAGTACAGAGTCCATTCATTTTAATCCCGAATAGTGGCACCTTGACACCGTTTGGTGACCGCAAGATCAAGATCGTGTTTGAGCCCCAGACCCCCAAAGTGTTTGACTTAATTGCCACTTGCAAGTTTGGTGAAAATGACCATGAGAAGTATATGAAGCTGCAAGGTATAGGTAAGCACTAATTCCATCTCTTTAAGTAATACAATAACAAAAGAAGTAATGTCTTGTATTTATATGTCACTTCCCAAATGAGGATGCCTCCCCACTGTTATTTATGGAGAAGCAAATATGGGCTTTTCCAGATGTATCCAACTCACCTTTGAAACCTTAAATTATTGTCTGATGTTAGTTTTTAAAGATTAAGGTTAAAATTATCTTTATTTACCACATGTATATTGAAACATACAGTCAAATGTGCCACTTTACGTCAAATCAAATCAGCGTGGATTGTGCTGGGCAATCTGCAGTTGTCGCCATGTTTCTGGCGCCAACATAGTTTACTCACAACTTAGTAACCCTAACCATACATCTTTAGAATTTGGGAAGAAACCAGAGTACCTGGAGGAAACCAGGGATAATGCCTTACTTTCAATGGTGGGAATTGAAACCTGATCACTGTTCATTATAAAGTGGTGCATTAAGACTTTTTATGCCCTGCTTGAGAGGTGATGTGGGTTTTGACATTTGCACATCCTTACCATCACAATGTTACCATGAGTGATGATCCCACTAACACAGATACGGTGGTCCAAAGCAACACACACAAAATGCTGGAGGAACTCAGCAGGTCAGGCAGCATCTGTGGAGATGAACAAATAGTCGCTGTTTCAGGCCCTTTACCTTTCCCATCCACCTGACTTCACCCATCAACTTCCAGCAAGCCTTCTTCCCCTCCCCCCACCTTTTTATTCTGGCATCTTCCCCCGCCTTCTCAGTACTGTCTCAGCCCGAAACACGAATGTTTATTCATCTCCATAGATGCTGCCTGACCTGCTGTGTTCCTGCACTTGTGTGTGTTGATTTGGATTTTTATGATTATTATGATTATGAGGACACGTAGTCCCCTTTTATTGTCATTTAGTAATGCATGCATTAAGAAATGATAAAAATGTTTTTCCAGAATGATATCACGAAAACACATGACAAACCGACTTAAAAACTAACAAAAACCACATAATTATAACGTGTAGTTACAACAGTGCAAAGCAATACCATAATTTGGTAAGAACAGACCATGGCACAGTAAAAGTCTCAGAGTCTCTCAAAGTCCCATCATCTCACGCAGAAGGTAAACCCCCAGTGCTGCCAACTTGCCGATGCAGCATCCTGGAAGCATTTGACCGCAGTCTGACTCTGAGTCCGTTCGAAAAACTCCGAGCCTCCGACCACCTATTCGACACCAAGCACCGAGCACCACCTCTGCCGAGCGTTTCGACCCCGGCCCTGGCAACAGGTGATACCCAAAGCCGAGGATTTGGGGCCCACGTCTCTGGAGATTCTCGAACGCACAGCAGCAGCAGCAGCGAAGCAGGCATTTCAGAAGTTGCTCCAGATGTTCCTCTGCGCTTTCACGGCTGTCCCCAACAAATCCGGATTGATGCACGGCCTCCTAGTTACACATATCGATATTCATTCGGAATGGCCGTGCGCGCTGCGTCGTGCCGCCATCTTCTCCTCCCTCCTACTTTCCAGCATTTCCAGCATTTGCAGAGTTTCTCGTGTTTAGGATATGGTGGACACTGTCTTTGAAATAGTGAATGACAGGCTGCTCCATTGTGTAATCAGTCCAGGTTCATAGTGTCCTTCCTCACAAGCACCAACCCACCTATCCTATTGTCACTTATTTGGAAATGACTATAAGACCATTAGACATAGGAGCAGAATTAGGCCTTTCAGCCTATCATGTCTGCTCTGCTATTCTATCATGGCTGATTATTTATCCCTCACCCTGTAACCTTTGATGCCCTTATAAATCAAAAACCTATCAACCTCCACTTTAAATGTACTCAATGGCTTGGATCCACGTCCATCCATGGCAATCAATTCCACAGATTCATCACACTCTGGCTAAAGAAATTCCTTTTCACCTCTATTCTAAATGGATGTCCCTCTATTCTGAGGCTGTGCCATCTGGTCTTAGACTCCCCACTATAGGAAATATCCTCTCTGCATCCACTCTATCTAGGCCTTTCAATATTCGATAGTTTTCAAAGTGATCGCACCCTCAACCCCTCATTCTGCTACCAGTGACAACAGAGCCAGAGCCATGAAACTCTCCACATACATTAGCCCTTTCATTCCCAGAATCATTCTCATGAACCTCCTCTGGGCCCTCTCCAATGCCAGCACATTTTTTCTTCAATAAGGAGCTCAAAACTGCTCACAATGATCCAAGTGCGGTCTGACCAATGTCTCATAAACCCTCAGCATTGGATCCTTGCTCTTATATCCTATAAAAGTTTTATTTCCCATAATGGCCTCATCAGCCACCTTGGGATTAGAGGCACTTAGTTCTAGACTTGCTTTTGAAGGAAGATCTTTACCCAGTGCTGATACCTGCACTTAATTTGGGTTAATTATATAACAATAAGAAAAAAGATGATGTTAAATGTAAATTAGAGGAGCAACACCTCATATTCTGTTTGACTAGCCTCCAACCTGATGGCATGAACACTGATTTCTCCAACTTCTGGTAATTTCTGCTCCCTCCCTCCTTCTCTCCTTTTCCATTTGCCATTCTGATTATCCTCTCCCTTCTCCTCATCTGCCCACCTCCTCCCTCTGGTTCCCTTCCTTTTTCTCTTTCTTCCATGATCTATTCTCCTCTCCTAAGGTAATTATCTATTAAAACTAATGCATTTTTGGAAGGCCATAAATTAAAGCATCGCAATCTGACATGTGGCATATCCTTACCACCACTATGTCACCTTGAGAAATGAGCCAGACAGAGGTGTTAGTCACTGAACTGCAGCTGAAACACAGAATGTAATTTGTTCTAATCACATTCTTCTATTCCACAGCCAAGTTTCCACACCTGTTGATAAGTGTGCCAGGCGAAGTGAGCCAGGTGTCTGGTCAGGATGACATGCACAGCATCCTACATTTTGGACATGTTGCTGTTGGCAGCACAGTAGAGAAGTACGTGGAGATTCACAACTACTCAATAGTAAGTGTTTCCAAATGCCGATGTGAGGATTCATAGTTAGTAAAGAGTCAAGGTTTTAGATCATAAGACATAGGAGTAGAATTAAGTCATTCCTTCCACTGAGGTTAAACTAGAGCTGCAGGGGATGTGAACCAGAGTGCTAGAACAGATAGTGGAGTGGTTGTGGAAAAAGATGTTGTTACAAAGTCAGCAATCAAAAGGTCGAGCATGGTGGGACTAATGTTCTGAGCTCTCTATATTTCAATACAAAGAGTATTGTAGGAAAGGTGGATGAGCTTAGGGTATGGATTAGCACTCAAATTATGACATTATAGCCATTAGTGAGACTTGGTTGCAGGAGGGGCAGGACTGGCAGTTCAATGCTCCAGGGTTCTGTTGTTTTAGACATGATTGAGTGGGAGGGAAAAAGGGGGAGAGGTGGCAATACTAGTCAGGAAAAATGTCATGGGAGTGCTCAGTCAGGACAGACTGGAGAACTTGTCTTGTGAGGCTGAGGAATAAGAAAGGTATAACCACATTAATGGGGTTATATTATAGATTACCCAACAGTCCTAGGGACTTAGAGAAGCAAATTTGTGGAGGGATCACAGACCGCTGCAAGAAACATAAGGTTGTGATAGTAAACACGAGAAAATCTGCAGATGCTGGAATTTCAAGCAACACACTGCACCTGCTGCATCTGCTCTCAGGATGAGGCTTTTCATTCCAGGGCGAGGGAGATGTTCTCCTTTTTTAAAGAAAGGGGCTTCCCTTCCTCCACCATCAACTCTGCTCTCAAACACATCTCCCCCATTTCACACACTTCTGCTCTCACTCCATCCTCCCACCACCCCACTAGGAATAAGGTTCCCCTTGTCCTCACCTACCACCCCACCAGCCTCCGGGTCCAGCATATTATTCTCCGTAACTTCCACCACCTCCAACGGGATCCCACCACTAAGCACATCTTTCCTTTCCTCCCCTCTGCTTTCCACAGGGATCGCTCGCTACATGACTCCCTTGTCCATTCGTCCCCCCCATCCCTCCCCACCGATCTCCCTCCTGGCACTTGTCCTTGTAAGCGGAACAAGTGCTACACATGCCCTTACACTTCCTCTCTCACCACCATTCAGGGCCCCAGACAGTCCTTCCAGGTGAGGCGACATTTCACCTGTGAGTTGGCTGGGGTGATATACTGCGTCCGGTGCTCCCGATGTGGCCTTCTATATATTGGCGAGACCCGACGCAGACTGGGAGATCGTTTCGCTGAAAACCTACGCTCTGTCCGCCAGGGAAAGCAGGATCTCCCAGTGGCCACACATTTTAATTCCACATCCCATTCCCATTCTGATATGTCTATCCATGGCCTCCTCTACTGTAAAGATGAAGCCACACTCAGGTTGGAGGAACAATACCTTATATTCCGTCTGGGTAGCCTCCAACCTGATGGCATGAATATTGACTTCTCAAACTTCCGCTAATGCCCCACCTCCCCCTTGTACCCCATCCGTTATTTATTAAAATACACACATTCTTTTTCTCTCTCTCCTTTTTCTCCCTCTGTCCGTCTCACTATACCCCTTGCCCAACCTCTGGGCTTTTTCCCCTCCTCCCCCTTTTCTTTCTCCCTAGGCCTCCTGTCCCATGATCCTCTCATATCCCTTTTGCCAATCAACTGTCCAGCTCTTGGCTCCTTCCCTCCCCTCCTGTCTTCTCCTATCATTTTGGATCTCCCCCCTCCCCCTCCCACTTTCAAATCTCTTACTAGCTCTTCTTTCAGTTAGTCCTGACGAAGGGTCTCGGCCCGAAACATCGACTGGACCTCTTCCAATAGATGCTGCCTGGCCTGCTGCATTCACCGGCAACTTTTATAGGTTGTGATACTAGGTGATTTTAACTGTCCAACTATTGACTGGGACTCCCATACTGTAAAATGGCTGGATGGGAAAGAGTTTATCAAATATGTTCAGGAAAGTTTCCTTAATTAGTATGTAGGAGTCCCAACTAGAGAGAGTGCGATACTAGAATTCCTGTTTGAGAATGAGCCAGGGCACATGACATATATATGTGTAGGGGAATACTTTGCATCTAGTGATCATAATGCCGGTCATTTCAAGGTAATTATGGCAAAAGATAGGCCTGGTCCTCCGGTTGAGATTCTAAATTGAAGAAAGGCCAGTTTTGATGGTATCAGAAAGGATCTGGTTTGGGATAGGTTGTTTACTGGCAAGGGTGTACTTGGTAAGTGGGAGGCCTTCAAAAGTGAAATTCTGAGAGAACAGAGTTTTTCTGTTCCTGAAGGAATAAAAGGCAAGGATAACAGGTTTAGGGAACCTTGGTTTTTGAAGGAGATTGAGCTCCTGGTTCAGATAAAAAGGGAGGTGCAGAGCAGGTATAGGCAGGCAGAAACAAATGAGGTAATTGACTATAATAAATGCAAGAGAACACTTAAGAAGGAAATCAGGAGGGCTAAAAGAAGATGTGAGCTTGCTATAGCAGACAAGGTGAAGGAGAATCCTAAGGGCTTCTACAGATATATTAAGAGTGAAAGCATAGCAAAGGACAACCTTGGTTCTCTGGACGATCAGAGTGGTCATCTTTGTGGAGCTGGAAGAGAAGGGGGAGAACTTGTGAATTTTCTGCATCTATATTTACTCAGAAGATGGACACAGAGTCTATAGATGAGAGTCAATACAGATTTGAGGTCATGGACCCTATACAGGTTAAGGAGAAGGAGGTGTTTGCTGTCTTGAGACATGTTAGAGTGGACAAGTCCTTAGGGCCTGACAATGTTTTCCCTTGGACCCCGTGGGAGCTCAGTGCTGAAATTACAGGTGTCCTAGCAGAGACGTTTAGAACATCCTTAACCGTAAATGAGGTACCGAAGGACTGGGAGATAGCTAACATTGTTTTGTTGTTTAAGGAAGGCTCTAAAAATAAGTCAGGAAATCGTAGGCCGGAGTGCCTCATATTGCGGGGGGGGGGGGGCGGGGAGAAATGTCGACTCAGACCATGATAGGCCTGCGTCGGGCATTTTCATGCCTTACAAGGCACAGATTGGAAGTCTGTGTGGGGCGCCACTCCTCGCACAGACACTAGAGCAATGTGTGGTTAAGTGCCTTGCTCAAGGACACAAACACGCTGGCATAGCTGAGGCTCAAACTAGCGACCTTCAGATCACTAGACGAACGCCTTAACCACTTGGCCATGTAGTGGGAAACTTTTGGAAGGTATTTTAAAGGAATGGATGTAAATGTTTTTGGATAGACAGGAACTGATTAGAGATAGTCAACGTGGCTTTGTGCATGGTAAGTCGTGTCTAACCAGTCTTAGAGCTTTTTGAGGAAGTTATAGGAAAGTTGATAAAGGCAAGGCAGTGGATGTTGTCTGCATGGTCTTTCACAAGGCCTTTGACAAAGTACTGCATGAAAGGCTGGTTAAGACGGTTAAGTCCCTTGGCATTGAAGATGATTTAGTAAATTGGATTAGGTCAATGATCTGGATGATGTGGTAAATTAGATCAGCAAATTTACAGATGACACCAAGATTGGGGTTGTAGTGGACAGCGAGGAAGATTATCAAAACTTGCAGCAGTATCTGGGCCAGCTAGAAAAATTGCAGATGGAATATAATGCAGACAAGTGTGAGGTGTTGCACTTTCGGAGCACCAACCAGGGTAGGTCTTACACAGTGAATGGTAAGGTACTGAGGAGTGCGGTAGCACAGAAGAATCTGGGAATACAAGTCCATAATTCTTTGAAAGTGGTGTCAGAGGTAGATGGTGTAACAAGAACGTTTTTGACACACTGACCTGCATAAATCAATGTATTGAGTTGGGGTGTTATGTGGAAATTATTTAAGAGATAGGTGAGGCTTAATTTGGAGTCTTGTGTCCAGTTTTATTTACCTACTTACAGTAAACATGTAAATAATATTGAAAGAGTGCAGGGAAAATTTACAATGTTACTGAGACTTGAGGACATGAGTTGTCGGAAAGGTTGAATAGGTTAGGATTTTATTTCCTAGAACTTAGAAGATTGAGGGGAGGTATACAAAATTATGAGGGTTGTAGATAGGGTAAATACAAGCAGACTTTTGCCACTGAGGTTGGGTGAGACTACAACTAGAGGTAATGGGTTAAGGGTGAAAAGTGAAATGTTGAAGGGAAACATGAGAGGGAACTTCTTCACTCAGAGGGAGGTGAGAGTATGCAATGAGCTGCCAGCTCAAGTGGGGAAGGTGGGATTGATTTCTACATTTAAGCAAAATTTAGATTAGTAAATAAATGAGAGGCATATGGAGGGCTATGGTTTGGGTGCAAGTCGATGGGACTAAGCAGTTTACTGGTTTGTTGCAGACTAGATGGGCTGAAAGGCCTGTTTCTGTGTTTTAGTGTTATATGACTCTAAGACACTGAGTATGCTCCACCATTTGATCATGGCTGATCTATTATCCCTCTCAACCTCATTCTCCTTCCTTCTGCACGTATTCTTTGACGCCTTACTAATTAAGAATCTATCAATCCCTGCTTTAAATATACCAAATGACTTGGCCTCTACAGCTGTCTGTGGCAATGAGTTCCATAGATTCACAATCCTTTGTCTAAAGAAATTCCTCCTCATCTCTGTTCTAAAAAGAAGTCCTTCTATTTTGAGCCTGTGCCTCTGGTCCTAGACTCCCTTGCGATAGGAAATATCCTTTCCATGTCCACTCTATCTAGATATTTTATTATGTTTCAGTGGGATCATTCTTCCTCATAATTTTGCCATAAGAAGATTCAATTCCTGCTACTTGCTCTGGGTTACTATAGTTCAGAAACTGGGGAAGCCATATATACAATGTGCTCATCATCAACAAGGCTCATGGCTCAACTGCATTCTCCTGCCTATCCCCATAAACTTTGACACCCTGACTAATCAAGAACCTATCAACCTCTGCTTTAAATATACCCATGAGCACCTTTCACTGCTACAGTTGTAACGTGTTCATTTTCAGCAGCAGACAAGTCAGAACTTGGAACGTCCACTTTGACCCTCACCGATTTTCATGACGCACCATGGAAAGCATCCTATTCGGATGCATCGTTGCTTGGTATGACAACTGCTCTGTCCATGACCTTAAGAAAGTCCAGAAACATGAAAGGTTCCGCAGATGCTGGAAATCTTGAGTAACACACACAAAATGCTGAGTTCTTCCAGCATCTTGTGTGAAAAACTGCAGAGGATTGTGGACACAGCTCAGGATGTCACAGAAATCAGCCTCCTCTCCACTTATTCTGTCCACATTTCTTGGTTCCTCAGTAGAGCTGCCAACATAATCAAAGCTTCACACACTGTACACGTTCTCTCCTTTTCAGTGGTTGGGAAGTTGTTGGATTCCATTATTAAGGATGAGGTTGAAGGATACTTGGATGCAGATGATAAAGTAGACTGAAGTCAGCATGGTTTCCTTAAGGGGAAATATTGCCTGACAAATCTGTTGGAATTCTTTGAGGAAATAACAAGCAGGATAGACAAAGGAGAGTCAGTGGATATTGTTTACTTGGATTTTCAGAAGACATTCAACCGGGTGCCATACATGAGGATGCTTAACAAGATAAGAGCCCATGGTAGTACAGGAAAGAATCCAGAATGGATAGAAGTCTGGCTGACTGGCAGGAGGCAAAGAGTGGGAATAAAGAGGGCATATTCTGATTGGCTGCCGATGACTTGTGATGTTTCTCAGGGGTCAGCGGTTTAATGATATGGTCCATGGCATAAAAAAGGTTGGGATCACCTGGTTTGGAGAGATACAGTATGGGTCAAATAGGTCTGCCTTAGACAGCATATTGGTCAGCATGGATGAGATTTTCTGTCTGCCTATGAATCTGGTAAAAAGAAAAATGTCTTCACAAGCCTGTTTGGATAGGTAAAGGTGAAAAAATTAGACTTGATCGATGATGTCAAACCATTTCTGATTGATAAATATGTGATATCCCAGTCCCAAAGCCTTTTTCCAGCAACTCTCATCTTGTTGGAGTGACAAAAGTCTGGAATCTGGAGCAACAAATGATCTGCTAGAGGACTTCAGTGAGTTGAGCACTATCTGTGGGGGATAAGGGTTTGTGAGGTTTTGAGTTGAAACCCTGCCTCAGGACATCATTTGAAACATTGACAATTTCTTTCTCCCAACAATGCTTCTTGACCTGCTAAACAGATTGTCAGAATCAGAATCAGGTTTATTATCACTTACATGTTTCATGATACTTGTTGTTTTCTGGCATATATATCCCAGGGCTGAAATGGCTAACACGAGGGGGCACAGTTTTAAGGTGTTTGGAAGCGGGTGCAGAGGAGATGTCAGGGGTAAGTTCTTTACGCAGAGAGTGGTGAGGGCGTGGAATGGGCTGCCAGCGGCAGCGGTGGAGGCGGATACGATAGGGTCTTTTAAGAGACTGCTGGATAGGTACATGGAGCTTAAGAAATAGCGGGCTATGGGTAACCCTAGGTGATTTCTAAAGTAAGTCCATGTTTGGCACAGCGTTCTGGGCCAAAGGGCCTGTATTGTGCTGTAGGTTTTCTATGTTTCTATGTTTATTTTGTCACGTACCCTGTGATGGTTTAAAGAACCAGCAGAGATGGAAAGCACTTTGTAGTCCGGTATTGCTATTAACTAATAGTATTTATTAGTAACTACGCAATACAGTAATATAAATGCAGATATATCAAATAAGTTAGCAATGATTATATATATAAGTAAGTGTGGAAATATATGAAAACCAAGCTTCTTCAAGTCTAGGGGTAAATAGATAGTCTTACGATGATGAGTAAAGTTCAGTTCAGTTCGTGGTATTGAGTTGAGTAGTGATGGAGAGGAGGGGGGAGAGATTTGAGTCTTCAGGTGAGCTGACGCCGTCGATCTTCCCGTTGTCCTCTGAAATCCTTTAGAAGTCACCGACTGTGACCACAACAAAGGGGACCGTTCTTCTGTGGTGGAATTATCAACCCAGGCAAGGGTTGACCGCTCAAATAACTCCCCACGGGTCACACCCTTTTCACACTGCGAGAGCCTGATTGATCCTCCAAAACCCACCTTTTCTGTGGGCACAACAAAGCTCATTCAGTGTCCAAAACCATGTGTCTCTAGGTCTAACAGCTGACCTTCTATTTATCTCACCGTGCTGAATATTAGCTGTCCATCAAGCAGCCCCTCCCTTCTCTCTCTGTAAGAATTTGGAAGCTGCCTATATCCTTGTAGGAAGTATAAACTGTGAGCAGTCTTCGCCTCTCTCTCTTTTTAACAAGGTTGTCTGTGTTCCACAATGCTCTCGCTCTTTTTTTTAAAAGCACAGCTCATAGGGGTAACTCATCACGCCCCCTTCCTTTCAAAAAAAATTTTGACACAGGCAAAATTTTAGTTTAAATGTAAATTACAGAGTTTGAAACAATACATGTATAATCATCAGATAACAGAGCAAAAACGTGTACGATTTCTAACTTAACATCTGGATAAATAATCAGCTATAATATTGTCAGTACCTTTCACATGTTTGATTTTCAAGTCATATTCTTGCAATGTCAGACTCCAATTTAATAACCTTCTATTCTTAATCTTCATCTTAGTTAGGAACACCAACGGATTGTGATCCGTGTAAACCACAAGTGGTCTCTGGGCAGGAGAAACATAGACTTCAGAATGTTGTTAAGGTCAGAATAAGTGCTGGTTAATTCCTTTTCATCAGTGGAATAATTTTTCTGGTGCCCATTAAATTTCTTTGAGAAATAAGCTACTGGGTGTTCAATGTCATCCTCACCTTTCTGTAACAGTACTGCCCCAACAGCTTTGTCACTAGCGTCTGTTGCTATAGAGAATGGTTTTGAAAAATCAGGTGCTTTGAGCACAGGATGATAACACAGGATAGTTTTCAGACGTTCAAATGCCTCCTGGCAAAGATCACTCCATACAAATCTTTCACTCTTCCCTAGTAATTTTGTTAGGGGGAGAGCGATGTCAGCAAAGTTCTTACAAAACTTACAATAATACCCAACCATTCCTAAAAACCTTCTTAACGCTTTCTTGCCGGTTGGAACAGGAACCTCAGCAATAGCTTGAACCTTGGCCCGTACAGGAGCCAGTTGGCCCTAGCCTACTACATAGCCCAGATATGTAACTGTGGCATTGCTAAACTCACTTTTAGCGATGTTTTCAGTAATATTGACCTTGGACAGCCCTTCCAACAGTTTTTGTACAGCTGAAATATGCTCTTCCCTTGTGTCATTCCAGACCACTAAATCATCAATGTAAGCCCCTGTGTTTTCTAACCCTCTAGTCACAGAATTGATCATTCTTTGAAATGTCCCTGGAGCATTTTTCATCCAGAAGGGTAAAACATTATATTCATACAGTCCATATGGTCTCACAAATGTTGATATCCCTTTAGCCCTCTCTGTCAAAGGAACACCCCAATATCCTTTTAACAAGTCAATCCTTGTAAGGTATTTAGCTTTCCCCACTTTGTCAATACAGTCATCCACTCTCTTTCCTTGTTCCTTCTTATTTCCAATTTCTTGTTCAACCATTTTACTTTCCTCTAAATTCATTCTGTAAGGATGCTCTTTGATGGGCTGGGCTGAATTTACGATGATGTCATGCACTTCAGCTGTACACCGTCTTGGAATGTCAGAAAATAAATCTTTATGCTTGCTAATTAATTCCTTCGATTGTTTTTGTGGTGTAGGCTCCAACTGATGGACCTTATCAATACTATTTTTCAAAACAATGGAGTTCTTAACTCTTGTTGATACTAGATTCAGCGGGTTAAAATGATCTTGCACCTCATTCTCAGCCTTCACGACTCAGTTTGTTTTCCTGACAGTACCCACAGGTGCTATCCTATCAAACAAATGTTTTATTTTAATTTGAACATTATGCAAACTTTCCTTTGCAAGGTCATAAACCTTATTAAATCTTTTCCTTAATTTTAAAACATAATCTAACACGTTGACACACACTTTTGGGTTAGACCATTGCTCCCTGAGCAAGGTCAAAGGTCCTTTTGGCCTGTGACCGAACACGGGTTTAAATAGACTACCCTTCAATGATTTTTGAATCATATCTCCAGCAGCAAATAAGAGTAGGGGAACCCCCTCATCCCAGTTTTTCCCATTTTTCACACAATATGTTTTAATCTTGGTCTTAAGAGTGGAGTTGAACCATTCCAAGGACTCTGTGTGATATGCAGATGACACAATGTGCTCAGCTCCCAGTTCGAGAACATTCCAGGGGATAGTTGGAGAAGTAAAGTTACTACCCTGGTTGAATTGAATTTCTTTGGCAGACCCATCAGTGTCAAAAACTTACTGAATGCTTTTACCACAGTCTTGGCTCAGATGTTTCCAAGAGGCACAGCTTCAGGGAACCTAGATGCAGCACACATAACAGTTAGCACATACTGATGACCAGCTGCAGTCTTTGGCAATGGGCCTACATAATCCACTATGACCTTAGAAAAAGGTTAATCAAAAGCAGTTATCAGTTTAAGTGGTGTTACTTGACTAACCTGATTAAGTTTCCCCTCAACCTGGCAGGTATGGCAAGTCCTGCAAACATTCACAACATCCTTTCTTAAATTAGGCTAGTAGAATTCCTTCATAATTCTGTTCACTGTCTTTCTCACTCCAAAATGTCCACCTAAAGGCATACTGTAAGCCATGTTTAAAATTTCAGCCCTGTAAACTTTCGGAACCACTACCTGATGTTCAATGGCCCAATCCTCACTTGCAGGCACAGTGGCTGGACTCCACTTCCTAATTATCACCCCATCTTTAAGGTAATGTCCTACTGAATCGTTCTGAACCTCCTCTTCTGTGAGAGCTGTCTCCTTTAAAGCCACCATTTCAGAATCTCTATTCTGTTTCTCTATAAGTTCCTTCTTCGATAAGGTTGTCCTTATCTTTCTCATACATCTTACTCTCATCAGCTTTACTACCCTCTAAGTCCTGCTGGAATATGGAAGGTAGAGGAGCCTGTGACACATCATCATACTTTAAACCCCTGGGTTTGCTATCATGGACCTCAGCAGACCTTCTAAACATGCTTCGAGTAACTGTGCATGTGGGATAAATATCAGTCTTTCTGTGTGAATTCTTAGCAGCAGCTTTGCTCATTAGTTGAATTCCTAAATCAACCTCACCTTGGAGAGGTGTCAACCTCCCCCCATTGTTTACTAAACTTAGCACGATCACCAGACTTATAACTACCATGTGTATATTATGGAAGAGGCCAAACAATCCACTTATCTCATTCCTACGACCTTTATTCCAACCTGTCTCCATTGCAACTTCCACCAATGGTGTCTCCTCCCGGTCACAACAACGCTTCAAGTTTTGTCTCTGCACACCCCAAACTTGAACAACCTCATCGTGAATAACATCATAACCTTGAAGGTGTTTACCTCTAAATGTCAAAACAAAATTCAACAGAGTGGCACATACTTCCTCAGCAGGTCTTTGTCCTGCAAGCAGGGTCAAAGGTCGCAAAACCAATCCACCTTCACAAGTACTTTATTCAAAAGTCCAGAGAAATTCAAAAGTCCAGAGACAACCCTTTTCTCAATATTTTCAGTAACACTTACCTCATCGATTTTTATCTCATTACTAACTTTAGAACACTGTCTAATACAAGTGACTGAGAATTCTCAATTTCCACTGGTACCGAGGTTAACCCCTTATTCACTGAACCAAGACCATCTGACACAGAAGAACTGTATTCCTTTCCAACCAAGTCAGATATCTCAGACTTTAACTGAGCTTTAACACAAGGTTCAGTACCCTGTGAATCCACAGGTACTTCAACAAGCTGAACACAGGCAATCAGGACAGCTGCCTCTTCTGGGCTTTCATCACTTGCCCCAGTTTCAAATTCAAGGTCACCCAGAACCTCCCAGCTACTCTCTGGGTAACTCTCATCTGGAGTAAACTCAACCTTGTGGGTTAAAACTTCGTCTGCTGTCTTAGCAGACCCCCGCAGGGTGGTGGCATCCTCTTCATCCAGGGATGCCCTTACATCATAGGGTACACAACTTCTAAATTCATCAAACAACACAAGCCCTTCCAAGCTGTAAAAATCAGCAGGGTCTAACACTAAACCTCTCAGCTGCCACGTCTACCTCTGGAACTGTCTCTGTTTTTCTGCCTTTCCTCTCTCGAGCTGTTTCAGTTGCAACTCATGCTCCATTTTAGATTTTTCCAACTGAAGCTGAAGCTCAGCCTCAGTAAGTACTTTACCTTCAGCAAACATTTTCAACACATCCTCCGTAAATTGCTTTGTCGAAATATAATATTCAACTATTTTTCTTTGAATTTCTACCTTAGTCATACCCTTCTTTACCGTCTTAAGTTCCAGTTCCTCAACAATTGTTCGCAACTCATCGTTTTTAGCTCTCTCCAAGGCCACAGGGTTTGGCAATGCCAGAAATTTCCTAACATCCATTTCTGCTGTTTTTCCACACGATCAAATCAAAAGGGATTTTCCCCGAATCAATTCAAACAAGCCCCCCAACCAATTTGTTCATATCTTGGACGCAGGCCCCAATTTTGATAGGGACCTGTGACAGGTTAAAGAACCAGCAGAGATGGAAAACACTTTGGAGTCCAGTATTGCTATTAACTAATGGTATTTATTAGTAACTACGCAATACAGTAATATAAATGTAGATATATTCAACAGGTTAGCAATGATTATATATACAAATAAATGTGGAAATATATGAAAACCAAGCTTCTTCAAGTCTAGGGGTAAATAGATAGACTAACTATGATGAGTAAAGTTCAGTTCAGTTCGTGGTATTGAGTTGAGTAGTGATGGAGAGGGTGAGGGAGAGATTTGAGTCTTCAGGTGAGCTGATGCCGTCGATCTTCCCATAGTCCTCCAAAATCCTTTAGAAGTCACCGACTGTGACCACAACAAAGGGGGCCATTCTTCTGTGGTGGAATTATAAACCCAGGCGAGGGTTGTACACACAAATAACTCCCCACTGGTCACACCCTTTTCACACTGCGAGAGCCTGATTGATCCTCCAAAACCCACCTTTTCTGTGGGCACAACAAAGCTCATTCAGTGTCCAAAACCATGTGTCTCTAGGTCTAACAGCTGACCTTCTGTTTATCTCACCGTGCTGCATACTAGCTGTCCATCAAGCAGCCCCTCCCTTCTCTCTCTATAAGAACTTGGAAGCTGCCTGTGTCCTTGTAGAAAGTATAAACAAACTGTGAGCACTCTTCACCTCTCTCTCTTTTTAACAAGGTGTCTGTGTTCCACAATGCTCTCTCTCTTTTTTTTTGAAAGCACAGTTCATAGGGGTAATTCAGGACCCTGTCACACTATATATATGCACACACAGTGGATTCCTGTTAATTGGGCCATTGGATGATTGGGGCAGGTGCTTATTTAGGCCAACCTTTAAAGAACAGCAACTAATCAAGAAAATAGCCAGGATTCCACTCATTTATTTGGGACACCATGCTGCTTAATTGAGGCTGGAGACTGTTGCTGAACAGTTTCTAATTAGTGTTAGTTATGTACACTTGTGTGGCCATTAGACACTACACCATATTTAGATCAAACAGTTTTTAAATAGTGCCAGTTGTGTGTGCCTGCGTTCAAAAAGCAGTTACTTTTGTCACTGAACGATGGCGAGAAATAAGCAGTAAGAAGACAATACAGAACCGTTTTGCTCACTGCAGTTTCAAACATTCAGGCATGGAGATGCCAGAAACAACCAGGAATGAAAATGAAATGACTTCACCACTTCAGCAAGTTAGGGAACACAAAGAATTTGAAAGTATCGGCAATTATCTTGAATATTACAATGAAAATGGAGGTATGGGGGACATTCCATCCCCCATCAGGAAGGTCTCAAAGCTCTCCGCTTCTTTTTGGATTCCAGACCTAATCAGTTCCCCTCTACCACCACTCTGCTCCATCTAGCAGAATTAGTCCTTACTCTTAATAATTTCTCCTTTGGCTCCTCCCACTTCCTCCAAACTAAAGGTGTAGCTATGGGCATCCGTATGGGTCCTAGCTATGCCTGCCTTTTTGTTGGCTTTGTGGAACAATCTATGTTCCGTACCTATTCTGGTATCTGTCCCCCACTTTTCCTTCGCTACATCAACGACTGCATTGGTGCTGCTTCCTGCACGCATGCTGAGCTCGTTGACTTTATTAACTTTGCCTCCAACTTTCACCCTGCCCTCAAGTTCACCTGGTCCATTTCCGACACCTCCCTCCCCTTTCTAGATCTTTCTGTCTCTACCTCTGGAGACAGCTTATCCACTGATGTCTACTATAAGCCTACTGACTCTCACAGCTATCTGGACTATTCCTCTTCTCACCCTGTCTCTTGCAAAAGTGCCATCCCCTTCTCGCAATTCCTCCGTCTCCGCCGCATCTGCTCTCAGGATGAGGCTTTTCATTCCAGGATGAGGGAGATGTCCTCCTTTTTCAAAGAAAGGGGCTTCCCTTCCTCCACCATCAACTCTGCTCTCAAACGCATCTCCCCCATTTCACGCACATCTGTTCTCACTCCATCCTCCTGCCACCCCACTAGGAATAGGGTTCCCCTTGTCCTCACCTACCACCCCACCAGCCTCCGGATCCAAAATATTATTCTCCGTAACTTCCGTCACCTCCAACGGGATCCCACCACTAAGCACATCTTTCCCCCTCCCCCCCCCCGCTTTCCGCAGGGATCGCTCCCTACACGACTCCCTTGTCCATTCGTCCCCCCCATCCCTCCCCACTGATCTCCCTCCTGGCACTTATCCTTGTAAGCGGAACAAGTGCTACACGTGCCCTTACACTTCCTCCCTTACCCCCATTCAGGGCCCCAGACAGTCCTTCCAGGTGAAGCAACACTTCACCTGTGAGTCGGCTAGGGTGATATACTGCGTCCGGTGCTCCCGATGTGGCCTTCTATATATTGGCGAGACACGACGCAGACTGGGAGACCGCTTTGCTGAACACCTACGCTCTGTCCGCCAGAGAAAGCAGGATCTCCCAGTGGCCACGTCCCATTCCCATTCTGACATGTCTATCCACGGCCTCCTCTACTGTAAAGATGAAGTGACACTCACGTTGGAGGAACAACACCCTATATTCCGTCTGGGTAGCCTCCAACCTGATGGCATGAACATTGACTTCTCTAACTTCAGCTAGTGCCCCACCTCCCCCTCGTACCCCATCCGTTATTTATTTTTATACACACATTCTTTCTCTCACTCTCCTTTTTCTCCCTCTGTCCCTCTGACTATACCCCTTCCCATCCTCTGGGATTCCCCCCCCCCATCTTTCTCCCTGGGCCTCCTGTCCCATGATCCTCTCACATCCCCTTTGCTAATCACCTGTCCAGCTCTTGGCTCCATCCCTCCCCCTCCTGTCTTCTCCTATCATTTTGGATCTCTCCCTGCCCCTCCCACTTTCAAATCTCTTACTAACCCTTCCTTCAGTTAGTCCTGACGAAGGGTCTCGGCCTAAAACGTCGACTGTATCTCTTCCTTGAGATGCTGCCTGACTTGCTGCGTTCACCAGCAACTTTGATGTGTGTTGCTTGAATTTCCAGCATCTGCAGAATTCCTGTTGTCCTCATTGTATCTAGTTCCTTTACAATTCAAGTCACTCCGTTGAAGCGATAACTATAATGAAATGCTCAGTGGAACTGGTGCCTGAACAGTGGGGTCTCTACAATGAAATACTGCCATCAAGTGACATCTTGTAACTATTGCAACTTTTTGTAAAGCCACTTGTCAGAATTTGTTTTTGAAATGTGATGATACTCTATGAATGTTTCATGCTAAAGTAGCCTTCAGTGTTACTAGAATGCTCCTTATTCTATTAATTGTAAATCGGGTGAAAATCCAAAGCTAGTTGCAACAGTATTTTGTGAAAAGATCCAGAAAGTTTGCATGCATTTAAACAAAGATGACGGAAGGTGGAAATGGGAAAATATGACATTATTTTGTAAAGAAAATGCAAACACAGTTTTTATATATGGTGCTAAGCTTATTACAGTGGTTAGTAGACAAGGGTGTCTTTGAATATAAAACAAAGAAGTGAACTATGCAAGTAGGTAAGCAAATAATATGCTGGCTTTCATTGTAATATGGAGTCATTGAATAATATGATGCAGGCCCTTTTGCCCAACTAGTACATGCTGATCATATTGCCCACCTGGTTAATTCCAACTTCCTGTGTTTGGCCCATATCCTTTTAAGCTCTGCCTCTCCTCTGAACCCATTCAAGTGCTTCTGGCTGCTTATTCCATATAATCACCACCTTCTGTGTGGAAAAAGTTGCCCCCCAGGCCCCTTTTAAATCTTTCTCCTCTCACCCTAAACCACTGCGCCTTAATTTTGGACTCCTTATCATGTGGGAAAAGGCTGATGCCATCCATCTTATCTGTCCATCTCAGAATTTTAAACATCTCTATGAGGTCGCCCCTCATTCTCCTACATTCCAAGCATTAAAGACTTAGCTTGGACCAACCTCACCCTATAATGTAGACCCTCTAGTCCTGGCTACAGCCTTGTAAATCTTTTGTACACTCTTTTTAGTTTAACCACATCTTTCCTACAACAGGAAGACCAAAACTCTACACAGAATTACAAGTGTGGCTTCACCAGCAAATTGTACAACTGCAACATAATGTTCCAATTCCTATATTCAATGTCTTGAGTGAAGAAGGCTAGCATGCTAAATGTCTTTTTCACACTCTTTCTACCTAGGATGCTACTTTCAATGAACTATGCACTTGTATTATTAGGTCCATCTGCTCCATTAACCACCCTTGTTCATGGTGTAAGTTCTGTGCTTCCAGTATGGTTGGAGTGCAAACAAGACTTAGTGGAATTATGCTGAGTATTAATAAGATCACACTTGGTGGGCTGGCAGCCTAAGGAAGGGTATATTTCATTTGCAACACACACAAAATGCTGAGGAACTCAACGGGTCAGGCATGGAGCGAAATAAACAGTTGACATTTTGTACTGAGGCCCATCATCAAGTCTCCTGATGAAGATTCTCATCCCAAAGCATCGACTGTCCATTCCCTCTATAATCTGCTCAGTTCCTCCAGCTCTTGTGCATGTTGCTCAAGATTTCCTGTATCTGCAGAATCTCTTGTGTTTCTAATATATTTCATTTGACACAAAGGTTATGTGGACAAGGATGCAGAATTGGTCTTGTGAGAGATTGTTCTGGCGAGTTAGTCTGGATGTTACAGCCACAGGATAAGGATTTTTTTTAAGGTTGGGGAGCATTTTTTTCCAGTTGCCAAAAACACAATAGGTTAGGTGGTCTTCCAGGTAATAAATTCTTTAAGCATTCAGTACTGTTCTCTGGCTTATGAGGACTTTAACGTCATTTTTGCGAACCAGGTGAAATAGTGCAAAGTGTTTGCTACAACCAGCCATGAGATGTCCATCTCAGATACTCCAGGAAAAAGCAGAGAAACCAATAAGCATTCAAAACAAATTTGCTTTGATCCCTGACTTTGTTAGACTTTTTCATTGCTCTACTTTATGACATTCAACAAACAAAAGTATTAAGCCTTTGAATTTTCTGCTTGGTCAATGTGAATGTTCACAGAACGTAGGACACAGCACAGTACAGCCCTTTAGTCCATGATGTTGTGCTGAATAGTCCATGATCAATCTAACTTCCCTCCTATGCAACCTGTAACCCTCCACTTTTCTTACATCCATGTAGCTGTGTAAGAGTACCTTAAATGACCCTATTGTATCAGCCTCTACCACCACTTCTAGTTCTCCTAAGTCCTTTTTAAGCTCCTTCCTGGCCCTCTTATAACTCTCAAGATCATCATCTGAGTTTTGCAGCTTAAACTTTAAGTATGCCTCCTTCTTCGTCTTGACTAAATGTTCCACCTCTCTCCTGTCAATCATGGTTCCTTCACCCTACCATCCTCACCCTGTCTCAGTGGGACAACTTATCTTGAACCCCCATGCAAGTACTCCCTAAACAACCACTACTCTTCTGCTGTGAATTTCCCTGAGAACATATGTTCCAGTTTATATTTCCAAATTCCTGGCCAATGCCATCATAATTAGCCCACTCCCAATTAAATACTAACCTAATTCATTTGTTCCTATCCTGGCCCATGGTTTTGCTGAAGATCAGGGAGTTGTGTTCACAATTTCCAAAATGCTCTCCCACTGAGAGATTTGTCACCTGACCAGGCTCATTCCCTAGTTCCAGATCCAGTATGGCCTCATTCATTCATTCAGTCATTTGTTTCACTCAAGGCTAAGGTTGATATCTTTTTTGGATAGTAAATAGTCAAGAAATGCAAAACTTAAAAAAAAATGTGTAATGGAGATAAATAAGACTAGTAAAGATAAATATGTGATGGTGAACATGGAAGTGATAGGCCAAAGGGCCTGTTTCTTTACCTCATGACTTCAGCCATGATGTTTAGGAATGGTGGAGCAAGTTTAAGTGGGTCACATGGCCTACTCCTGTTAAATTTCTCACAACCCGGTTGGAGCCATTCAGCCCACCAGATGTTTGCTGGCACATTTCAAGATTCAAGATTTAACTGTGCATTGAGATTTCAAAACCAAATAAATCTGGATGTAAAACCAATCTAACTTTATTTCTTGTCTTGCACCTGACAGGTAAACACATTGTTCAGAGTCATGTATCTCCAGCAAGTGACTCCATTTCAATCCGAATTCACGTGTGAGGTTACGGAGGGTACAGTACCAGCCTGCAGCAGAGTCCAGATCCCTTTCAAGTTCAGGCCACGGACTGCCGGTTCTCTGAGTGTCGATTACTTCGGTATTACACGGCCAGGCAACAGCTCCAAGTCTCTGCTGAAGGTGACCGGGTCATGCAAAGGTACAAATATAGCTTACCTCAAAGACTAGATTAGATTAGATTTATTAGTTTTATGTATATCGAAACATATAGTTAAATGTGTTGCTAGCATTAACAACCAACAGTTTCAAATGTGGTGGGGACACCTGCAAGTGCCGCCATGCTTCCAGTGCTAACATAGAATACCCATAATGTTCAGCTGAACAAAACACAGCCAAAGTACAACAAGACAGACACAGCAACAGCAAAACAAACTAATTCCTATCTAATCCTCATCAGAGATCACTAGCCCTTGTCCTTATGACCTCTTGACTGCGGGATCACTGGTCTTCGTCCACAAAACCTGCTGACCCAACCTCCGTCCTTGGGAATTCCAAAAAGCAGATACCGAAAGCTTCTTCAGTATATAAAGAGTAAAAGAGAAGTGAGAATAGATATTGGACCACTGGAAAATTATACTGGAGAGGTAGTAATGGGGGACAAGGAAATGGCTGATGAACTGAATAAGTATTTTGCAGCATTCATCACTGTGGAAGACACTAGCAGTATGCTGGATGGTCGAGAGTGTCGAGGACAGAAATGTTCCTGAGTGTGTTATCTCTTTAGATGCCGAGAAAGCTTTTGATAGAGTAGAATGGCCTTATTTATTTAAGGTGCTTGAAATGTTTAATTTTAGCTCGAAACTTATATCCTGGATTAAACTCTTATATTATTCTCCTGTGGCCTCGGTCCGTACTAACTCTTTAAGTTCACCTTTTTTCCCTCTTTTTCGAGGTACTCGACAAGGTTGTCCTCTTAGTCCCTTATTATTTGATATTGCATTAGAACCTCTTGCAATTGCCATTCAAGAATCTCCAAATATTACTGGGATAACTCGGGGCTTAAAGTCCCATAAATTATCACTCTATGCTGATGATTTACTTTTATATATTTCTAATCCTCAAAAATCCATCCCGGCTGTTTTAGAGTTATTAGCACAATTTGGTCTTTTTTCAGGTTATAAATTAAATCTTAGTAAGAGTGAACTCTTTCCGATTAATAAACAATTTCCCTTATATTATAAATTTCCATTTAAATTGATTAATAATTATTTTTCATATCTTGGGATTAAAATTACTTGTAAATACAAAGATTTATTTAAGACTAACTTTCTACCATTAATAGACCATATTACTCAACTTTCATCTAAATGGTTTCCTTTATATTTAACTTTGATTGGTCGTATTAATGCAGTTAAGATGTTTTTTTTGCCAAAATTTTTATATATATTTCAGGCATTACCAATCTTTATTCCAAAATCTTTTTTTGACAAAGTTGACTCTAAAATTTCTTCATTTATTTGGCAGAATAAAAACCCGAAACTGGGTAAAATACATTTACAGAAAGCTAAGAGAGATGGAGGCTTAGCATTACCTAACTTTAGATTTTATTATTGGGCAATTAATATTCGACATATGAAATTCTGGTTACTGGACCAGGATATACTATCCATTCCTAAATGGATAGTATTGGAATTACAATCTGTTCAGGGTTTTACACTTGGCTCTATTTTAGGTTCCTCTCTTCCTTTTGATTGGAAATGCCTTAAACAGGTGTCTAACCCGATAGTTAAATATACCTTGCATATTTGGTTTCAATTCAGAAAATTTTTTGATCTTAATCAATTTGGGTTAGCGATTCCTATTTTAGGTGACATATTTTTTCCTCCCTCTTTTACGGATCGTGCTTTTCAAACTTGGAAGACTAAGGGTATTTCACGGTTTTTGGATTTATTTTTAGATGGTTCCCTTATGTCTTTTGAACAATTATCTAATAAATATAACTTATCAAAAATACATTTTTTTAGATATCTACAAGTTAGAAATTTCCTAAGTACTATACTTTCTTCCTTTCCAATGCTTCCTCCTACGTACATTTTAGATACTATAATCAACCTTAATCCATGTCAGAAAGGTGCATCGGCTATGATTTATAATATTATTATGAAACTTAGGAAAGCTCCATTTGATAAGATTAGGGTAGATTGGGAACAGGAATTGGGGTTTACCATTTCCGTGGATGACTGGGGGTAGATTTTACAATTAGTCAATACTTCCTCTATCTGTGCTAAACATTCCCTAATTCAATTTAAAGTTGTTCATAGAGCACATATGTCCAAAGATAAGTTAGCACGCTTTTATTCTCATATTAATCCTTTTTATGATAGATGTCCGGGGCAGATAGCCTCTTTAACTCATATGTTTTGGTCTTGCCGTACTTTGGAAACTTTTTGGAGAGACATTTTTAATATTATCTCCAAGGTATTGAATATAGATATCTCTCCTCACCCTATTACTGCTATCTTTGGACTACCTAAAATTTCCAGTGATCTCTCCCCTTCAGCCTGTAGAATGATTGCATTTCTTACTTTAATGGCGAAAAGATGTATCTTACAACATTGGAAAGAGCTTAATGCTCCAACTACCTTTTTTTGGTTTTCTCAGACGATATTATGCTTGAATCTGGAGAAAATTAGAAGCAATCTTTATGACTCCTCATTTAAATTTGAACAGACTTGGAGATCTTTTATTCAATATTTTCATTTAATGTAATATATACCCTTCTTGTTTTTTTTTACTGTTTCTAATGGAGGTCGGGATTGAGGACGTGATTTTAAGTTTAACTCTGTTTGGTTTCAAGTTAGCCCATTGCTTTGCTTTGCTTTTAGTTAGTTGCACGGTGGGTTTTTTTTGGGGGGGTGGTTTCCTTTTCTCTATTGATATATATATAAAATTAGTATACTATTATGTTACCTTGGTATGTTATGTTTAAATTACATTGTAGTTTTTTTTGTATTAATATCTTCTGTAATTTTATTATATTCTAACAGTGTATTAGTGTCTATATGGCTTACCTTTTTGTATACTTATTTAATAAAAAGATTTAAAAAGAAAGAGAAATGTGTGAAGTTGCCGTTACTACGGAGAAGGTTCTTGGGAAACTGAAAGGCCTGAAGGTAGATAAGTCACCTGGACCAGTTGGTATACGTCCCATGGTTCTGAAAGGGTGGCTGAAGAGATTGTGGAGGCATTAGTAATGATCTTTCAAGGATCACTTGATTCTGGCATGGTTCCAGAGGAATAGAAAGTTGCTAATGTCACTCTACTCTTCAAGAAGGGAGAGAGGCAGAAGAAAAGAAATTATAAGCCAGTTAGTCTGACCTCAGAGGTTGGGAAGATGTTGGAGTTAATTGTTAAGAATGTGGTTTTGGGATACTTGGAGGAACAAGATAAGAAAAAGGCCCTAATAAGCATGGTTTCCTTAAGGGAAAATCTTGCCTGACAAATTTGTTGTAATTCTTTGAAGAAATAACAAGCCAGATGGACAAAGGAGGATCAGTTAATGTTGTGTACTTGGATTTTCAGAAGGCTTTTGACTAGATGCCACGCATGAGGCTGCTTAACAAGTTTAGAGCCCATGGTATTACAGGAAATATACTAGCATGGATAGAGTATTGGTTGATTGGCAGGAGGCAAAGAGTGGGAGTAAAGGGAGTCTTTTCTAGTTGCCTGCTGGTGACGAGTGGTGTTCCACAGGGGTCTGTATTGGGACCATTGCTTTTTACGTTATGCTGCGCCTATAAAAAGTATTCACCCCACCCCCTTGGAAGTTTTATCATTTTACAGCATTAAATCACAATGGATTTAATTTAGCTTTTTTGATACTGATCAACATAAAAAGACTCTATGTCATAGTAAAACAAATTTCTACAAATTGGTCTAAATTTGTTAGAATTATTAAACACAAAATAATTGATTGCATAAGTATTCACCCCCTTCAAGTTAGTATCTAGTAGATGTGTCTTTGGCAACAGTTACAGCCTTGAGCCTATGTGGATTGGTCTCTATCAGCTTTGCACATCTGGACACTGAATACTCAAGATCTGTCAGATTGCATAGGGATCATGAGAGAACAATCCTTTTCAAGTCCAGTCACAAATTCTCAACTGGATTGATGTCTGGACTCTGACTTGGCCACTCCAGGACATTAACTTTGTTGTTTTTAAGCTACTCCTTTGGCTTTATGCTTGGGGTCATTGTCTCGCTGGAAAACAAATCTTCTCCCAAGTCACAGTTCTCTTGCAGACTGCATCAGGTTTCTGGACTTCTCATATTTTTCTGCATTCATTTTACCCTCTATCTTCACAAGCCTTCCAGTACTTTCTGCAGTGAAGCATCCTCACAGCATGATGCAGCCACCACCATGCTTCACGGTAGGGATATTGTGTTTTTGATGATGTGCGGTGTTTAGCATACCCCAAACATAGCGTTTACCCTGATGGTCAAAAGGCTCAATTTTGTTTTCATCAGACCATAGAACCTTCTTCCAACTGACTTCAGAGTCTCCCACATGCCTTCTGGGAAATTCTAGCTGACATTTCATATGAGTTTTTTTCAACTGTGTCTTTCTCTTTGCCACTCTCCCATAAAGCTGCGATTAGTGAAGCAGCCAGGTAACAGTTGTTGTATGCACAGCCTCTCCCACCTCCGCCCTAGAAGCTTGTAACTCCTCCAGAGTTGGTGACCTCCCTCAATAGTCCCCTTCTTGCACCTTCATTCAGTTTTTGAGGTTGGCCTGCTCTGGGCAGATTTACAGCTGTGCCTTATTCTTTCCATTTCATGATGACTGACTTAACTGTACTCCAAGGGATATTCAGTGACTTGTACATTTTCTTTATCCATCTCCTGACTTGTGCTCTTCAGTAACCTTTTCGCGGAGTTGCTTGAAGTTTTCATTTGATATTATGGTGTAGATTTTGCCAGGATACTGACTCATCAGCAGATGGACCTCCCAGAAACAGGTGCATTTTTACTACAATCAATTGAAACACGACTGCACACAATGATCTCCATTTAACTAATTATGTGTCCTCTAAAACCAATTGGCTGCACCAGTCATGATTTGGTGTGTCATATTAAAGGGGTGAATACTTAAGCAATCAATTATTTTGTATTTTATATTTGTAATTAATTTAGATCACCTTGTAGAGATCTGTTTTCACTTTGACGCACAAGTCTTTTTCTGTTGATTGTGTCAAAAAAAGCTAAATTAAATTCACTGATTCAACATAGTAAAATAATAAAACATGAAAATTTCCAAGGGGGTCAGTACTTTTTATTGGTACTGTATCTGAATAATTTGGATGACAGAATTGATGGCTTTGTGGTCACGTTTGCCGATAATATGAAGATATGTGCAGGTAGTTTTGAGGAAGTAGAAAGGATACAGAAAGACTTAGATTAGGAGAATGGGCAAAGAGGTGGCAGATGGAATACAGTGTCGAAGTGTAGGGTCGTGCATTTTGGTAGAAGAAGTAAAAGCATAGACTATTTTCTAAATGTAGAGAAAATTCAAAAATCTGAGGTGCAAAGGGACTTGGGAGCCCTTGTGCAAGATCCCTAAAGGTTAATTTTCAGGTTAAGTCGGTGTTGAGGAAGACACGTGCGATGTTAGCATTCATTTCAAGGGGGCAAGAATATAAAGGGAAGGATGTAATGTTGAGGCTTTATAAAGCACTGGTGAGTCCTCACTTGGAGTATTGTGAGCAGTTTTGGGCCGCTTAGCTAAGAAAGGATGTGCTGATATTGGAGAGGACTCAAACAAGGTTCATAAAAATTATTCCTGGATTGAAAGGCTTGTCATATGAGGACTTTTTGATGGCTCTGGGCCTGTACTCACTGGATTTCAAAAGAATGAGGGGTGACCTCATTGAGACCTATCAGATGTTGAAAGGCCCCGATAGAGTGGGTGTGGATAGGATGTTTCCTATAGTGGGAGAGCCTAAGACCAGAGAACACAGCCTTAGGATGGGGGGGGGCATCCTTTCAGAATGGAGATAAGGAGGAACTTCTTCAGCCACGGAGTGGTGAATCTGTGGAATTCATTGCCACAGGCAGCTGTGGGAGCCGAGTCATTGGGTTTATTTAAGGCAGAGTTTGATAGATTCTTGATTAGTCAGGCCATGAAGGGTTATATGGAGAAGGCAGGAGATTGGGCTGAGGGGAAAATGGATCAGCTATGATGAAATGGTGGAGCAGACACGAATGGCCTAATTCTACTCCTATATCTTATGGTCTTATGGATTGTTGGTGTCCAACATCTGGATATGCCGATGGATTTTGGGCCTCTGGACCTGCCTGTACAGACCTCCGACCCTGGGATTCAAGGGAAATTCAAATTTACATCCATGGATTCAAGTCCATTCCTCTGATTACTCGTGCCAAAAACCATTTTCAAGTATTTACCAAATTCCCTTTTAAAAATTATCAAGAGCTTGCTTCTTTCACCTGCTGAGGATGGAGAGTATACTGCATCACACCATGGTATGGAAACACCAATGCCTTTGAACAACAAAGCCCTCAAAAAGTAGTTGATACATTACAGTCCATTGCAGATAAAGACCTCTTCACCATTGAGCACATCAACAAGGAGCATTGTCGCAGGAAAGCAGCATCCATCATCGGGGATCCCCACCATCCAGGCCATGCTCTCTTCTCCCTGTTGCCATCATGAAGGAGGTACTGATGCTTCAGGTCCCACACCACCAGGTTCAGGAACTGTTATTACCCCTCAACCATCAGGCTCTTGAACCAGTGCGGATAACTTATCTCAATCTCACTCATTGAACTGATCTCGCAACTTATGGACTCACTTTCAAGGACACTTCATCTCATGTTCTCGATATTTACTGCTTATTCATTTATTATTATTATATTGTTTTTTTTTCCTTTTTGTATTTGCACAGTTTATTGTCTTTTGCACATTGGTTGTTTGTTCATCTTTGTGTGCAGTTTTTCATTGATTCTATTGTGTTTCTTTGTATTTACTGTGAATGACTGCAAGAAAATGAATCTCAGATAAGTATATGGTGACGTAAGTGTATTTTGGTAATAAATTTACTTTGAACTTCTGGTAGTACAGTTCTGAACATCATAACTTGTACCTTAAATCTTTATCTTTTGAGTTTCAGCCCTTCCTATTAACTCTTAAACAAAACCTTCATGACATTGAATATCTTAATTAAACCACCCCTTAATATTCTCTGCTCCAAGGAGAACAAACCAGGAGATTTTAGGCTCTGCACAAAATCCTCAGTTTTTCGACATGAGACTAAGTCTGGGTCTTATATATCTGAATAATTCATTTTTGAAAGCTTAAACTTAATCAAGTAGTTATGTTTTCAATTATCTAACTGTGTAAGGAAATGCAAAATTTCCTTATGCCTACTCCTATAGCTTGAAACATGTACTACTAAACTGAAAGAAAGTTTCTATCCTACTTTTATAAGACTATTGAAAGGTCTCCTAGTGCAACAAAAAGTGACTCTTGACCTCACTATGTACCTTGTTATGATTGTACACCTTATTGTCTACCTGCACTTCACTTTCTCTGTAACTGCAACATTTTATTCTGCATTCTGTTATTGTTTTCCCATGTAGTAGCTTAATTCATCATTGTAATGAATTGATCTGTATCAACAGTAAGCAAGACATTTTTCACTGTATCTTGGTGCATGTGACAATAATAAACTAATTTACCAGTTCTCTGTTGACATCTGAATGCCAATTTCAAATATCAATAGAGAATTATTGGCGGCATAGTAGTGTAGTGGCTAGTATATTGCATCACAGCTCCAGTGATCTGGATTGAATTCCTGCTAACAACTGTAAGGTGTTTGTATATTCTCTCCATGACTTCATGGATTTCCTCTGGGTGCTTCATTTTCCTCCCACATTCTAAAGGCACACGAGTTAGAGTTAGTAAGTTGTGCACATGCTGTGAAGCGTGGCGACACTTGCAGCCTGTCCTGAAAACATCCTCGGACTCTGTTGGTCATTGACGCAACAACACATTTCAATGTATGTTTCAATGTACATCTGACAAATAAAGCTGATCTTTTTAATTTCTTTAAAAAATTTGAGTGAATAATATTTAGGAAGCGACAAGGCTCGATCAAGTTGCCTTTCATTCTTCTTCACTCCGAAGAGAATAGCACTAGCTCACTCAACCTATCCTCATAAAGCCATGCATAATTATCCTCAAAATGCCTAGGTGATATGTTTCAGATATTCATGAACATTCAAATATGGGGTCAGAATTTCTGGGAAAACTCCATTGCTGCTCTTTGAGATTGTGGTGCAGAATCTAAGTGAGCAGGTGTGGCTATGGTTTGATAGCAATTACACCCTCACTGTATGGGAGTGTAAGTCTGAATTATGATCTTGATTCTCAGACTGTTCTTTGTTGAAGTCAATACTGCCACATGTTGAGCCAAAGCTATATAAAGCCCATTTTTCCAATTATCTACTTTCTTAGAAGTTTGTGCAGATTCAGCATGTCATTTAAAACTTTGACAAAGGTCTATAAATGCATAGTGGGGAGTATCATAACTGGTAGTATAATGGTCTGATATGGAAACACTAATGCCCAAGAAGTGAAAAGGCTACAGAAAATGGTGGAATCAGCCCAGTCCATCATCCCAGACAAAGCTCTATCCACCATGGAGCACATTTATAGGGAACGCTGCAACCAGAAAGCAGCATCTATGATCAAGGACCCCCACCATCCAGGCCATCCAGGAACAGTTAATACAATACAATCATCAGGCTCCTGAGCCTGTGTGGGTCATTCACTTACCAAAATTCTAAACTGATTCCATATGGACTCACTTTCAAGGACTCATTACAGCTCAAGTTCTCAATATTTTGTTTATTTGCGCAGTTTGTCTTCTTTTGCACATTGGTTCTTAGCCTGTTTATGCATTATTTTAAGCAAATTCTATAGTATTCATTATTCCTGTGAATGCTTGCAAGAAAATGAATCTCAACGTAATATATGATAACATTGATAATAAATGTACTTTGAACTTTGAATTGTCTAAGTGGCCTTCTCTTGTAGGTATCGCTGAATGCCATAAAGGCGGTTGAACTGTAAAGCTTGTGATGCTGGGTTTCTGTACCTTATGGGATGATGGAAGTAAAGAAATGAGGAGGTTAAAAAAAAATTACAATAAAATTTTTGTACTCTTGTTCCAGGACCAGTAGTGTCACTGTCAGACCTGAAACTGAATTTCGGTTGTGTGTTCCTCAACGATGCCCTGACCTACACTATGGAAATCAGTAACACATCAGACGTGCCGACGTTTTACCAGTTTGAAATTGACTGCTGCCAAAGTGTGTTTGTTATTGATCTACCATGTGGCTTCTTGGGAGGGGAGTCAACGGAGACACTGAGGATAACATTCCGACCTCCCCATCCCATGAACTACTACAGAAGAGTGGCTTGTCTCATCCATCATCAGGTACAGTGAAGCTTCACATAAAACAGTGCTTGTTATTTCAGTTTGTAAAATTTCATTTGCATCAGTAGGTAATAAGACCATAAGACCATAAAATGTAGGAGCAGAAGTAGGCCATTTGGCCCATCGAGTCTGCTCCGCCATTCAATCATGGGCTGATCCAATTCTTCCAGTCATCCCCACTCCCCTGCCTTTTCCTCATACCCTTTGATGGCCAGGACGATAACAAAAAAGTCTCCTGTAGAAGTAAAAAAATTAACCTGTTTGTAAAGTGACAGTCAGAACATTTCACTTTTTCAGTTCTCCTTTCTGGCTCCCCACTTACCTCTTCTCTCCCTAACTAATACCCGCCTCTGGTGCCCCTCCTCCTTCCCTTTCTCCCATGGTCTACTCTCCACTCCTATCAGATTCCTTCGTCTTCAGCCCTTTATCTTTTCCATCTATCACTTCTCAGCTTCTCACTTCATCCCCCCCCCCACATTTAGTTTCACCTTGTAGCTTGTACTTCTGCCCCTCCCTTGCCCTTCTTATTTTGGCTTCTTCCCCTTTCCTCTCCTGTCCTGATGAAGCATCTTGGCCGAAAAATTGACTGTTTATTCCCTTCCATAGATGCTGCGGAGGATGCCAGGTGACCTGATAGAGGTGTATAAAATGATGAGGCATTGATCGTGTGGATAGTCAGAGGCTTTTTCCCAGGGCTGAAATGGCTAGCATGAGAGGGTACAGTTTTAAGGTGCTTGGAAGTAGGTACAGAGGAGATGTCAGGGGTAAGTTTTTTATGCAGAGAGTGGTGAGTGCGTGGAATGGCTGCCAGCGACGTTGGTGGAGGAGGATACAATAGGGTCTTTTAAGAGAGTCTTGGATAGGTATGTGGACCTTTGAAAAATAGAGGGCTATGGGTAACCCGAGGTAATTTCTAAACAAAGTACATGTTTGGCACAACATTGTGGGCCAAAGGGCCTGTACTGTGCTGTAGGTTTTCTTTGTTCTATGTTCTAAATCTGATAGGAACTGCTGGCATTTCCGGTCAAAAACCTGCATCAGGACTAGAACATAAAACAAAGAATAGATATGATAGTAATGTTTAAGAGGCATTTAGATAGGTAGGGAATGGAGGGATGCTGACCACACGCAGTCATATTGAAGTAGTTTGGGTTGGCATCATACTTGGACATTGTGGCCCAAAGAGCTTGTTTCTGGTCTGAAAACCCATCTGGATCATTTATGTTGTCCAGCAGAGGAAATCTGGCCTGCATGCGACTTCAATACGATTGACTTTGAAACTTTGAAATAATTTAACAAGCCATAAACACAAGAGATTCTACAGATGCTGAAATTCAGAGTAACACACAGAAAGTGCTGGAGGGACTCAGCATCTATGGAAAAGAATAAACAAAATGAGTCCTGATAAAAGGTCTCGGCCCAAAACATCGACTGTTTATTCCTTTCCATAGATGCTGCCTGATCTGTTGAGTTCCTCCAGTATTTTCTGTGTGTTGACCAGAATTTGGAACTTGTTACTTTGTGGTGTGAGCTTGAAGTAAAGAAAAGAGCTGAAATTAATAAGAAACTGGATTTCCTCTGTATTTTCAGCATCTGCACAATCTCTTGCATCCACATCCTGGTTACTCTTTCAGCAAAGAATTTTCTTCTGAGTTCTTTATCAAAGTCAATTTTACAGTGATGCATCAACTGCTTAGGGGCATGTGCAGCCAATGAACATCTAACCATCTAACTTTTCCTATCTTTGTTACAGGATCCCTTGTTTTTGGATTTAATGGGTACCTGCCACTCAGACCAAGTAACACCGGCGATTCTCACGTCAAAGCACCTGGAACTATACCATACCAACATGATACGTGGACTGACCTTCTACCCTCCAGACATACTGACAATGATGCTACAGGAAGGCAAGTTGCGGCTTGATGATGATGGTGCCCTGGTGTTGGCTGCTGAGAAATGCTGCAAGTCCATAGACCTGGAGAGTAATGAGGTAACCGCTTCTCCCTCCTCTCTCTTTTTTTCTGGCCTGGAAGGTTACAACTGGTTGGGTAAATTAGTTTGTTATTGTCACGTGTAGTGAGGTTAGATTGATTCACTGCCTTAGTAAAGCAATCAACATAATCAATGATCCCTTCCACCCTGGACATTCGCTCTTCTCCCTTGTTTCATTGGGCAGGAGGTATAAAAGCCTGAAAGCACTTGCCATCAGGCTGAAGGGCTGCTTCTATTATAAGAGTATTGAATGGTTCCGTGGAACAATAAGCTGGACTCTTGACCTCACTATCTACTTTGTGATTTGATAAACTTGCACCTTATTGTCTGCCTGCATTGTACTTTGTAGTTGTTAGGCTTTATTCTACATTGTTATTGTTTTACCTTGTTGTACCTCCTATGCACTGTATAATGCTTTGACTTGTATGAACAGCATGCAAGACAAGTTTTCACAGAGCCTTCATATATGTGACAATAATAAACCAGTTCCCATTCCATCTATATAATCCATGGACAAGTTGGGCCAAAGGGCATATTTCTGTACTGTATGACACTTTTACTCTATCACTCTTAAGTACTCAGCAGGCCATGCAGCATGTGTGGAGAGAGCAAGAGTCAACCATTTAAACTGATTAACTCTGTTTTTCTCATTCACCTTCTTCTGTTTTTGTTTCAGATTTCCAGAGTCTGCAGGTTTTCCTTTATATTCAATCTACCAGTTGTGTTGACTCTTAAATGCTTCCTGAATTGATTGAACAAGCCCCTCAGTTCAAAACTAGTTAGCAGTGGATGATAAATGTTGGGCCCCAGAGATACCCAAATCCTGAAATACAGTATGGATTAAACAAATATGAGCAAGGTTGATATTTGCTGCTGATCACTAATTGTCCATGAATGCTGCTGGTTAGCTGCATTTTTGAACTATAGCAACACTCACAAAATGCTGGAGGATCTCAGCATGTCAGCATCTATGGAAATGAATAAAAAGTCGACATCTTGGGCCAAGACTCTTCTTCAGAACTGGAAAGGAAGGGGAAGCCAGGTTGATGGGAAAGATAAAGAGCTGGAATAAAAGAATATAGTAGCAGAGGAGAGTGTTCCATGAGAGAAAGAGAAGAGGGAGAGACCCCAGGGGGAGGTGATAGGCAGGTAAGGAGAAGAGATAAGAGACTACAATGGGGTATAGAAGAGAGGGAAGGGGGAGGGAAAAATTATCGAAAGGGGAAATTGATGTTTATGCCATCAGGTTGGATGGGTCTCATCATGGCAGAACTGGAGGCCATGGACGGACATGTCAGAACGGGAATGGGGATAGAAATTAAAATGATTGGTCACTGGGAAAATCCACTTTTGGCAGTTAGAGCAGTGGTGCTCAACGAAACGGTCCCCCAATTTATGTAGGTCTCACTAAGGTAGAGGAGGCTGCATTAGGAGCACCGGATACAACAGATGACCTCCAAAAAGATTCGTAGGTGAAGTGTTGCCTCACTTGGACAACTGGGTCTTTGAATGTAGGTAAGGAAGGAGGTAAATGGGCAGGTGTAGCATTTCTGGCACTTGCAGTGGTATGTGCCAGGAGGGAGGTTAGTGGGGAAGGACAAATGGACAAAGGAATCATGGAGGGAGCGATTGCTGCAGAAAGTGAAGAGTGGGGAGGAGGTAAAGATATGTTTGTTAGTGGGGTCCCCTTGAAGATGGCGGAAGTTGTGGTGAGGACAAGTGCAACTCTATCTCTGTTAAGCCAGTGGCAAGATGGGGTGAGTGCAGATGTTTAGGAAATGAAAAGATGTGGGTGATGGCAGTATCAATGGTGGAGGAAGGGAAACCTCATACTTTGAAGAAGGAGGGCACTTCTGATGTCCTGGAAAGGAAAGCCTCATCCTGTGAACGGATCCTGATCCAGATCTGGGCCGTTCCCTCCAAATATCCGGACCTGCCTCTTGGTTTTTTTGCACTACCTTACTTCCCATTTTTCTATTTTCTATTTATGATTTAAAATTTAAATTTTTAATATTTACTATTTTTAACTATTTTTAATATCTTTAATATTTAATATTTGTAATCAGGGAGTGTGAAGCGCAAAATCAACTATCGCTCTGATGATTGTACGTTCTAGTACCAATTGTTTGGCGACAATAAAGTATAGGTATAAGTATAAGATGAGACAGAGACAAAGGAACTGAGGAAAGGGAATAGCATTTTTACAGGAGATGGTGGAAAGAGATATATGTAGGTAAGATAGCCATGTGCATTATTAAGTTTATAAAAGATGTCGGTAGACAGTTTGTCTCCAGAGATGGAGACAGAGAGATTGAGAAAGGGCAAAGAGATGTCAGAAATGGACCGTGAGTTTAAGGAACACACATAAAACTTGCTGGTGAATGCAACAGGCCAGGCAGCATCTCGAGGAAGAGGTACAGTCGACGTTTCGGGCCGAGACCCTTCGTCAGGACTAACTGAAAGAAGAGCTAGTAAGAGATTTGAAAGTGGGAGGGGGAAGGGGAGATCCGAAATGATAGGAGAAGACAGGAAGGGGAGGGATGGAGCCAAGAGCTGGACAGTTGATTGGCAAAAGGGATATGAGAGGATCATGGGACGGGAGGCCTAGGGAGAAAGAAAGGGGGAGGGGGGAAACCCAGAGGATGGGCAAGGAGTATAATGAGAGGGACAGAGGGAGAAAAAGGAGAGAGAGAAAACGAATATATATATAGATAGATACGGATGGGTTACGGGGGCGGGGGCATTAACGGAAGTTAGAGAAGTCAACGTTCATGCCATCAGGTTGGAGGCTACCCAGACGGAATATAAGGTGTTGTTCCTCCAACCTGACTGTGGCTTCATCTTGACAGTAGAGGAGGCCATGGATAGACATATCAGAATGGGAATGGGACGTGGAATTAAGATGTGTGGCCACTGGGAGATCCTGCTTTCCCTGGCGGACAGAGCATAGGTGTTCAGCGAAACGGTCTCCCAGTCTGCGTCAAGTCTCGCCAATATATAGAAGGCCACATCGGGAGCACCGGATACAGTATATCACCCCAGCTGACTCACAGGTGAAGTGTTGTCTCACCTGGAAAGACTGTCTGGGGCCCTGAATGGTAGTGAGGGAGGAAGTGTAAGGGCATGTCTAGTACTTGTTCGGCTTACAAGGATAAGTGCTGGGAGGGAGATCGGTGGGGAGGGATGGGGGGGACGAATGGACAAGGGAGTCGCGTAGGGACTGATCCCTGCAGAAGGCGGGGGGGGGGGAGAGGGAAAAATGTGCTTAGTGGTGGGATTCCGTTGGAGGTGGCGGAAGTTATGGAGAATTATATGTTGGACTCGGAGGCTGATGGAGTGGTAGGTGAGGACAAGGGGAACCCTATTCCTAGTGGGGTGGCAGGAGGATGGGGTGAGAGCAGATGTGCGTGAAATGGGAGATGCGTATGAGAGCATGGGAGTTGATGGTGGAGGAAGGGAAGCCCCTTTCTTTAAAAAAGGAGGATACCTCCTTCGTCCTGGAATGAAAAGCCTCATCCTGAGAGCAGATGCGGCGGAGACGGAGGAATTGCGAGAAGGGGATGGCAATTTTGCAAGAGACAGGGTGAGAAGAGGAATAGTCCAGATAGCTGTGAGAGTCCGTAGGCTTATAGTAGACATCAGTAGGTAAGCTGTCTCCAGAGATAGAGACAGAAAGATCCAGAAAGGGGAGGGATGTATCAGAAATGGACCAGATAAACTTGAGGGCAGGGTGAAAGTTGGAGGCAAAGTTAATAAAGTCAACGAGCTCAGCATGCGTGCAGGAAGCAGCGCCAATGCAGTTGTCCTTGTAGCAAAGGAAAAGTGAATTTAAGGGCAGGGTTAAAGTTGAAGCCAAATTTGATGAAATTGACACGCTCAGCATGAGTGCATGAAGCAGCATCACTGCAGTCATCAATGTAACACAGGAATAATTAGTCCTGACGAAGGGTCTCGGCCTGAAACGTCGACTGCACCTCTTCCTATAGATGCTGCTTGGCCTGCTGCGTTCACCAGCAACTTTGATGTATGTTGCAATAATTGGGGAGTATTACCAGGAAAGGCTTCGAACATGGACTGTTCTGTGTAGCCAAGGAGAAGGCAGTCATAGCTGGGTCCATGTGGTACCCATGGCTACCCCTTGGGTTTGGTGATATTGGGAGGAGCTAAAGGAGAAATTATTGATGGTGAAGGCTGGTTTTGCCAAACGGAGGAATGTAGTGTGGTGAGATTTGGTTGGGTCCTTTATTGAGAAAGTATGATAGCTTTACCGCCTTCCTAATGGAGGATAGAAGTATGTAGGGATTAGACATCCATGGTAAAATAAGGTAGTCAGGGCCAAGGAATTGAAAGTTGTCAAGGAGAACATGCGAGGTGTTACGGAGTAGATGGGAAGGGACTGAACCAAGCAGAACAGATTGGAACCGAGGTATGTATATACGAGTTCAGTGAAGCAGGAGAAGGCAGAGACAATGGGCCTATCTGAACAGTCAGTTTGAATCTTGGATAGCAGGAAGAAACAAACATTGCAGAGTGGGGCAACTTTGAGCTTAGTGGCAGTAGATGGGCGTTCTCCAGAGGTAATGAGGATGGTGTTGGAGACAATTTTCTGATGGTCAGTAGTGGAGTCCTTTTCAATAGGTAGGTAGAAGGAGGCATCTAAGAGTTGCCTCGTGGCTCCAGCGAGGTAGGAGTCTGTCCACCACACTACAACATGACCTCGTTTCTCTGCAGGTTTCATGGTAACATTGGGATTGGTGCGCAGAGTTTGGAGGGCAGGTGGTTAGGTTTGAGGAAAGAGGGGTGGTGAGGTCCAGCCAGTTGACGTCTCATCAGGAATTAGAGAGGAAAAGATCAAGAGAAGGCAGAGTGAGGTATCCAAGAAGAGGAAGGGATGGAGACAGAAGAAGGAATCATCAGTGTGGGGTAGAGAATCCTTGCCAAAGAAGTGGGTTCGGAGATGGAAGAAGAGTTTGTTGTTGTGGCAGGTGCGGAATTCAAGAGATGCGGGTAAAGGAGGACAAAGGTGAGGATCCTTGCTGAGGATAGAACATTCTGCCACAGAGAGGGGAAGATCAGAGGGAATGGTGAAGACACAGCAGTATCTTTTCTCTTACCCTTCCCTCTTCTTCTATTCCCTACTCTGGCCTCTTCTCCTCACCTACCTACCACCACTCCTTGGTGCCCCTCCCTCTTCCCTTGATCCCATGGTCCACAATCCTCTCCTATTAGACTCCTTCTTTTCCAGCCCTTTACCTTTTCCACTCAGCTGGCTTCACCTATCACCTTCTAGTTCTCCTTCTTCTCTTCCCATCTTTCTATTCTGGCATTTTAGAAACATAGAAACATAACAAACCTACAGCACAATACCTTTGGCCCACAAAGCTGAGCTGAACATGTCCTTACCTTAGAACTGCCTAGGCTTACCCATAGCCCTCTTTTTTTCTAAGCTCCATGTATCCATCCAGGACTCTCTTTAAAGACCCTATCATGTCCGCCTCCAAAAAAAAAACACTGCCGCCAGCAACCCATTCCACGCAGTTACCACTCTCTGCGTAAAAAACTTACCCCTGACATCTTCTCTATACCTCCTTCCAAGCACCCTAAAACTATACCCTCTTGTGCTAGCCATTTCAGCCTTGGGGAAAAAGCCTCCGACTATCCACACGATCAATGCCTTTCATTATCTTGTACACCCCTGTCGGGTCACCTGTCATCCTCTGTCGCTCCAAGGAGAAAAGGCTGAGTTCACTCAACCTACTCTCATATGGCATGCTCCCCAATCCAGACAACAGCCTTGTAAATCTCCTCTTCACCCTTTCTATGGTTTCCACGTCCTTCCTGTAGTGAGGTGACCAGAACTGAGCACGGTACTCCAAGTGGGGTCTGACCAGGATCCTATACAGCTCAACATTACCTCTCGGCTCTTAAACTCAATCCCACGATTGATGAAGGCCAATGCACCGTATGCCTTCTTAACCACAGAGTCAACCTGCATAACAACTTTGAGTGTCCTGTGGACTCGGACCCCAAGATCCCTCTGATCCTCCACACTGCCAAGAGTCTTGCCATTAATAGAACATAGAACATAGGACATAGAACATAGAATAGTACAACATGGTACAGGCCCTTTGGCCCACAATATTGTGCCAACCCTCAAACCCTGCTCCCATGTAAGCCCCCACCTTAAATTCCTCCATATACCTGTCTAGTAGTCTCTTAAACTTCACTAGTGTATCTGCCTCCACCACTGACTCAGGCAGAGGATTCCACGCACCAACCACCCTGAGTAAAAAACCCTTCCTCTAATATCCCCCTTGAACATCCCATCCCTTACTTTAAAGCCATGTCCTCTTGTATTGAGCAGTGGTGCCCTGGAGAAGAGGCGCTGGCTATCCACTCTATCTATTCCTCTTATTATCTTGTACACCTCTATCATGTCTCCTCTCATCCTCCTTCTCTCCAAAGAGTAAAGCCCTAGCTCCCTTAATCTCTGATCATAATGCATACTCTCTAAACCAGGCAGCATTCTGGTAAATCTCCTCTGTACCCTTTCCAATGCTTCCATATCCTTCCTATAGTGAGGCGACCAGAACTGGACACAGTACTCCAAGTGTGGCCGAACCAGAGTTTTATAGAGCTGCATCATTACATCGCGACTCTTAAACTCTATCCCTCGACTTATGAAAGCTAACACCCCATAATCTTTCTTAACTACCCTATCCACCTGTGAGGCAACTTTCAGGGATCTGTGGACATGTACCCCAGATCCCTCTGCTCCTCCACACTACCATTTACTTTGTACTCTGCCTTGGAGTTTGTCCTTCCAAAGTGTACCACCTCACACTTCTCCGGGTTGAACTCCATCTGCCACTTCTCAGCCCACTTCTGCATCCAATCAATGTCTCTCTGCAATCTTTGACAATCATCTACACTATCTACAACACCACCAACCTTTGTGTCGTCTGCAAACTTGCCAACCCACCCTTCTACCCCCACATCCAGGTCGTTAATAAAAATCAGGAAAAGTAGAGGTCCCAGAACAGATCCTTGTGGGACACCACTAGTCACAATCCTCCAATCTGAATGTTCTCCCTCCACCACGACCCTCTGCCTTCTGCAGGCAAGCCAATTCTGAATCCACCTGGCCAAACCTCCCTGGATCCCATGCCTTCTGACTTTCTGAATAAGCCTACCGTGTAGAACCTTGTCAAATGCCTTACTAAAATCCATATAGATCACATCCACTGCACTACCCTCATCTATATGCCTTGTCACCTCCTCAAAGAACTCTATCAGGCTTGTTAGACACGATCTGCCCTTCACAAAGCCATGCTGACTGTCCCTGATCAGACCATGATTCTCTCAATGCCCATAGATCCTATCTCTAAGAATCTTTTCCAACCGCTTTCCCACCACAGATGTAAGGCTCACTGGTCTATAATTACCCGGACTATCCCTACTACCTTTTTTGAACAAGGGGACAACATTCACCTCCATCCAATCCTCCGGTACCATTCCCATGGACAACGAGGACATAAAGATCCTAGCCAGAGGCTCAGCAATCTCTTCCCTCACCTCGTGGAGCAGTCTGAGGAATATTCCGTCAGGCCCCGGGGACTTATCTGTCCTAATATATTTTAACAACTCCAACAGCTCCTCTCCCTTAATATCAACATGCTCCAGAACATCAACCTCACGCATATTGTCCTCACCATCATCAAGTTCCCTCTCATTGGTGAATACCGAAGAGAAGTATTCATTGAGGACCTCGCTCACTTCCACAGCCTCCAGGCACATCTTCCCACCTTTATCTCTAATCGGTCCTACCTTCACTTCTGTCATCCTTTTGTTCTTCACATAATTGAAGAATGCCTTGGGGTTTTCCTTTACCCTACTCACCAAGGCCTTCTCATGCCCCCTTCTTGCTCTTCTCAACCCCTTCTTAAGCTCCTTTCTTGCTTCCCTATATTCCTCAATAGACCCATCTGATCCTTGCTTCCTAAACCTCATGAATGCTGCCTTCTTCCACCTGACTAGATTTTCCACCTCACTTGTCACCCATGGTTCCTTCACCCACCATTCTTTATCTTCCTTACTGGGACAAATTTATCCCTAACATCCTGCAAGAGGTCTCTAAACATCGACCACATGTCCATAGTAAATTTCCCTGCAAAAACATCATCCCAATTCACACCCGCAAGTTCTAGCCTTATAACCTCATAATTTTTCCCTTCCCCAATTAAAAATTTTCCTGTCCTCTCTGAATCTATCCTTTTCCATGATAGTGCTAAAGGCCAGGGAGCGGTGGTCACTGTCCCCCAGATGCTCACCCACTGAGAGGTCTGTGACCTGACCCGGTTCATTACCTAGTACTAGATCTAGTATGGCATTCCCCCTAGTCAGCCTGTTCACATACTGTGACAGGAATCCATCCTGGAAACACTTAACAAACTCTGCCCCATCTAAACCCTTGGAACTAATCAGGTGCCAATCAATATTAGGGAAGTTAAAGTCACCCATGATAACAACCCTGTTATTTTTGCACCTTTCCAAAATCTGCCTCCCAATCTGCTCCTCTGTATCTCTGCTGCTACCAGGGGGCCTATAGAATCCCCTCAGTAGAGTAACTGCTCCCTTCCTGTTCCTGACTTCCACCCATACTGACTCAAAAGAGGATCCTGCTACATTACCCACCCTTTCTGTAGCTGTAATAGTATCCCTGACCAGTGATGCCACCCCTCCTCCCCTTTTTCCGCCCTCTCTATCCCTTTTAAAGCACTGAAATCCAGGAATATTGAGAATCCATTCCTACCCTGGTGCCAGCCAAGTCTCTGTGCTATATTCTGCCATCATATTTGACTTACCAAAATGAACCACCTCACACATATCTGGGTTGAACTCCATCTGCCACTTCTCAGGCCAGTTTTGCATCCTATCAATGTCTCACTGTAAACTCTGACAGCCCTCCACACTATCCACAACACCCCCAACCTTTGTGTCATCAGCAAATGTACTAACCCATCCCTCCACTTCCTCATCCAGGTAATTTATAAAGATCACGAAGTGTAGGTATCCCAGAACAGATCCCTGAGGCACACCACTGGTCACCAACCTCAATGCAGAATATGAACCGTTTACAACCACTCTTTGCCTTCTGTGGGCAAGCCAGTTCTGGATCCACAAAGCAATGTCTCCTTGGATCCCATCCCTCCTTACTTTCGCAATAGGCCTTGCATGGGGTACTTTATTAAATTCCTTGCTAAAATCCATATAAACTACATCTACTGCTCTACCTTCATCAATGTGTTTAGTCACATCCTCAAGAATTCAATCAGGCTCGTAAGGCACGACCTGCCTTCGACAAAGCCATGCTGACTATTCCTAATTATATTATGCCTCTCCAAGTGTTCATAAATCCTGCTCTCAGGATCTTCTCTATCAACTTACCAACCACTGAAGTAAGACTCACTGGTCTATAATTTCCTTGGCTATCCTACTCCCTTTCTTGAATAACACCTGCAACCCTCCAATCCTCTGGAACCTCTCCCGTCCTCATTGATGATGTAAAGATAATTGCCAGAGGCTCAGCAATCTCCTCCCTCGCTTCTCACAGTAGCCTGGGGTACATCCCATCCAGTCCCAGTGACTTATCCAATTTGATGCTTTCCAAAAGCTCCAGCACATCCTCTTCCTTAATATCTACATGCTCAAGCTTTTCAGTCTGCTGTAAATCTTCCCGACAATTGCCAAGATCCTTTTCCGTAGTGAATACTGAAGCAAAGTATTCATTAAGTAACATACATCAAAGTTGCTGGTGAACGCAGCAGGCCAGGCAGCATCTATAGGAAGAAGCGCAGTCGACGTTTCAGGCCGAGACCCTTCGTCAGGACTACTATCATTTTGCATCTCCCCCTCCCCCTCCAGCTTTCAAATCCCTTACTCACTCTTCCTTCAGTTAGTCCTGACGAAGGGTCTCGGCCTGAAACGTCGACTGCGCTTCTTCCTATAGATGCTGCCTGGCCTGCTGCGTTCACCAGCATCTTTGATGTATGTTGCTTGAATTTCCAGCATCTGCAGAATTCCTGTTGTTTTTATTCATTAAGTATCTCTGCCATCTCCTCAGGTTCCATACACACTTTGCCACTGTCACACTTGATTGGTCCTATTCTCTCATGTCTTATCCCCTTGCTCTTAACATACTTGTAGAATGCCTTGGGGTTTTCCTTAATCTTGTCCGCCATGGCCTTCTCATGGCCCCTTCTGGCTCTCCTAATTTCATTCATAAGCTCCTTCTGCTCACCTTATAATTTTCTAGATCTCTACCATTACCTAGCTTTTTAAACCTTTCTGAGCTCTTCTTTTCTTGCTGACTAGATTTACAATAGCCTTTGTACACCACAGTTCCTGTACCCTACCATCCTTTCCCTGTCTCATTGGAATGTAGCTACGTAAAACCCCATGCAAATATCCCTTGAACATTTGCCACATTTCTTCCGTATGTTTCCCTGAGAACACCTGTTTCCAATTTATGCTTCCAAGTTCCTGCCTGATAGCTTCATATTTCCTCTTACTCCAATTAAACGTTTCCATAACTTGTCTGTTCCTATCCCTCTCCAATGCTGTGGTAAAGGAGATAGAATTGTGATTACTATCTCCAAAATGCTCTCCCACTGAGAGACTTGACACCTGACTAGGTTTCATTTCCACTGCCAGATCAAGTACAGCCTCTCCTCTTGTAAGCTTATCTACATATTGTGTCAAGAAACCTTCCTGAACACACATAACAAACTCCACCCCATCTAAACCCCTCACTCTAGGGAGATGCTAATTAATATTTGGGAAATTAAAATCTCCCACCACAACAACCCTGTTATTATTTCTCCTTTCCAGAATCTGTCTCCCTATCTGCTCCTCGATGTCCCTGTTACTATTGGGTGGTCTGTAAAAAACACCCAGTAGAGTTATTGACCCCTTCCTGTTTCTAACTTCCACCCACAGAGACTCCGTAGACAACCCCTCCATGACTTCCTCCTTTTCTGCAGCCATGGTACTATCTCTGATCAGCAGTGCCGCACCCCCACCTCTTTTGCCTCCCTCCCTGTCCTTACTGAAACATCTAAATCCTGGTACTTGAAGTAGTCATTCCTGCCCCTGCAGCATCCAAGTCTCTGTAATGGCCACAACATCATAGCTCTAAGTGCTCATCCACACTCTAAACTCATCCGCTTTGTTCATAATACTCCTCGCATTAAACTAGACACATCTCAAACCATCGGTCTGAGTGTGTCCCTTCTCTATCACCTGCCTATCCTCTCTTTCACTCTGTCTCCAAGCTTTCTCTGTTTGTGAGCTAACCTCCCCTTCCTCCATCACTTCAGTTCGGTTCCCACCCCCCAGCAATTCTAGTTTAAACTCTCCCCAATAACCTTTGCAAACCTCCCCGCCAGGATATTGGTCCCCCTCAGATTCAAGTGCAACCTGTCCTTTTTATACAGGTCACACCTGTCCCAGAAGAGGTCCCAATGATCCAGAAATCTGAATCCCTGCCCCCTGCTCCAATCCCGCAGCCATGCATGTATCCTCCACCTCATCTATTCCTATACTCACTGTCACGTGGCACAGGCAGTAATCCCGAGTTTACTACCTTTGAGGTCCTGTTTCTCAACTTCCTTCCTAACTCCCTGTAGTCTGTTTCCAGGATCTCCTCCCTTTTCTTACCTATGTTGTTGGTACCAATATGTACTACAACCTCTGGCTGTTCTCCTTTCCACTTCAAGATATCGTGGATGCAATCAGAAACGTCCGGGACCCTGGCACCTGGGAGGCAAACGACCATCCGTGTTTCTTTTCTGCATCCACAGAATTGCCTGTCTGACCCCCTAACTATAGAGTCTCCTATCACTGCTGCCTTCCTCTTCCTTTCCCTACCCTTCTGAGCCACAGGGTCAGACTATGTGCCAGAGGCATGGCCACTGTTGCTTCCCCCAAGTAGGCCGTCTCCCCTAACAGTACTCAAACAGGAGTACTTATTGTCAAGGGGGACCGTCACTGGGGTACTCTCTAGCATCTGCTTCTTGCCCTTCCCTCTCCTGATTGTTACCCACTTATCTGTCGCCTGAGGCCTCAGAGTGACTACCTGCCTATAGCTCCTCTCTATCACCTACTCAGTCTCCCTGACCAGACAAATGTCATTGAGCTACATCTCCAGTTCCCTAAGGAGCTGCAGCTCCACGCACCTGGTGCAGATGTGGCCATCTGGGAGGCTGGGAGTCTCCAGGACCTCCCACATCTGACACCCACAGAACACTGGCCTCACACACATAATTTCTATCTGTATTCTAAACAGATAACCTACCTCGCCTTGACCCTTTATTGCCTAAGCCCTGTTGAGCCAAAGCCTTCCTACTTTGTCTCCCTCTACTTTGTCGCCTGCTTTGTAAAGCTGTCTCCTTTTTAAACTCTTTCTGCTGTTCTCACTGGCTGACCTCCACGTGCTTTCGCAGTCGTGCCCCGTTCCACGTGCTAAAGAAATTTTCCCCCTTTCTTCCCAATCTTGAAGAAATGTCTCGGCCTGAAACATCGATCGTTTATGAATTCCCATAGACACTGCCTGACCTGCTCAGTTCTTCACAGCATCTGCAAAATTTCTTGTGTTTTTGAACCATCGCAGTCTGTGCTTAAGTGACTCTTAGAGGGTTTTTCAGTAGCAATGATGAAGTTATGAAATTATTTCAGAATGAAGATGTTGTGTAACCTGATGGAAAGCGTTGAGCTGATGTTGTTTCCATGTAGGTGCTACCTTTGTTCTAAATGGGCTGCAAATAATAAGAACATAGACAAGATAGAGGCGAAGAATTAGGCCATTTGGCCCATTGGGTCTGCTCTACTGATCATGACTGATTTATTGTCCCTCTGAATCCCATTTTCCTGCCTTCTCCCTGTAACCTTTCACACCCTTATTAATCAATAATCTATCAACCTCTGCTTTAAATATACCCAATGACTTGGCCCCCAAAGCTGGCTGTGGCAATGAATTCCACAGATTTGCCGCTCTCTAGCAGAAGAAATTCCTCCTCATCTCTGTTATAAAGGGATGTCCTCTTATTCTGATGCTTTACTCTCTGGTCCTAGACTCTCCAATTATTGGAAGTATTCTCCCTAAACCCACTCTATCCAGGCCTTTCAATGTTCAATAGGTTTCAATGATAGGAGCTGTTGTGTCTGCAAATTGCTGCAATACATTTTCTACAGGGAATGAACTTTAAGCTGGTGGATAGAATTGGAGTTGTTTACTATTGTCACATGTACCAAGATACAGTGAAGTGCACACAAAATGCTGGAGGTGCTCAGCAGATCAGGCAACATCTGTGGAGGGGAATATACTGTTGACATTCAGGTGAAATGGTCTCTGCCCAAAAGAAACAAATGTTTATTCCCCTCCATAGATGCCAGTTGGCTTACTGAGTTCCTCCAGCATGTTGTGTGTGTTACTCAAGATTTTCAGCATCTGTAGAATCTTTTGTGTTTATGAGATACAGTGAAAAAATCTGACTTGCATTATGTTCATACAGATCCATTCATTACACATGGCATTGAGGTAGAGCAAGGTAAAACAAAACTATGCATAATAAAATATATTAACAACAGAGAAAGTGCAGTGCAGGTAGACAATAAGGTGCAAGATCATACTGACTTAGATGGTGAGGTCAAGAGTGCTTTCAGGTTTTTGTATCTTCTGCCTGATGGAAGAGGGGAGAAAAGAGAACGTCTGGGGTAGCTAGGGATCTTTGATTATGCTGGCTGCTTTACCAAGGCAGTGAGATATATAGATGGAGGGGAGGCTGGTTTCCATGTGCTGAGCTGTGTCTATAACTCTCTGCAGTTTCTTGTGGTCACTGGCAGAGCATTTGCCATACCATACTATGATGCATTCAGACAGGACGTTTTCTGTGGTACATCAATGATACTTGGTGAGGGTTGATGGGGATATGCCAAATTTCTCTTGCCTGCTCTCATTTAAGTGGATCGACTTATCCTGGATGGTATGAATGTACTCAGTACTGTCATCCAGAAAAGTGGAGAAGATTTCATCACATTCCTGCAGAGGGCCTTTAGAGAGTCAGTGATTATGCAGTTAATTACTGAGTAAAATTCCCTGTCACTGATGTACTCTGGTAACCATAATACTTATGTGCTTCATCCAGTTAAGCTATTGGTCAATGGTGTGCCCTAGTATGGTGATGGTGATGGATTCAAAACTAGCGTGTTAAAGCAAGTAGTTCCAATGTTCCTATTGCCATTATTTAGAAAATGCTCATAACTTTGTTTCTTAGGTTTTCCTGCTTTCACTTTTGTACTTCTTCAATCTTTACAGGATTGTTCAGAGGCTCCTGCCTCATTTCCCAACATTCCTTCCATCAATGAGTACTTTGACGATGGCATCCAAAGCAGTGTCACCATGTTTCCACCACATGTGTCTGTTAACAACCCGGAGTTTCACTTTGGGAATTGTCTGGAGCTTGACCGGGTTGTTCCTCTGCCCCTCTCCATGACGAACAACACGAAAGGAAAGATCACAGTTCTTTGGATGACCCAACCAGGCAGCGCCTTTACTGTGGTGCCTCCAATCATCGACATCCCGCCCTTGAAGACTATGGCTTTCCGTATCCATTTTAAGCCTGATAAATTCAACATGTTGTATGCAGCTGAACTCGAATGTTTTGCCTATTATAAGGTCAGTAGGTGTAGAGAACATCCCACATGATGTAAAGTGAGACCCACAGATCAGTGGTCACACGAAGATAAGAATAAAATTAGCTTTATTTGTCACATGTATATGAAAACCTAAAGTGAAATGTGTCGTATTTGCATCAATGACCATCACAGTCCAAAGATGTACTGGGAGAAGCCTGCAAGTTTCTTCAGAGACTAGATTCTCTAGCTTTGTTTGTCACATGTAGATTGAAACTTACAATGAAATGCATCATTTTTGTTAGAGCTTTTCTTTTGGAGAGAAGAAGGATAAGAGATAACTTGATAGAAGTATACAAGATGATAAGAGGCATAGATAGTACGTGGGTGGAAGTGGCTAATAACACAGTGCATAGGCACATGGATGATAGAAAATGGAGGGATATATGATAGGGAAGAGATAGATTGTCCTTGGAGTAGGTAAAGGGTTGGCACAACATTATGTGCCTCAGGGAAAGTACCAAGCTGTACTGTTCTATGTTTTACATTCTATATCACAACAACAATACTCTTCAAAAATATTTTATTGGCTGCAAAGAACTTTGGAATGTACCATGTCATCTGATGAGCATAGCTGTGATACTGAGCTGAAACATAAAACTGAACAATTCAAACATTGTATCATGACTTCAAGACATCATGTCTCAGTAAAGTGTATTTATTGGTATGTCATGAATGCACCAAACACCTGTCCTCTCAATTGAACAGAAATGAGTAGAAATTTGTCTTCGGTCATTTAAGCTAAGTACAGATTACAGTAATGGCTGCGTTTGTACTCTGCTTCCAAAATCAATGTGCAACACACAAAATGCTGGAGGAATCTGAGAGTTGGGCAGCCTCTATGCAGGTGTTGGGTTCTGATGTTTTTGCAGTCCAAAAGTTCTTTGGAAGTCAAGAATGAGGCATAAAACTTGTTGCTTATGATTGTTTTATTAGGTGTTACAAGAGCAGAAAATAAACGAGAGAGGAGCTGCAAGAACAAATAAAAGAACAAAGAAATAGTAGTTGTGGTCATCTCCTACTTTGATTAGAGATAATTAAAATTACAGTGATAACAATTAATCTAGAAAAGCCAGATTCATGTGGCACGACACCTGCTACGTAAAACTGAGAAGTTCCTAGAAAAATACAAAGCAACTGTACTGCAATATTGGAAAATTCACTGAACAATTATATGTATGTAGGTGATTATATAAAAATATAAACAAGCATAAGAAAATTAAATTACAAGAAAATTAACACTCCTACACCCCAATCCAACAGAGGGAAATGATGGTCAGTGTTTTGGGTCAAGACCCGTGAGTCACCAAAATCCATTTCTCTTCAACTTAAAGTTCAAAACAATGCATTACCTTTAGAGTAATGGGCATTTAGCTAAAGTGACTGAGGATAAATTCATACCCTCAATAAGTTCTACAGCAGCATCTGTGATAAACGTCACGTGCTATAGTAATTTGTTATCAAATACATCCACCATCTAGACCATACTCTCTTCTCGCTACTATCATCAGGCAGGAGGTACAGGAGCCTTAGATCCACACTGCCAGATTCAGGAAGAGGTATTACTTTACAGCCTTCAGGCTCCTGAACCAGTGTGGATAACTTCACTCGCTTCAACTTTGAACTGATTCCACGACCCGTGGACTCACTTTCAATTACTGTATAAGTCAGTTTCTTGGTATTGTTTTTTAAAAATTATTTGCAGAATTTGTCATCTTTTGCGCACTGGTTATTTGCCAGTTTTTGTTTATATATATATATATTTTTATAGATTTATTTAGAGATACAGCACAGAATAGGCCCTTTCAGCCCAATGACACAGCAACCCACCTATTTAAATCTAGCCTAATCACAAAGCAATTTACAATGACCAATTAACCTACAACTGGTACGTCTTTGGACTCTGGGAGGAAACTGGAGCACCCAGAGGAAACACACGCACTCACGAGAAGGGTATACAAACTTCTCACAGATTACACTGGAATTGAACTTCGAACTCCAGTGGCCGGAACTTTAATGGTATTGTGCTAACCACTGCACTAAATTCTATATGGTGACATATACAGTATATACTTGGATAATAAATTGACTTTGACTTTGATTTGCTTTTTAAATCTTTGAATCATTGGTCTCATTGGCAGGTCATGCGTGATCATCGTTTGGTAGATGACAAAATCTTTTGCCGTCCTTGGTTCCTCACAGTAAAAGTGCAAGCCAATACGTTCCAACCAGGACATGAGCACTTCATTCCTAATTTCACCCTTGACTCTCCTGAAGTGGTGAGTAAAGGTCATTTTTTATATTTTTCTTCAGTTTTGTTGTAGGAACTAATCTCTGAAGAAGTTGGCATTTTGTGGAGAGATGTGTTTGCAGACATTTGCCATAAAATAAAACAGGAGGAAAACTAAGAGAGTGTGAAATGTTTCCTTAACTAATTCAGACTGTTTCAATGTAAAGTGAACATACAGAAAAGTATCTCAATCTAAACCACTGCCAATTTACTCCTTCTCTAACTATATACTGAGCTAACTCCATGCTTCGTAACATAAAATACACTCTGTGGCCACTTTATTAGGTACAGTACCACAAGTACCTAATAAAGAGGCCACTGATTGTACGTTGGTGGTCTTCTGCTGCTGCAACCCATCCACTTTAAAGTTCAACATGTTGTACATTCAGAGATGCTCTTCTGCAAACCACCATTGTAACACATTGTTACTGTTGCCTTCCTGTCAGCTTGAACCAGTCTGGCCATTCTCCTCTAATATCCCTCATGGACAAGATTTATTCACTCACAGAACTGCTGCTCAACGGATGTTTCTGTGTTCTTCTCACCATTCTCTGTGAACTCTAGAGACGGTTGTGCATGAAAATCCCAGAAGATCAGAGGTTTCTGAGATACTCAAACCACCCCATCTGGCACCAATAATCATTCCACAGTTAAAGTCACTTTGATCACCTTTTCTGAATTTTGGCTTGAAGAATAACTTGAACCACTTGACTACATCTGTCTGCTTGTATGCATTGATTTGCTGCAACATGATTGGCTGTTCAGATATTTACAGGAATGTACAGCTGTTCCTAATAAATTGACCACTGAGTGTATTTTTCATTTGTATTAAATGCCCAAGAATGGAAAAGCTTACAAAAAGTAGTTGAATACAACCCAGTCCATCAAAGGGAAAGGCCTTCCCCTATTTAAAATATTTACAAGGAGTGCTGCCTCAGGAAAACAGCATCCATCATCAAGGACCCCCACCATCCAGGCCATGCTGTCTTCACACTGCTGCTATCAGGAAGGAAGTACAGTTTTCTAGGTCCCACACCACCAGATTCAGAAACAGTTATTACTCTTCAACCATCAGGGTTCTGAACCAGCATGGTTAACTTCCCTCACCTGAACACTGAACTGATTTCACAAGTCAAGTCAAGTCAAGTCAAGTCAAGTCAAGTTTATTGTCATTTTGACCATAAGCTGCTGGTACAGTACACAGTAAAAATGAAACAACGTTCCTCCAGGACCCTGGTGCTACATGAAACAACACAAAACTACACTAGACTATGTGAGACAGCACAAGGCTACACTAGACTACGTAAAACAACATAAAAACTGCACTAGACTACAGGCCTGCACAGGACTACATAAAGTGCACAAAACAGTGCAGGGCAGTACACTAATTAATAAACAAGACAACAGGCACAGTAGAGGACAAATTACAATATAATAATAAATGATGTAGGTGTCAGTCTAGACTCTGGGTATTGAGGAGCCTGATGGCTTGGGGGAAGAAACTGTTGCACGGTCTGGTTGTGAGAGCCCGAATGCTTCGGTACCTTTTGCCAGATGGCAGGAAGGAGAAGAGTTTGTGGGAGGGGTGCATGGGGTCCTTTACAATACTGTTAGCCTTGCGGGTGCAGCGTGTGGTGTAAATGTCTGTAATAGCGGGAAGAGAGATCCCGATGATCTTCTCAGCAGACCTCACTATCCGCTGCAGGGTCTTGCGACCTGAGAGGGTGCAATTTCCGAATCAGGCAGTGATTCAGCTGCTCAGGATGCTCTCAATACAACCTCTGTAGAATGGGGGGTGGGAGATGGACTTTTCTCAGCCTTCGCAGAAAGTAGAGACGCTGCTGGGCTTTCTTGGCTATGGAGCTGGTGTTCAGGGACCAGGTGAGATTCTCCACCAGGTGAACACCAAGAAATTTGGTGCTGTTAACGGAGGAGCCGTCGATGGTCAGCAGAGAGTGGTTGCTTCGTGCTCTCATGAAGTCAACAACCATCTCTTTTGTTTTGTTCACATTCGGAGACAGGTTGTTGGCTCTGCACCAGTCCGTTAGCCGCTGCACCTCCTCTCTGTATGCTGACTTGTCGTTCTTGCTGATGAGACGCACCATGGTTATGTCATCGGCGAACTTGATGATGTGGTTCGAGCTGTGTGTTGCTGCACAGTCGTGGGTCAGCAGAGTGAACAGCAGTAGACTGAGCACACAGCCCTGGGGGGCCCCCGTGCTCAGTGTGATGGTGTTGGAGATGCTGCTCCCAATCCAGACTGACTGAGGTCTCCCAGTCAGGAAGTCTAGGATCCAGTTGCAGAGGGAGGTGTTCCGGACCAGCAGTTTCAGCTTTCCAATCAGGTGCTGAGGAATGATTGTGTTGAATGCTGAACTGAAGTCTATGAACAGCATTTGAATGTAGGTGTCTTTTTTGTACAGGTGGGTGAGGGCCAGGTGGAGGGTGGTGGCAATGGTGTTGTCTGTTGAGCAGTTGGGATGATATGCGAACTGCAGGGGGTCCAGTCAAGGGGGCAGCATGGTGGTGATCTGCCTCATGATGAGTCTCTCGATGGGACGGTAGTCGTTGAGGCATGACACTGAAGATTTCTTTGGCATGGGGACGATGGTGGCAGCCTTGAAGCACGTTGGAATGATGGCGCTGCTCAGGGAGATGTTGAAGGTGTCAGTGAGAACATCTGCTAGCTGGTCTGCACATCCTCTTAGCATTCTGCCAGGAATATTGTCTGGTCCAGCAGCCTTCCGTGGGTTGACCCTGCATAGAGCTTTCCTCACATCGGCCATGGTAAGACACAGCACCTGGTCATTGGGAGGAGGTGTGGTCTTCCTCGCCACCACGTCATTTTCTGCCTCGAAACCAGCATAGAAGTTGTTCAATGCATCTGGGAGGGAGGCATCAACAGCACAGGCAGGTGATGTTGTCCTGTAGTTGGTGATGTCCTGAATGCCCTTCTACATGCACCGCGTGTTGCCACTGTCCTCGAAGTGGCTGTGGATTCACTGAGCGTATGCACGCTTTGCCTCTCTGATGGTCGGGGACAGCTTGGCCCTCACTGTTGTTAGGGCTGCCTTGTCACCTACTCTGAAGGCAGAGTCATGGGTGCTCAGCAGCGCACGCACCTCCACGGTCATCCGTGGCTTCTGGTTAGCGCGTGTAGTGATGGTCTTGGACACAGTGACGTCATCGATGCACTTGCTGATGTAGCGAGTCACTGATGCCGTGTACTCCTCTAAGCTGGTAGAGTTTCACAGAAAGCTGTGAACTCACTTCAAGGACTCTACAACTCATTCTCAGAATTATTGACTTACTTATTTACTTGCACGTTGGTTGTTTATCAGTCTTTGTGTGGTTTTTCATGGATTCTCTTGTTCTACTGTGAATGCCTGCAAGAAAATGAATCTTAGGGGAGTGTATGGTGACATATACGTACTTTGATTGTAAATTTACTTTGAACTTTTAATGGCGCAAACCTTGATTCAGCTGAAGCATATATAGAATTATGGAACAGTTATATGTAGAGTCCCAGCAAGAGTTAATCACCACTTCAGCCCCCTCCCCCCAGGTCTCTCTCCATAGCCTCTCAGCCTCTCAAATTGTCCATCACCGTATATTGAACTAACTATATCTTGAAGGCCACAATGGAACCTGTCTCCAACAAAAATAAAAGGAGTACTTTCTAGGTTCCAACCACACCTGTATTAAAGGAAAATAAATCCTAATGGCACTCTGAAGTCTCTTTAACTTTACGTCACTAATTGTAGTCTTTGAAACCTTTGTCAAAGGGAACTTCCTCCATTTTGTCCATACGCCTCATCATTTCTATACATTTCTATCAAATCTCCCCTCAGCCTTCTCACCTGTACAGAAGGCAGTCCTAGTCTCACTAATCTATCCTGGTATATGTAGTTACTCTCCCTTGGAACTTTTCTTGTATTTTTTTTCCTCTCAAACGCTCTCAGAATCAGAATCAGGTTTATTATCACTGGCATCTGTACGCAAATTTGTTGTTTTGCAGCAGCAGTACAGTGCATAGAAAAAATATTGTAATTTACAATAAAATATAAAAAATAAATAAGTAGTGTAGTGTAAAAAGAGTGCAAGGTAGTGAAGTAGTGTTCATGGGTACAGAAACCTGATGGCGGGATGTAGAAGCTGATCCTAAAACACTGAGTGTGTGTCTTTGTATGTCATCCCTGATGGTAGTAATGGGAAGAGGTCATGTCTTGAATTGTATCCTATAATGTGACAATCAGATATGAATACAATAACCTTCTCAATGGAAGATCAGTCTTTATAAAGGCTCAGCATGACTTCCATAAGACCATAATACATAGGAGCAGAATTAGACCATTCAGACCATTGAGACTGCTTTGCCATTCCATCATGGCTGATCCCAGATCCCACTCAACCGCGTACACCTGCCTTCTCGCCATATCCTTCGATGCCCTGACCAATCAGGAAACGATCAACTACCACTTTAACTATACATACAATTTGGCCTCCACCACAGTCTGTGGCAGAGCATTCCACTCTCACCACTGTCTGGCTAAACAATTTCCTCCTCACCTCTGTTCTAAAGGGCTGCCCCTCAATTTTGAGGTTGTGCTCTCTAGTTCTGGATACCCCCACCATAGGAAACATGCTGTCCACATCCACCCTATCTAGTCTTTTCAACATTCGGTAAGTTTCAATGAGATCCCCTCACATTCTTCTAAATTCCAGTGAGGACAGGCCCAAAACTGTCAAACGTTCCTCATGTGTTAACCTCTTCATTCCCAGGATCATCCTTGTGAATCTTCTCTGAACTCTCTCCAATGACAACACATCCTTTCTGAGATATGGGGCCCAAAACTGTTGACAATACCCCAAGTGCAGCCTGACTCGTGTCTAATAAAGGCTCAGCATTATTTCCTTGCTTTTATATTCTATTCCCCTTGAAGTAAATGCCAACACTGCATTTGCCTTCTTTACCACAGACTCAACCTGTAAACTAAACTTATGGTAATCTTGCAAGGATTCCTTAGTCCCTCTGCACCTCTGGTGTTTGAACCTTCTCATCATTTAGACAGTAGTCCACACTATTGTTCCTTTTACCAAAACGCATTATCATACATTTCCCAACACTGTATTCTATCTGCTACTTTTTCACCCGTTCGTCCAATTTGTCTAAGTCCTGATACAATCGCATTGCTTGCTCAGCACTACCTGCCACTCCACCTATCTCGTATCATCCACAAACTTTGCCACAAAGCCATCAATTCCATTATCTAAATCATTGACAAACAATGTGCAAAGTAGCAGTCCCAACACTGACTACTGAGGAACACCACTAGTCACCAGCAACCAACCAGAAAAGGCTCCCTTTATTCCCACTCATTGCCTTCTGCCTGTCAGGCATTCCGCTATCCATGCCAGTATCTTTCCTGTAATGCCATATGATTTTGTCTTGTTAAGCAGCCTCATGTGTGGCACCTTATCAAATGCCTTCTAAAAATCGAAGTAAATGACATCCAGTGCCACTCTTTTGTCTACCCTGCTTGTTACTGCCTTGAAAAACTCTAACAGCTTTGTCTGACAAGAGTTCCCTTTACAGAAACCATGCTGACTTTGATTTATTTTATCATTAGTTTCCAAGTACTTCGAAATTTCATCCTTAATAATAGACTCCAACACCTTCCCAGTTACTGAGAGGCTAACTGGCCCATAATTTCCTTTCTCCCTTCCTCCCTTCCTCCCTTCTTAAACAGTGGAGTGTCATTTGCAATCTTCCAGTCCTCTGGGACCTTGCCAGAATCAAGTGATTTTTGAAAGATTGTGACCAATGCATCTATTATCTCTTCAGCAACCTCTGTCAGGATTCTGGGATGTAGTCCATCTGGTCCAGGTGACTTATCCACCTTAAGACCTTTGAGTTTGCCTAGCACTTTTTCCTTTGTAATAGTAGCAGTATGCACTCCTGCTCCCTGACACTCACGAACCTCTGGCAGACTGCTAGTGTCTTCAACAGTGAAGACAGATGGAAAGTACCATTAAGTTCATTTGCCATTTCTTTGTTCCCCTTTACTACCTCATCAGTATCATTTTCCAGTGGTCCAATATCAACTCTCACCTCCCTTTTACTCTTTAACTGAAAAAAACTTTAGGTATCCTGATTTATATTATTGGCTACTCTGCCTTAATATTTCAACTCTACTTTTTTATAGTGTTTTTAGTTGCTTTTTGTTGGATTTTAAAAGCTTCCCAATCCTCCAACTTCCCACTCAATTATGCTACCTTATATGCCCTTTTCTTGGCTTTTATGCAGTCCTTAACTTCCTTAATCAGCCATGGTTGCATAGCCCTGCCATCTGGGAACAACTTCTGTGGGACATATCTATCCTGTGCCTTGCGAACTATTCCTAGAAACTTCACTGCTGTGCCGTCCCTGCCTCTATCCTCCTCCAATCCACCTGGGCAAGTTGCTCTCTCATCCCTCTGTAATTCCCTTTGTTCCATTCTGATACTGATACATGTAAGTTATGCTTTTCCTTCTCAAATTGCAATATGAATTCAATCATATTATGATCACTGCCTCCAAAGGGTTCCCTTACGTTAAGCTTCTCAATAACATCGGGGTTATTGCACAACACCCAATTTAAGATGACCTTTCTCTGAGTAGGCTCAAGCAGAAGCTGCTCTAAAAATCCATCTTATAGGCATTCAACAAATTCCCCCTCTTGCAATCTGACGCCATCCTGATTTTCCCAACCCCTTGCATATGAAGTCCCCCATTATAATTGTGTCATTACCCTTATTACAAGTCCTTTCCAGCTCCTTTTGCAATCGCAACCTCACATCTTGGCTACTATTTGGAGGCCTATATACAGTATGATTCCTATAATGGTTTTTCTCACCCTTGCAGTTTTTTAACTCCACCCACAAAGATTCAACATTCTCTGACCCTATGTCACCCTTTTCTAAAGATGTAGTTCCATCTCTTACCAACAGAGCCACACCACCGCCTATCCCTTCCTGCTTGTTCTTTTGATACAAAGTATATCCTTTGATGTTAAGCTCCCAACTATGGCCTTCTTTCAGCCATGACTCAGTGATGTCTACAATGTCATACTGATCAATATTTAATTAGACCACAAGTTTGTCCACCTTATTTCGAATGCTATGAGCATTTAAATATAGCACCTTCAGTCCTAAATTCTTCGCCCTTTTGAATTTTGCCCCTGTGGTACAATTTAACTTGCAAACTTAGAGATTGAGACTTGGGAACCTTGAGAGAGAGACTTGGGAACACCTTGACTACCAAAGCAGGTAAAAGGCTAGGAGTCCTGTGGTGTGTAACTCACCTCCTGACTCCCCAAAGCCTGTCCACCATCCAGAAAGCTCAGGTCAGGAGTGTAATGGAATACTCGCCACTTGCCTGGATTAGTGCAGCTCCATCAACACTCAAGAAGCTTGACACCATCCAGTCCACTTGATTGGTACCCCTCCCACAAGCATCCAATCCCTCCACCATTGACGCGCAGTTGTAGCAGTGTGTGCTATCTACAAGATGCACTGCAACAACACACCAAAGTCACTAAGGCAGCACCTTCCAGACCCATGGCCACTACCATCTAAAAGGATGAGAACAGCAGATACCTTGGAACACCACCACCTGACTTGGAAAAATATCACCATTCCTTCATTGCTGCTGGGTCAAAATCATGGAATTCCCTCCCTAACAGTACTGTGAGTGTACCTACACCTGAGAGACGGCAGCGGTTCAAGAAGGCAGCTCATCACCATCTTCTCAAGGGCAAATAGGGATGGGCAATAAATGCTGGCTTAGCTGGCGATGCCCACGTCCCGTAAATGAATAAATAAATAAAAAGCTTGCGAGAGAGTTACTTGGGAAACTTGAGGAAGAGACTTGGGAACCACTAGAGAGACTTGGGAACCTCGAGACGGAGAGACTGGGAACCTCGAGAGGGAGAAACTTGGGAACCTGAAGAGAGAGACTTGAGACTTGAGAACCTTAAGAGGCAGAGAGACTTGGGAACCTTAAGAGAGAGACTTGGGAACCTTGAGAGAGACTTGGGAATCGCGAGAGATAACTGGGAACCTTGAGAGAGACTTGGGAACCTCGAGAGAAACTTGGCCTGGGAATCTCGAGGGGAACTTCAAGAGGAGCCACGAGAGGGAGGGGTGGGGGTCCTCGAGACAGACTTGGGAGTTCTTGAGACAGGAAGGACATTGAAGGAATCTTAGAAACCTTGAAAAATTCTTGGAAACCTGGAGGGTCATGGGAAACCTAGAGAACCTTGAACCTTAAGACCGAAATGCCAAAACCCAGAACAAAGCATTGATACCCAGAAAAAAGCCTTGAGTCCCAGAAAAAAAAACATGGAGACCCTGAAAAAGCCTTGAGATCTGCAAACTTGAAATCATGAAATTGGAAACCTAGGGAAGGATCCTGGAAAGATCTTGCTCACAGTGCTTTCCTGTTCAATATTTTTCCAGAGGCAATTAGGAGGCAGAAGGCTGTACTCTCAGTTTTACAGACTGAGCCAGAATAGACAGACTTTTTTTTTATCGCTGAGTTAGCTGGCTCTTTTAAAATCCATTTCATTTGTTACATGAAAGTTTAATTCTCGTAGTCCATATAATGACTTTCATTAAGAGTTTGAATATTAGGTAACTTTCTCTTGATAGTGTTACTTTACTTGTGTGTTTGCACACTCCATCCAGGGGTCAGCTTTTAAAGCAGAGCTCTTCAGGGTTGCAAACTCACATTGCTGTTTCAAACAATGTATATGTCATCATATTTCACCTTGAGATTCATTTTCTTGCAGGCATTTACAGGAACCTAAAGCAATACAAAAAATCTGTGAAAAGTTTATTGGAGGTGGACTGAGTGAATTTGAGGACAAGGAGGAAGTTGACAGCAAAATTGACAAAATTGATGAGCCTTAATTGGGTGCAAGACTGATCAGAGGTGTTCTCTTTTGAATAAGCTATTAAACAATGGTATTGCCTATCCTCTCAAATGGATGTAGAAAGTCTAATGTCCCTACTCAAAGAAGAACAGGGAAGTTTATTCCCTGCTACTCTTAGCCTGTGTTTATTCCTCAGCCAACATCAATCACAGTGTGATCATCAGGCTGTTGATTTTGGGAGCTTGTTATATTGAAATCCCACATTTCCTACATTCCAAAATATGTCTTTGGGTGCAAAGTATTTTGGCATGTGTTGGTGTTACAATAGCTTCTTTTAATGAGTGAAGGATTATTAAAAGTCCCACGCATATTCAGCTCCAGGGGACCAGGCGAAGGAGTTTGATGAGGTAGACTGCAGAAGGAAAATGATGGATGTGCTTGATACATTCAAAAGTCTGCCAGTAAACTTCCTCCACTCAATCCAACCCCATAGAGTCTGGCATTGGGTTTTAGTTCTGCAGGAAGGTCATTGACCTCACAATTAACTCCATGTTTTATTTGCAGATGCTGTCAAATAGGCTGAGAATTTCCAGCATTTCGTTTGTCGTTTGTATTTTACTTTTGTATAAATACTACCAGTCTCAAGCAGACTTCAGACTTCTCAGGCAGATATAACTTACAGAGTCATAGAACACTACAGTGTAGAAGTCCCTTCGGCCCATCTAGTCTGTGCCAAAATATTAATCTACCTAGTCCCATCGACCTGCACCTGGACCAAAGCCCTCCCATTCACTTCCCACCTGTATCCTGCTTGTCTAACAATTTGTAAAATTCAGTGAGATCTCCTCTCATTCTTCTAAACATTGGAGAATAAGTTTCAGTCTGCTCAGTCTCTCTCAACTACAGCCACTGACCTGATGAGCATTTTCAGCTTCTTCTGTTTTTATTTCAATTTTCTAGCATCTGTTGTCTTTGCTTTTGGGATGAATTCTTGGAGGAAAGTGATTATTACATGATGGGCTTGGTATGGCATGTGCTCTGCCTGTGACTGCAGGAAACTGCGGAGAATTATAGACAGAGCTCAGGACATCACGGAAACCAGCCTCCCCTCCAGAGACTCTGTCTACACTTTTCGCTGTAGCCACCCAGGACGTTCACTCTTCTCCCAACTCAATAATTAAATAAATAAATTAGGGAGAAGTTACAAAAGCCTGAAAGCATCCCTCACCAGGCTCAAGGATGGCTTCTACCCCACCATTATCAGAACCTTGAACCAACCTCTGGCCTGATAAGATGGACTCTTGGTCTCACAATCTACCTTGGTACGTTCTTACACTTTATCATTTACCAGCACTGTATCTTTCTGATAGCTTTTACACTTCATTCTGCATTGCTGTTGTTTTGCCTTATTCTTCCTCAATCCACTGTGTAATGATTTGCTCTTATGATCAGTATGCAAGACAAGCATTTTACTGTACCTCAGTACATGTGACAATAATAAACCAATACCAATAGCGATTTGAGAGTGGGAAGTTTAGAACTGTTTCTAATGTCTTAATCTTAAATAAAGGCAATTACAAAGACACGACAGCTGAGTTGGCTAAAGTGGATAGGGAAAAAGGATAGATTAAAAAGGAAAAAATAATGTTGAAGAAATATTTCATAACTCTCAACAAAGACATATTCCATTGATAATTAAACACTTTAATTGCTTTGATGAATGAATAGTTAATTCAAGAAATTTAAAGATGTTAGCACAGAAGGAAATATTGCAAAGATTAATAATAGATCAGAATAAATTGGGAAAATTCAGACATCTGCAAAGAATGACTCAAAAATGGGAAACAGGTTAGGTCTATGGAGGAATATAAACAAAAAATAAGATGTTAACACATATATAAAAAGGAATAGAGAAGCTAGGGTGAATGTTGGTTCTTTTGAGAATTAAAAAGAGAATTAATAATAGAAAACAAGAAAATGAAATCATTTGTGTCTAGAACATGGGACATAGAACATAGAACACTGCAGTCCCATCGGCCCATGATATTGTACCAATCTTATAATCTACTCTAAGATCAATCTACCTCTTCGCTCTACAGAGCCCTTCAGTTTTTTATCATCCACATTTCTTAAATGTCCCTAATGTACATGCCTCTACGACCACCCCTGGCAGTGCATTCCATGCACCTTTGTGTAAAAAAATACCTCTGATGTTCCCCCCTGTGTTTTCCAACAATCACCTTTAAAATTATGCCCTCTCTTATAATCTTGTACACCTCTACCTACACAGTGGAAAATACGAAAGCATGCCAACAAAAGCAAAAAATGGAGGAAAAAATGTTTGAAAATAGTGGGATTAAGTGTTAGGGTCTCTGGCTTTTAAAAGGAGTCATTGCACAAAGGAACAAGTTAGGAATGGGAATCACTCACTTTATCCCTACTCTGCCATTCAACAAGATTATGGCTAACACAAGAGATTCTGCAGATGCATAAAACCTTCAGCAACCCGCACAAAATGCTGGAGGGACTCAACAGGTCAGACAGCATCTATGGAGGATACTGTACAGTCGATGACTTGGGCCAAGACCCTTAACTGAACTGACTGACTTCATCTATGCAATCATTAATACAAGAACATAAGAAGCAAGAGCAGGAGTAGGCCATCTGGGTCGTTGAGCCTGCTCTGCCATTGGCTGATCTGACTATGAGCTCATCTCCACCTACCTGCCTTTTCCCCATAACCCTTAATTCCCCTACTATGCAAAAATCTATACAACCTTGTCTTAAGTGTATTTCCTGAGGTAGCCTCCACTACATCAATGGGCAGAGAATTCCACAGATTCACCACTCCTTTGGAAAAGCAGTTCCTCCTCATCTCCCCTGAATCTTGAGGCTATATCCCCTAGTTCTAGTCTCACCTACCGGGGAAACAACTTTCCTGCTTCTATTTTATCTATCCTTTCAATAATTTTATATGTTTCTATAAGATCTCCTCTCATCCTTCTGTATTCCAGTAAGTATAGTCCCAGGCAACTCAATCTCTCCTCATAGTCTAACCCCCTTATCTCTAGAATCAACCCGGTGAACCTCCTCTGCACTGCCTCCAAAGCCAGTATATGCTTCCTCAAATAAGGAGGCCAGAACTGCACGCAGTACTCCAGATACAGCCCCTCCGGTACCCTATACAGTTGCAACATAACCTCCCTGCTCTTAAATCCAATCCATCTGGCAGTGAAGGCCAACATTCCATTTGCCTTCTTGATAGCCTGCTGTACCTGCAAACCAACCTTTTGCGATTCATGCGCAAGTACTCCCATGTCCTTCTGCCCAGCAGCATGCTGCAATCTTTTACCATTTAAATAATAATCTGATCTTCCATTTTCCCTTCCAAAGTGGATGACCTCGCATACAATTTGCTTTTCCATTCAATTTAGTGTCATCAGAAAATTCAAGATTCTGCAGATGCTGGAGGAACTCAGCAGGGTCAGACAGCATCTATGGAGAAGAATAAAGAGTCAACATTTCTGGCTAAAACTATTCATTGGGACGGATAATCGGGATTATCTATGCAATCATGCCTACCTTTAGTAACCTTTTCTGCTCCTTACCTATCAAGATTCTACTTTTTTTCTTGCTGATGTGGGTGTACCTTTCTCTTTCAATTTTTTTTGTCTTACTCTTCTGCTTTCATTTACCCATTTTTAAAACAATTGTTATCATTACATTTTTCCTTGTGCCCTATTGCAGACATTCTCTCTAATCTCTCCATTCTCCCTTCCTGTGTAACTCCTGATTTTTCTGGTTCTGATGAGGGTCCCTTGACCTGAAACCTTGACTTAGATTTGCTATCTACTAATGCTGCCACACCTATTGAGTGCTTCCCGCATTTTGTGGTTTTGTTACAGTTTCCCGTTAACTGCAGTTTTTTTTAGCTCCAGTATATATCTACCTTAAAAACATTTTAAGAAACTATTTCAGTTACTTAGATATTTAGAGATACCATATGGTAACAGGCCCTTCTAGCCCAATGAATCCATTCTGCCTGATTACACTCATGTGACCAATTAATCTACCATCCCGTACATTTTTGGAATATAGGAAGAGACCCACAGAGTCACGGGTAGGAGTGAGACATTCTCTCCTTGAGTAAAAGAGTTACAAGCACACATTTGAGAGAATAAAAAGGTGAACTGGTTTATTATTGTTACATGTACTGAGCTACAGTGACAAACTTTGTTTAGCATGCCATCCATTCAGTCATCGAGATGCGTTGAGGAAGTACAAAGGAAAAGCAATAACAGAATGCAGAACGGAGTTATAGAGAAAGTGCAGTGCAAGTAGACAGTAAGGTGTGAGACCAAAATGAGGTCGATTGGGAGGTCAAGAGTCCATCCTTATCATTCTAATGTAACATTAATTGTCCTTGAGCCTGGTGGAATGTGATTTCAAGCTTTTATACATTTTGCCTGATTGAAGGGGAGAGAAGAGAAAATGTCAGGGGTGGGTGAGTGGGTTGGCTGCTTTACCAAGGCTTAGCTGTGTCCATAACTCTCTGTAGTTTCCCTGAGTTTTATACATTTCCCAGCAGGTAAGAAGAGCATAAAACCAATGCCGCTATTTAAGATGGGAGGAAGATAGAGAATAACATTCTTCTGTCATTCATTCTTTGGGTTTTTTTCTCTCTGTTTGTGGGTGTCTGCAAAGAGTAAGGATTTCAGGTTGTATACTGGATACATTCTCTGATGTTAAATGGAACCATTGAACCATTGAATAGAGAAGTTAACCTGATATCTGTTGTTAGAGAAATGCTGGTAGGCATTAGCAAGGACCCCTAGAGGATATTTAGAAAATAATAATCTAGTTGAGCAGAATCTATATTTTTATTGAAATAATTTTTTTTTAACTTTTAGAAGTTCCTTGAGGATCATTAGTTCAAATAGCATGGATAAAGGGAAACTAGCAAAGAAAAGTGCAGCACAGGAAGAGGCCATTTGAACCACAATGTCTGAGCTGAACACCGGGTCAGATTAAACTAAATCGCAGATGTGAAGCTTTGCATTTTAAGAAGTCATTGTGTTAATGAGGGAGTACAGACATGGTTCAGGAACAATTAATACCCTTCAACCAACAGGCTCCTGAAGTAGCGTGGATAATTACATTCACCTCAATTCTGAACTGATTCCACAACATATGGACTCACTTTTAAGGACTCTACAACTCAATTTTATTTATTTATTCATTCATTTATTCAACTATATATCTATCTATCTACCTATCTGTTTATTTATTTGTGTATTAATTAATTATTACTTATATGGGCCCAGAATGTACATGCAATTATGAAGAAAGCACAACAGCACCTTTACTTCCTTTGAAGTTTGTGAAGCTTCTGTGTGATTTTTATTACTTCAACAAAATTCTATTGATGTGTAATGGAGAGTATATTGACTGGTTGCATTCCAGCCTGGTATGGAAACACCAAAAGCCATTGAACGGACTAAACTACAGAAAGTAGTGCATACAGCCCAGTCCATCATGGGAAAAGCTCCTCTCCTCCATTGAGCACGTCTACATGGGGTGATGTCGCAGGAAAGCAGCATTCATCACCTAGCTCTCATGCTCTCTTTGCACTGCTGCCATTAGGAAGAAGGTACAAGAGCCTCAAAACTCACACTACTAGGTTCAGGAACAGTTACCCCTCAACCATCAGGCTCTTGAACCAGTATGGATAACTTCATTCAGTTTCACATGCTCCATCACTGAACTGCTCCCACAACTTATGGACTCACTTTACGGACTCTTCATCTCATGTTCTCGATATTTACTGCTTATTATTATTATTACTATTATTATACTTACACAGTTTGTTGTTTGCCTGCCCTTTTGGGTGCAGTCCTTCATTGATTCTATTATGGTTCTTGGAGTTACTAAGTATGCCTGGAAAAACACAGATCTCAGGGTAGAATATGGTGACACATACATTGGAGATAATTTTTCTTTGAACTTTGAACTTTGAATGGGGTAAGGTCACAGAGTTATGACTCTATGCTCAGAACAAATTTTGCAGGGCATTCATGAGGTGCTCTTGGCAATCAGGAAAAGCAGGCCTTTACCATAATCTGTACCGTTGTGACCTGTCATGTCCTTCACTCTATCATTACAGCCAAGTAGGGGATTAACCCTGCTTCAATGTACAATGCACTGGGAGGAACAGTATGGGTTTTTAAAAATGAAATTCCACATACGGCAAGTGCAATACAGGACAATGTGCACAGTAATCAATAAAAACAGCAAATTTGTCAATTGTTTTTTACTTAAACACTGATTATTCACAGTAAGCATTAGTGTTGCTCACCTATTTTTAATTACTTCATTCCAGTTTACTGAGTCAATTGATTTTAAATTTCCACCAGCTCTGATGCTGGGATTTGAACTCACACCTCCAGATTATCAGCCGAGTGATTTATCTATTATACCAGCCCAGATGTAGATTTACTTTCTTCTACATCATGTGGCTGGAGCATTCCTTCCAGAGTGGTGTGCATTGTGGACATAAGTTAGGCATGGTGTTTGGAAGTGGGCTCCAAGACAGCAGAAAGGAAACTTTACAATGGGTAGTTGAAACTGCCCAATATATCACCTACCATCTGTCTACCTGCCATCAAGGCCTGAAAAAGGCCACAAATATCATGGAGAATCTCACCCATGCTGCATATGGACTGTTTGTCCCACTCCCATCAGGGAAGAGGGTACTCAGCATCCACTAGACTCAAACACAGTTACCTCCCCCAAGCCATCAGGCTGATCAATACTTCCATCGATTAACCCACTACACCAGCACTATGTACACATCACCTAGTATCACTTTACACACAATCAGTCTATATATAGAATAGTTATATGTACAGTGTGTTTTATATGATTGCTTTTATATTTATATTTATTGTGGGTTTTTTTTGTGTTTATTGTGTTCTTTATGCTTACTGTGTTTTATGCTGCATCAGATCCAGAGTAACAATCATTTCATTCTCTTTTACAATTGTGTACCGAAGAATGAAAATGACCAATCTTGAACCTTGAATCAAAGATCCCATCTTCTTGCCATGTGATTCTAAATTGATCCTGCCCCAAATATCAATGACTTACTTCTCCAGCAGGGGGAGCCCAAGGCCCTGAGTGGACTGGATTGAGAAGTCTGTTTAATTTCATAATTTTTATTATACACTCAGTGGGTACTTCATTAGATATTCCCTGTATGTTTGTGGTCTTCTGCTGCTGTCGCCCATCCACTTCAAGGTTCAATACGTTGTGTGTTCAGAGATGCTCTTCTGCGCACCACTGTTGTAAACACATGGTTACTTGAGTTACTGTTACCTTTCTGTCAGCTTGAACCAGTCTGGCTATTCTCTTCAAACTTCTCTCATTAACAGAGTGTTTTTGCCCACATAACTGCCGCTCACTTGTTTTTTTTTATGTTTTTTTGCACCTTTCTCTGTAAATTCTAGAGAATGTTGTGTGTGAAAATCCCAGGAGATCAGCAGCTTCTGAGACTCAAACCACTTTGTCTGGAACCAACAATCATTCCACATTCAAAATCACTTAGATCACATTTCTTCCCCATTCTGATGTTTGGTCTGAACAACTGAACCTTTTGCCCACGTCCGCATGATTTTATGAATTGAGCTACTGTCATATGCGGCTATACGCACTCTTGGGGAAGGCTTCAGAAGTAAACCCCGAGGGAAAAATCTGGAGCTGGAGTCCCTAAGGAAGGCCTACGTTGAGTTCAATGCTGCCTAGCAACCTCCTGCTGTGCTTCTGGAACCAAACTGTTATCGATCTCTGTGTTCCTTTGGGTTTATCAGATGTGTGGAGATGGGGAGCTTGCTACATGGACAACAGCTAGCTCCCTATATCATACTGTCCAGGCTTGCATATCTAGACAGCCAGGACGCAATATCCATTGTCATCTCTGACCAACAGAGGCCCCAATTACTGTCGCATGGTTGGCTGATTAGATATTTGCAATAACGAGCAGGTGTACAGGTGTACCTAATAAAGTGGCCATCGAGTTTATATAAATGTTTGTCAGTGCATTTAAGGTCTTTCTACACACAGATTGAAAGCGTTGGCAATACAATATACTGCCCTTTAGATTCATCCTATCTAATTATAGTTGTTTAGCATATCTATGGTAATTTATAGTAATTTTATGTCTCTGCACTGTACTGCTGCAAAACAACAAACTTCACATTGTTGTTTTTCACTTCTCTTGTTGGGGGCAGCATGGTTGTGTAGTATTGTAGTTAGTGTGATGCTATTACAGCACCAGTGACCTGAGTTCAATTCCACTACTGTCCGTAAGGAGTTTATCTGTTCTCCTGTGACTGTGCTCATTTCCCCTGGGTGTTCCACATTTCAACGATGTAGGTTAGCAGGTTAATTGGTCACACGGGTGTAATTGGGCATGGGCGTGTTTGGCTGGAAGGGCCTGTATCTCAATAAAAAATGACAGTGATAAAAAAAACCTGATTCTAATTCTGATTTTGACATCTGGACCAGTTCTTCTGGATCCATCCCTCTCTTTGGACAGACTACCTGTGATGCATGCCCAACTGAACATAACCCTTGTAGTAAAGGACTAAATCAACTGCTGGTTCATGGTTTAAAATTCTTTTTAAAAAATATTTCGAAGTTGAAAATAAGTTTATTATCAAGGTACATATGTGTCACAGTATACAACCTGAGATTCATTTTCTTACAGGCATTCACAATGGATACAAATAAACACAATAGAATCAATAAAAAACTGCACATGAGACGAACAAGTAACGAATGTGCAAAAGGCAACAAAGTGTAAAATACAAATACAAAAAGAAAGGAAAACACAAAATTATACACAATTTTTACAAGAAAGAACAGAATGAGAACAAAATCAAAATCGATTGTAATGCAAAGTGATCACTGTTTTCATAGTGTTACTAAAATACAGTGATTAGAATTGTAAACACGAGGAATTCTGCAGATGCTGGAAACTCAAGCAACATACATCAAAGTTGTTGGTGAACGCAGCAGGCCTAGAGATGCCTGGCCTGCTACGTTCACCAGCAACTTTGATGGGTGATTAGAATTTTGCCAGTTGGTTCAAGAACCAAATAGTTAAAGGGAAGTAGCTTTTCCTGAACCTGGTGGTCCGGGTGTGGGATTTCAGGCTTCTGTACCTCCTGCCTGATGGTGGCTGCAAGAAAATAGCATGGTCCAAATGTGGGGATCTTTGATGATTGAAGTCGCCTTGTTGAGCCAGTGCCTCCTGTAGATACTACCAATGGTCAGAATCAGAACCAGGTTTAATATCACCACTTATGTCATGAAATTTGTTGTTATGCAGCAGCAGTATATTGCAATACATAATAAAAAACTGTAAATTACAGTAAATGTATATAATATACTTATAAAAGTTAAATAAATAGTGCAAAAAGAGAAAGACATAGTAGTAAGGTAGTGTTCATGGGTTCAGTGTCCATCCAGAAATCTGATGACAGAAGGGAAGGAACTATTCCTGAATCAGACTCCTGTACCTCCTCCCTGATGGTAGCAATAAGAATAGGGCATGTGCTGGGTGATGGGGATCCTTAATGATGGATGCTGCCTTTTTGAGATATGGCTCCTTGAAGATGTCCTGGATGCTGGGGAGGTGAATGGCCATGATTGAGCTGACTGAGTTCACAACTTTATTTTGATCCTGTGCGGTGATTCCCCCACCAACCCCCGCCCCCCCCAATAACAGATGGTGATACAGCAAGTTAGAATGCTCTCCACGGTACGTCTGTAGAAATTTGTGAGTGCTTATGGTGACATACCAAATCTCCTTAAACTCCTATTGAAATATAACTGCTGTCATGCCTTCTTTATAACTGCATTAAAATGCTGGGAACACACATAAAAGTTGCTGGTGAACGCAGCAGGCCAGGCAGCAATGCTGGGCCCAGGATAGTTCTCCAGAGATGTGACACCCAGGAACTTAAAATTGCCCACCCTTCCCACTACTGATTCTTTGATGAGGACTGGTGTGTGTGTGTGTGTGTGTATAAAGATGTGCTGGTGATTGATTGGGCTGAGTCCAGCACTCTCTGCAAGTTCTTATGTATTTGAATTTCTGAACCAGAACACGATGAAACCAGTCAGCATGCTTTCAATAGTACAAACCCCATTTCCAGAAAACTTGGGATATTTTCCAAAATGCAATAAAAACGAAAAGCTGTGATATGTTAATTCACGTGAACCTTTATTTAACTGACAAAAGTACAAAGAAAAGATTTTCAATAGTTTTACTTAATTATATTTTGTAAACATACGCAAATTTAGAATTTGATGGCTGCAACACACTCAACAAAAGTTGGGACAGAGGAATGTTTACCATTGTGTTACATCACCTTTCCTTTTAATAACACTTTTTAATCGTTTTGGAACTGAGGATACTAATTGTAGTAGATTTGCAATTGGAAATTTTGTCCATTCTTGCTTGATATAAGACTTCAGCTGCTCAACAGTCCGTGGTCTCTGTTGTCTGATTCTCCTCTTCATGATGCGCCATATATTTTCAATAGGAGATAGATCTGGACTGGCAGCAGGCCAGTCAAGCACACGCACTCTGTGTCTACAAAGCCACGCTGTTGTAGCCCGTGCAGAATGTGGTCTGGCATTGTCCTGCTGAAATAAGCATGAACATCCTGGGAAGAGACGTCGCCTTGATGGCAACATATATCTCTCTAAAATCCTAATATACTCCTCAGAGTCAATGGTACCTTCACATACATGCAACTCACCCATGCCGTAGGCACTGATGCACCCCCATACCATCACAGATGCTGGCTTTTGCACCTTTCGCTGATAACAATCTGGATGGTCGTTTTCATCTTTGGTACGGAGAACTCGACGCCTGTTTTTTCCGAAAACTAGCTGAAACGTGGACTCATCTGACCACAGCACAGGTTCCACAGTCTTTCGGTCCATCTGAGATGAGCTCAGGCCCAGAGAACTCGCCGGCGTTTCTGCATAGAGTTGATGTATGGCTTCCTCCTTGCGTAATATAGTTTCAAGTTGCATTTCTGGATGCAGCGATGGACTGTGTTGAGTGACAATGGTTTTCCGAAGTACTCCCGAGCCCAGGTGGCTATAATTGTCACAGTAGCATGACGGTTTCTTAGGCAGTGCCGCCTGAGGGCTTGAAGATCACGCGCATTCAACAGTGGTTTCTGACCTTGCCCTTTACGCACTGAGATGTCTCTGAATTCTCTGAATCTTCTCACAATACTATGTACTGTAGATGTTGAAAGACCTAAATTCTCTGCAATCTTGCACTGAGATGTGTTCCTTTTGAACTGACTAACAATTCTCTCATGAATTTTGGCACAAAGGGGTGAGCCACGACCCATCCTTGCTTGCAAAGACTGAGCCTTTGATGGACACTACTTTTATACCCAGTCATGATACCTCACCTGCTACCAATTAGCCTGCTTAATATGGAGTCTTCCAAACTGGTGTTACTTGAATATTCTGTGCACTTTTCAATCTTATTTTTTATTTTAACTCTGTCCCAACTTTTATTGAGTGTGTTGCAGCCATCAAATTCTAAATTTGTGTATGTTTACAAAATACAATTAAGTTGGTCAGTAAAACTATTGAAAATCTTTTCTTTGTACTTTCGTCAGTTAAATAAAGGTTCACGTGAATTAACATATCACAGCTTTTTGTTTTTATTGCATTTTGGAAAATATCCCAACTTTTCTGGAAATGGGGTTTGTATATTAAGAGAGAAATAAAGATTGAGTGGTACACCAGAGGGAATATTTCTGCATGCACATTCTCTTTCAAATAATGCCAGAGATTCTTTTACTCCTACCTGAGGGGGCTGCATTAATATCTCATCTTAAATTTTCAGTTATCTCCAGTACCACCTTTTTTTGTTCCAGCCATGCCCCCGCTATTTTTCGATACAGATGAAGGGTCTCAACTCAAATCATCAACTGTCCATTGTTGCTGCACCTCCAGCACCTTTTGTGTGTTGCTTCAGATTACAGTGTCTGCAGATTCTCTTGGCCCAAAAATTTCTACTGCAGAATGCAAAATGTTTATGTCACCCTTTCCCAACCTGGACTTTCGAAATATGCTACGTACACTCAGTAGCCACTTTATTAATTACATTTGTATTTGTAATTCGTATACCTAATCAACTTATCCAGTGGCTGCAACTCAGTGCACAGAAGCATGCAGACATGGTCAAGAGGTTCAGTTGTTTTTCAGACCAAACATCAGAATGCGGAAGAAATGTGATCTAAGTGACTTTGACCGTGGAATGATTATTGGTGTCAGATGGCGTAGTTTGAGTATCTCAGAAACTGCGGATCTCCTGGGATTTTCATGCACAACAGTATCTACAGTTTATAGAGAATGGTGCGAAAAACACAGAAACAACCATTGAGCAGTTCTGTGAGTGAATAAACCTTATTAATGAGGGATATCAGAGGAGAATGGCCAGACTGGTTCAAGCTGACAGGAAGGCAACGGTAACTCAAATAATGATGTGGTTTGCAGAAAATCATCTCTGAATGCACAACACATCAAACCTTGAAGTGGATGGGCGACAGCAGCAGAAGACCACAAGCATTCACTCAGTGGCCACCTCCTGTTAGTCTGCCGTGATATCAACCTGCTGATGTACCTGTAAAGTGTTTATGATTTCTGACCAATTGTTTTTCTTGCAGGTATTGCCAGCAGTGTATGAGAAAGGAACGGTCTACAGGACCCTTCTGCTCAAGAATACAGGAGATACACCCATGACGTTTTTCCTTCCTTTGCCCCATGAATCCACTATGAGAATTAAACCAGCCTTTGGTTTTGTTCCCCCGAATTCCCATCAGATATTCACATTGAAGGCATCTCCCCAGAAGGAGAGTGTTAACAAGTACACACTGCCATTACAGCTTAATGGTTCTGAAAAGTACAATCAGGTAATAATAAATCCTAGTCATGATGGTTTGAGTTAAGACCCTTCATCCTCACTTAAAGACTGGAGGGAAGATAGCCAGTATAAAAAGGTGACATGGGGAAGACCAGAGACCTTCGTCATCCTTGTCTTAATTGTAGATTAAATCAAAATAGGCACTGTAAACTCTAGACCACAGTGGTACAGATTTGTTGATCTTACCGAAGAAGGTCATAATGAAAGTTCACAGGATTAATTCCTATAGTGAGAGGATTGTGATATGAGATAGATGAGGTTGAATGGATTTGCATTAACGCACACAAAATGCTGGAGGAACTCAGCAGGTCAGATAGCATCTATGGAGATGAATAAAGAATCAATGTTTTGGGCTGAGAAACCAGCATTTTACATGTTAAATAAATTAAACACAACTTTTATAAGGAAGTTCATAAGAGCAAAAGGAAACAAAGTCCATTCTGGTGCAAGGTGATCAAAGTAGTCATAATATTGCTAAACTGTAGTTATACAATACAAAAACAGGCCCTTAAACCCACCTAGTCTGTGCTGATCTATTAGTCTGCCTAGTCCCATGGTCCTGCACCAGGACCATACCCCTCCCTGTACCTATCCAAGTTTCGATGTACCTACCCTGTATGTCCTGTCGATGACCCCCTGAGCCTCCTGAATGATCTGGAGTTCATCCAGCTCCAGCTCTGTTTCTTTAACACATTCTTTTAGAAGCTGCAACTGAATGTACTTGATAATAATTGACAGGGACACTGGAGACCTCCCTGCCTTCCCACATCCCGCAACAGGAACATTCCACTATCCTGCCTGGCATCCCCACTGCTCTAACTGGAAAGAAAGAAAGAAAGAATAAATAGAAAAAAATCTATCTACAGTCTCTGACTCTCCTCACCAAAGGCTTTTGAGCCAGGTCCTGAACTCCTCACTCAATAAGGGCATGCTCAATTAATGGCTGCTCCCACAATGGCCGCTTTGCTCAAACCTAACTTCTTTTTATTGCCCCTTGCCATATGCCCAATTATACACAATCTAACGTCTCCTGGGAACTGTGGTGTGCAGAATGTTATTTATCTTTATGATAGATTCTGCAGATGCTGGAAATTTTGAGCAACACTTAAGTTTTAGAATAAGGTGCAGAGAAGATTTATCAGCATGCAGCCCGGACGAGACAGCATGTCTTATGAGGAAAGGTTGGGTGAGCTAGGGATTTTGTCTTTGCAGCGAAGGAGGATGAGAGATGACTTGAGAGAGGTGTACAAGATGATATGAGGCATAGATTTTCCAGAGTGGAAATGCCTAATACAAGAGGCCATATTTTAAGATGATTGGCGGAAAGAATGGGGGGGAGGTCAGGTTTTTTTACATAGAGATTGTTGGACATGCATGGAACACCTGCTAGTGGTGGTGGTAGAGGCAGATACATCAGGGGCATTTAAGAAACTCTTAGATAAGCACAGGGTGGAATTGACTAATATGAAGGGGCATAATTTTAAGTTGATTGGAGGAATATATGGGAGGAGGTCAGAGGTAAGTGTTTTATACAGAACGTGGTAGGTGCATGGATGCACTGCCAGGAATGGTGGTAGTCATGCAATCATTTGAGTCAAGTATGATGTTCTCCAAAGTGGTTGTCTATTGGTGAATCCTCAGATGGCTATAGGGGCTGATCCGGAGTCCATATATTCCACAGGACTTAATCTGGGATATTAGGGTGGATTCTCTGAATGGAGAATGGCGCTGTGTGACTTTGTTTAACGTGGGGAGGCTGATGCATGGGCAGCCACCACACGGTTCTTAACAGAGGTCTGACTCCAGTGGCATGGAATGCAAGATGCCTGGGGACCTTTCACTGCTGCAGCCTTCCTCCACCTTCACTGCCGTTGTAATGTGTCATCATCTTCCATTAGCTCCACTGTTGAGGGGGTAAAGGCAGATACATTAGCCATGTCGTATTAGCCATTTCTACCCTGGGGAAAAGTCTCTGGCGATCCTCTCGATCTATACCTCTGATCATCTTGTACACCTCTGTCAATTCACCTTTGACATTGCTGCATTTCTCTGCATGCCGAGACTGTGTGATTTTTTTTCAACGACTTGAACTCAGAGCATTTTGACACAGATCTTAAACTGTTATTGTGATTAAAAAGCACTGTTGTTTGGCACAGAGTACAATATGCAAACAAATATGCAAGGGATTGCGAGGACTGCTGAAAGGATCATCGGGCTTTCTCTTCTACCCATTGAGATATCTATCAGGAATGCTGTGTATACAGGGCCCTTAGCTTTGCCAAGGATTCCTCCCAACTATCCCACAATCTCTTTGAACCCCTACCATCAGGCACGAGGTTCTGTAGCATTAGGAAAAGGGCTGTCAGGACAGGAAACAACTTCTTCTACCAGGCTGTGAGACTGTTGAACTTCCTGCCACCACCCAGGTCTCATCGTGTATGAATCGCTGGTAGCGTATATTGTTTACTTTTTGATTTGTATCAGAAATGCACCTTATTATTTGTGGTAATATCACCTTTATATGTTGTGTGTGAACTATATGTACTGTGTTGTGCACCTTGGATGGAGGAATATTGTTTCAATTGCCGGTATACATGAATTTGAATTTGTTATGCAAGAAAAGGATGGCACGACAGCACGGCATTTAGTGTAATGCTATTACAGCACCAGTCATCGGGGATTCATAGCCTGCTGCTGTCTGTAAGGAGTTTGTAAATTCTTCCTGTGACCACATGAGTTTCCTCCAGCTGCTCTGGTTTCCTCCCACATTCCAAAGATGTATGTGTTAAGGTTAGTAAGTTGTAGGCATCCTCTGTTGGTGCCAGAAGCATGGCAACACTTGTGGGCTACCTTCCAGCGCAATCCATGGACTGTCTTAGTTGTTGATGCGAATGATGCACTTCACTTTATATTTTGATGTATATGTGACATATAAAGCTAATCTGCCTTTATCTTTATGCCACTCACTTCTCTCATTCTCTTGGTTTCCTAGGAGATCAGCATATTTTGCACGGTTGAAAAGCCACTCGTTACTCTGGATGGAAATGGGTACCTGTACTTTAAGCCGACATGCATAGGCACCTTATCAGAGCGATCCTACTTCATTAAGAATGTGACACGGATGCCCCTGTATTTTCAGTGGAAGATATCAGCAGCAGGTTCTAAAGTTCTGTCTGTCAGACCAACGTTTGGGATCATCCAGGCCAATGAATCTTTGGTGAATTCATAATCATTTCTCTGTTAGAACATAGAACAAAATTGGAGGGCTATGTGGGAGGGAAGAGTTAGATTGATCTTAGAGTAGCTTAAAAGATCAGCACAGCATCATGGGCTGAAGGGCCTGTATTATGCTTTACTGTTCTATGTTCTACAGTATAAATGTTTATTACCCTCCAACTAAGAAGCTAGATTGCAGTAATAACGTTTTGTATAGCAAATGTCTCAGTGATTTTTCTGACCTTCTGTATTTGTATTGTGATTTTTAAAATTATTATTCTTCACAATAATTTATAGAAATGCTTAAAATTGTGAGGCATTGATAAGGTGGATGATAACAATCTTTTCCCCAAGTAATGGAGAAGATTTAGGATGGGAGGGAAAGATTTAAAAAGGAACCTGATTCCATCCATCAGGGTCCTGAACCGATGTGGATAACTTTACTCTGAACTGATTCCACAACTCACAGGTTCACTCTGAAGGACTTGACAACTCATGTTCTCAGTGTTATTTTGCACATTTGTCTTCTTTTGTACATTGATTGTTTATCAGTCTTTGTATATGTGTAATTTAAAAAAAAATATTGTATGTCGTTACATTCCTGTAAATGCCTGCAAGAAAATGAATCAAAAGGTAGTATATGGTGACATATACATACTTTGATAATAAATTTAGAAACATAGAAACATAGAAAACATACAGCACAATACAGGCCCTTTGGCTCTCAAAGCTGTGCTGAACATGTCCCTACCTTAGAACTACCTAGGCTTTACCAATAGCCCTCTATTTTTCTTGGCTCCATGCAGCCATCCAGGAGTCTCTTAAAAGACCCTATTATTTCCGCCTCCACCACCAATGCCGACAGCCCATTCCACGCACGCACCAGTCTCTGAGTAAAAAACTTAGCCTGACATCCCCTCTGTACCTACTTCCAAGCACCTTAAAACTATGCCCTCTTGTGCTAGCCATTTCAGCCCTGGGAAAAAACCTTTGGCTAGTCACACGATCAATGCCGCTCATTATCTTGTACACCTCTATCAAGTCACCTCTCATCCTCTGTCGCTCCAAGGAGAAAAGGCCGAGTTCACTCAACCTATTCTCATAAGGCATGCTCCCCAATCCAGGCAACATCCTTGTAAATCTCCTCTGCACTCTTTCTATGGTTTCCATGTCCTTCCTACAGTGAGGTGACCAGAACTGAGCATGGTACTCCAAGTGGGGTCTGACCAGGGTCCTATATAGCTGCAACATAACCTCTCGGCTCTTAAACTCAGTCCCATGATTGATGGAAGCCGATGCACTGTATGCCTTCTTAACCACAGAGTCAACCTGCATAGCAGCTTTGAGTGTCCTATGGACTTGGACCCCAAGATCCCTCTGATCCTCCACACTGCCAAGAGTCTTGCCATTAATGCTATATTCTGCGATCATATTTTACCTCACACTTATCCAGATTGAACTCCATCTGCCACTTCTCAGCCCAGTTTTGCATCCTATCAATGTCCCGTTGTAACCTCTGACAGCTCTCCACACTATCCACAGCACCCCCAACCTTTATGTCATCAGCAACTTTACTAACCCATCCCTCCACTTCCTCATCCAGGTCATTTATAAAAATCACAAAGAGTAGGGGTCCCAGAACAGAGCCCTGAGGCACACCACTGGTCACCAATCTCCGTGCAGAATATGACCCGTCTACATCCACTCTTTGCCTTCTGCAGGCAAGCCAGTTCTGGATCCACAAAGCAATGTCCCCATGGATCCCATGCCTCCTTCCTTTCTCAATAAGCCTTGCATGGGGTACCTTATCAAATGCCTTGCTGAAATCCATATACACTACATCTACCGCTCTATCTTCATCAATGTGCTTAGTCACATCGTCAAGACATTCAATCAGGCTCGTAAGGCACGACCTGCCTTTGACAAAGCCATTCCTAATTGTATTGTTGATAAATCCTGCCGCTCAGGACCTTCTCCATCAGCTTAACAATTTGCAGTCAGTGCAAAGATTCTAAGGATTGACTCAGGTGACTTTTTTTATCTGGGGAAAGTGATAATGTTATTTATTTTTCTTAGTGAATATAATAAACTGACATGTGTTACAAACATATTTTCTACTCAATTTAAAGTGCTTGGAATAGTTATCATGGATTTTACCAACAACATATTGTGTGCTTTTTACAGGCACAAACATGGTCTTTCTACCCTCAAGAAGAACAGAAGTATTTTCTGAAACCCCACATTTCTGTGTGGGGAGTGAAAGGCCCACACTGTACAGAGCAAGGAAAGAAAATTAATTTCACCCTCAGGGTTATTGGTGAAGGAACAGTGGGCATAATCACGGTGAGAACAAAGGAGAGAAGGAAGTAATCCTGTTCACGCGCATTTTCTTTCTTTTGTAATAATTACTTTTGCACCTACTTCGTTTTCGCATGTATGGCATCTTTCACAACCACCATACTTTACGGCTATATCGCTTTACAGTCAAAGTAGTATTTTTTGCAAATGAAAAGTCTTGGACCGAAATGTCAACTGTTTATTCCCCTCCATAAATGCTGCCCAGCTTGCTAAGTTCTTCTAGCATTTTGTGCGTGCTGCTGAACATATCCAGTATCTCTTGTGTTTACTCCCTTGTCCTTTCCCTTTTTCTGATCCCACCAGCCCCCTTTACCTTCTCCCCTCCCCACCCTTTCCATCTGCTTATCACCTTTGCTGAATTCGTTGCCACAGACGGCTGTGGTGGTCAAGTTATTGAGTATATTTTAAGTTGAGGATGATAGGTTCTTGATTAGTAAGGGTGTCAAAGGTTATGGGGAGAAGTCTAGGGAATAGGGTTGAGAGGGAAAATAAAGGAGCCATGATGGATTTGCAGAGCAGACTTAGTGAGTTGAATGGCTAAATTCTATTCCTATGCCGTATGGGATGAATGTTTTGTTTTGCTGCTGTAAATCAATGTAATGCCTTCTGAGATAGAATTTATTTATTATTTTGTATAGAGCCTTTCACATCCTAGCATTTTAATGTGCTTGGTGGTAGGTGTTGGTGCATTAACAATGGAATGATTGTTACTCTCTGTCATCTGTTCCCTGTAAATGGAATATACTGCACACCCCTAACATTCTCTTTTCTCCCACCCTCCCATTGGACAGAAGATATAAAATCCAGAGAACATGTACCACCAGGCTCAAGGAGAACTTCTCTCAAGTCCTGATGAAGGGTTTCAGCTCGAAATGTCAGCTATTTATTCCCCTACATAGATGTTGCCAACCTGCTAAATTCCTCCAGCATTTTGTGTGCGTTCTTTTGGATTTCCAACATCGCAGAATCTCGCATTCTGTTGTTGTTTTCCTTTGTACTACCTCAAAGTACTGATGTGATGCTTAGACTTTATAAGGCATTGCTCAGAGTGCACTTAGAGTACTGGGAGCAGTTTAAAGCCCCTTATCGAAGAAAGCATATGCTGGCATTAGTGAGGGTTCAGAGGAGGTTCATAAGCATTTGATTGCTCTGGGTCAGTACCTGCTGGAGTTTAGAACATTGAGAGGTGATCTTATTGAAAGTTATTGAATATCGATAGGCCTAGGTAAAGTGGATGTGGAGAGGATTTTTCCTATAGTGAGGGAGTCTAGGTCCAAAGGACACAGCCTCCGAGAAGAAGCATTTTCTTTAGAAAAGAGATGAGGAGGCATTTCTCTAGTGAGCAGGTGGTGAATTTGTGGAATTCATTCTCACAGAGAGCTGTGGAGGCCAAGTCACTGGGTATATTTAAAGCAGCGGTTGGTAGATTCTTGATTAGCAAGAGCATCGAAGGCTAGGGGGAGAAAGCAAGAGAATGGGGCCAAGAGGGATAATAAATCAGTCATGATGGAATGGTGGAATGGACTGAAGAACCTAATCTGCTCTTATGCCTTATGTTATTATGCTGATGAAATGATTTGAATGGATGCCATGTAAAGCAAAGTCTTTCACTGTACCTCAGTGCAATAATAAACCAATTTAATAATTCTTCAATGAATGGTAGACATGTTTGTTGATACTGTACACGGTGTTTGCAAATTATATCAGTGATCGTTGTCATTTGTCCTTCTCTTTCAGGCTGAGAAGGAGCAGATAGACCTGGGAGACATCCTGGTTGGCAATTCTCAGTCAGGTGAACTTGTATTGCTGAATAATGAACCATGCTCCTTAAACTTTGCCCTCACTGTCAAGCAGAGCATCACAGGACCATGTGACCCCGATGTTGTTGTGAATGATCTGATGGGTACGTGCAGAGAAATGGCATACTATTCATTACAAACTATGGGAAAACAGACTTTGGAAAGGTTATAGACTAAACATTTCAGAATCCAAGTCAGGTTTATTGTCACTGACTTAAGATGACATGAAATCAAAATCAACTCATCACCTGTAGACATAAGACAATGAAGGAATGGTTTGGGAACTGTAATTTCAAAGTCACCTCTGTCACACATACCATTTTCTGCTGTCATTTCAGATTCTACGTATGTTATGCATTTGTTAATTTGCTTTTCACATTTCCTTACAAAATGCAGTCTAATCTGCTTAATATTTGGATTAGTGGCCACTAGACCTTGCCAATGTCTTCTGTTTTCCATCAATAATTAAACTAAGAAGAATTTTAGATACTTAGGTAAATTAAAGATGTTAGCAGAGTCGTTAGGGATAAACAGTTTTCTTTGACTGGAGAGTTCAGATGAAGGAAGTTCATGATAGCATAAAGGCTAGGTAATGCTTTACAATGCAGCGATCAGGGTTCAATTCCCAGTGCTGTCTGTAAGGAGTTTGAATGCTTTCTTCGTGACTGGCTTGGTTTACTCCAGGTGCTCTGATTTCCTCCTGCATTCCAAGTTGTGGGCATGCTATGTTGGCACTGGAAGTGTGGCGACACCTGCGGGCTGCCCTCAGCACATCCTTGGACTGTGTTGACTGTTGATGCAAATGACACATTTCACTGTTTCGATGTACATGTAACAAATAAAGCTAATCTTTTATCGTTTTTAAATCATTAAAATTATAAGTAGGCAATTCAAGGGTGATGTCAGGAAACAATTCTTCATAGAAAGGGCAGTAAATTCCTCTAACTAAAAGCTATGGAGTCTGGGAATTTTTAGAAGTGAGATTGATTGAGTAGTGGTATTAGGGGTTATGAAACGAAGTAATGGAACTAAGAGACAAATCAGCTTTGATCTAATTGAAAGTGCAGATTGTTATTAATGAATATGATATAGTTGGGATCACAGAGACATGGCTCCAGGGTGACCAAGGATGGGAGCTCAACGTTCAGGGATATTCAATATTCAGGAGGGATAGACATGAAGGAAGGGGAGGTGGGGTGCCGTTGCTGGTTAAAGAAGAGATTAATGCAATAGAAAGGAAGGACATAAGCCGTGAAGATGTGGAATCGATATGGGTAGAGCTGCGTAACACTAAGAGGCAGAAGACGCTGGTGGGAGTTGTGTACAGGCCACCTAACAGTAGTAGTGAGGTCGGAGATGGTATTAAACAGGAAATTAGAAATGTGTGCAATAAAGGAACAGCAGTTATAATGGGTGACTTCAATCTACATGTAGATTGGGTGAACTAAATTGGTAAAAGTGCTGAGGAAGAGGATTTCTTGGAATGTATGCGGGATGGTTTTTTGAACCAACATGTCGAGGAACCAACTAGAGAGCAGGCTATTCTGGACTGGGTTTTGAGCAATGAGGAAGGGTTAATTAGCAATCTTGTCGTGAGAGGCCCCTTGGGTAAGGGTGACCATAATATGGTGGAATTCTTCATTAAGATGGAGAGTGACATAGTTAATTCAGAAACAAAGGTTCTGAACTTAAAGAGGGGTAACTTTGAAGGTATGAGACGTGAATTAGCTAAGATAGACTGGCAAATGACACTTAAAGGATTGACGGTGGATATGCAATGGCAAGTATTTAAAGGTTGCATGGATGAACTACAACAATTGTTCATCCCGGTTTGGCAAAAAAATAAATCAAGGAAGGTAGTGCACCCGTGGCTGACAAGAGAAATTAGGGATAGTATCAATTCCAAAGAAGAAGCATACAAATTAGCCAGAGAAAGTGGCTCACCTGAGGACTGGGAGAAATTCAGAGTTCAGCAGAGGAGGACAAAGGGCTTAATTAGGAAGGGGAAAAAAGATTATGAGAGAAAACTGGCAGGGAACATAAAAACGGACTGTAAAAGCTTTTATAGATATGTAAAAAGGAAAAGACTGATAAAGACAAATGTAGGTCCCCTACAGACAGAAACAGGTGAATTGATTATGGGGAGCAAGGACATGGCAGACCAATTGAATAATTACTTTGGTTCTGTCTTCACTAAGGAGGACATAAATAATCTTCCAGAAATAGTAGGGGACAGAGGGTCCAGTGAGATGGAGGAACTGAGCGAAATACATGTTAGTAGGGAAGTGGTGTTAGGTAAATTGAAGGGATTGAAGGCAGATAAATCCCCAGGGCCAGATGGTTTGCATCCTAGAGTGATTAAGGAAGTAGCCCAAGAAATAGTGGATGCATTAGTGATAATTTTTCAAAACTCGTTAGATTCTGGACTAGTTCCTGAGGATTGGAGGGTGGCTAATGTAACCCCACTTTTTAAAAAAGGAGGGAGAGAGAAACCGGGGAATTATAGACCGGTTAGCCTAACATCGGTGGTGGGGAAACTGCAGGAGTCAGTTATCAAAGATGTGATAACAGCACATTTGGAAAGCGGTGAAATCATCGGACAAAGTCAGCATGGATTTGTGAAAGGAAAATCATGTCTGACGAATCTCATAGAATTTCTTGAGGATGTAACTAGTAGAGTGGATAGGGGAGAACCAGTGGATGTGGTATATTTGGATTTTCAAAAGGCTTTTGACAAGGTCCCACACAGGAGATTAGTGTGCAAACTTAAAGCACATGGTATTGTGGGTAAGGTATTGATGTGGATGGATAATTGGTTGGCAGACAGGAAGCAAAGAGTGGGAATAAACGGGACCTTTTCAGAATGGCAGGCAGTGACTAGTGGGGTACTGCAAGGCTCAGTGCTGGGACCCCAGTTGTTTACAATATATATTAATGACTTGGATGAGGGAATTAAATGCAGCATCTCCAAGTTTGCGGATGACACGAAGCTGGGTGGCAGTGTTAGCTGTGAGGAGGATGCTAAGAGGATGCAGAGTGACTTGGATAGGTTGGGTGAGTGGGCAAATTCATGGCAGATGCAATTTAATGTGGATAAATGTGAAGTTATCCACTTTGGTGGCAAGAATAGGAAAACAGATTATTATCTGAATGGTGGCCGATTAGGAAAAGGGGAGGTGCAACGAGACCTGGGTGTCATTATACACCAGTCATTGAAAGTGGGCATGCAGGTACAGCAGGCGGTGAAAAAGGCGAATGGTATGCTGGCATTTATAGCGAGAGGATTCGAGTACAGGAGCAGGGAGGTACTACTGCAGTTGTACAAGGCCTTGGTGAGACCACACCTGGAGTATTGTGTGCAGTTTTGGTCCCCTAATCTGAGGAAAGACATCCTTGCCATAGAGAGAGTACAAAGAAGGTTCACCAGATTGATTCCTGGGATGGCAGAACTTTCATATGAAGAAAGACTGGATGAACTGGGCTTGTACTCATTGGAATTTAGAAGATTGAGGGGGGATCTGATTGAAACGTATAAAATCCTAAAGGGATTGGACAGGCTAGATGCAGGAAGATTGTTCCCGATGTTGGGGAAGTCCAGAACAAGGGGTCACAGTTTGAGGATAAAGGGGAAGCCTTTTAGGACCGAGATTAGGAAAAACTTCTTCACACAGAGAGTGGTGAATCTGTGGAATGCTCTGCCACAGGAAACAGTTGAGGCCAGTTCATTGGCTATATTTAAGAGGGAGTTAGATATGGCCCTTGTGGCTACGGGAATCAGGGGGTATGGAGGGAAGGCTGGGGCGGGGTTCTGAGTTGGATGATCAGCCATGATCATAATAAATGGCGGTGCAGGCTCGAAGGGCCGAATGGCCTACTCCTGCGCCTATTTTCTATGTTTCTATGTTTCTATGAATTGTGAACTGGACTTGAAGGGCAGAATGTCCTAAACCTGTTCCTAGGCAGCATTCTGCTCAGCCTCTCTGATAATCTACAATATGAATGTTTGTACAGGGTGCAGAGGGAATTTACCAGGTTGTGCCCAGATTAGAGAGCATGTCTAATGAGGGTAAGTTGAGTGAGCTAGGGTTTTTCTCTGGAGCAAATGAGGATGAGAGGTGACTTGATGGAAGTGTATAAGATGATAAGAAGTATTGTTAGAGCCAGAACGCAAACAGGAATTCTGCAGATGCTGGAAATTCAAGCAACACACATCAAACCGCATCTATAGGAAGAGGTGCAGTCGACGTTTCAGGCCGAGACCCTTCGTCAGGACTAACGTTAGCAAGAGCGTCCTCTTGGCTCTATCCCTCCCCCTCCTGTCTTCTCCTATCATTTTGGATCTCCCCCTCCCCCTCCAACTTTCAAATCCCTTACTCACTCTTCCTTCAGTTAGTCCTGACGAAGGGTCTCGGCCTGAAACGTCGACTGCACCTCTTCCTACAGATGCTGCCTGGCCTGCTGCGTTCACCAGCAACTTTGATGAGTGTTGATTGTTAGAGCCAATGTCTTTTTCCCAGGGCCAAAATGGTTAATACATGAAGACTTGCTTTTAAGGTGATTGGAGGTAAGTATAGGGGATGTCAGGAAGTTTTTTTTTACAGATAGAGGTGAGTGTGTGAAACACGCTGCCAGGGTTGGTGGTCAAAGGACATTTAAAAGACTCTTAGATAGGCACATGGATGATAGAAAATAGAGGGCAATGTGGGAAGGAGGGGTTAGATTAATCTTTGAGTAGGTTAAAAGATCAGTATAAGATTGTGAACTGTAGGGCTTGTACTTTGCTGTACTCTTCTATGTTTTATGTCTTATTTATTATATAATTTCTGTGGAAAATGTGTGTTTTCTTAGCTTTTGAACTGGAATACCATCACGGTACAATCCCTGGAAGGTCAAGACTTTCCTTTAGGTTTGTGGCATGGCCTGTTCGAAGAATTTATTACACTTGGACAATTAACTCCAAGATTCTGTCTGCTAAAGGTGGGTACTTTTACCTTGTGTAGAATAGTTGTTAGATTTTCCGTTTGGGACCTCATTGTAGATTTGCAATTTTGTTGCTCGGATCTCATTACAGATTCATAAGTGAAAAGCAGCGGAGAGAATTGCCCCAAATTTTACAATGATTGACATACTTACTGTGAAATGTAAAGGTTGCTGATTTGCAAAATATTTCCATAAAATGGTTTGCATTTATATTGCATTTTCAGCTCAAGCAACACAAAAGGCTCTGAAGGAGCTCATCAGGTCAGGCAGTATCTATGGAGGGAAATAGACAGCCACTGTTTTGAGTTGAAGCCCTTGATTAGGGCTTGTTTTCCTGTTGCTGTTTTGTTGTTTGTTAGACCATAAGACCATAAGACAAGTATCTTTAATCCTTCCTGCAGCACATCCTTAGGTTGGGTTGGCTGTTAATGCAGACAATGCTGTGTTTACATAGACATGTGATAAATAAATGAACCTGAATCTGAATGCACTTTGAAACATCCGATCACCTGGCTGCACTTCTACTTCTGGCATATAGGCAGAGACTAAAGGCCACAGCACTGGTGGTGAGGACCAAGAAGTGATAGTCGCAGGAGGCAGAGGAGTACTTACAGGACTTTTTGAGTCTATGGAGTGGACAATATTCAGGGATTCATCTTTGAATGTGAATGAATATGCTACAGTTATCATTGAGTTCATTAAGAGCTGTGTGGATGAATGTGTGCCTTCGAGAACATATAGACATACCAAAACCAAAAGCCATGGATGAACCAGGAGATTTTTATTCTGTTGATAGAACACTACAGATCAAAAATAGGCACTTTGGCTCATCCAATCTGTGCTGAACCATTAATCTCCCTAGTCCCATCGACTTGCACCCAGACCATAGCCCTCCTTACCCCTCTTATCCATGTATCTTTCCAAATATCTCTCAAATGTTGAAATCAACTCCACATCCACCACTAGTGCTGGAGAGTTTGCTCCACAATCTCACCACTCTCTAAGTGAAGAAGTTCCCCCTCATGTTACCCCTAAACTTTTTACCATTTATCCTTAACCCATGAACTCTAGTTTTAGTCTCACCCAACATCAGTGGAAACAGCCTGCTTGTATTACCTTATCTATACCCCTCATAATTTTGTATACCTCTATCAAATCTCCTATTAATCTTTTACTTTCAAAGTAATAAAGTCCTAACCTATTCAACCTTTCCCTATAACTCATGTCCTCTCATCCTGGCTACATCCTTATAAATATTCTCTGCACTCTTTCGATTTTATTTACATCTTTCCTGTAGGTAGGTGAACAAAATTGCACGCAGTACTCCAAATTACGCCTCAGCAGCATCTTATACAGTTTCAACATAACATCCCAACTCGTGTACTTAGTACATTGATTTATGAAGGACAATGTGCCAAAAGCCTTTTTTTACAATCCTTTCTACCTGTGACACCACTTTTGAGGAATTATGGATCTGTATTCCAAGATCCATCTATTCTACCGCCCTACCACTCACCGTGTAAAACGTATCCTGGTCATTCTTCCCAAAGTGCAACACCTCACAGTTGCCTGCATAACATCCTATCTGCCATTTTTCAGCCCATTTTTCCAGCTGGTCCAAGTCCCACTGCAAGCTTTGATAGTCTTCCTCACTGTCCACTACATCTCCAATTTTGGTGTCACTGGCAAATTTGGTTACACAGTTTACCACATCATCATACAGATTGTTAATATAGATGACAAACAGCAACGGACCCAGCACTGATGCCTGTGGCACACCACTAATCACAGGCTTCCAGTCAGAGAGGCAACCATCTACCGTCACTCTCTGGCTTCCTCTGCAAAGCCAATGTCTAATCCAATTTACTACATTATCTCGAATGCCAAGCGACTGAACCTTCTTAACTAACCTCCCATGCGGGACCTTGTCAAAAGCTTTGCTAATGTCCATGTAGACAACATCCAGTGCCTGCCTTCATGAACTTTCCTAGTAATTTCTTTGAAAAACTCTATCAGATTGGTTAGACGCAACTTACCAAACACAAAGGTTTGTTGGACACAACTTACCACCACTGTCTCTCCAAATACTTATATATCTGGTCCCTTAGAAAACCTTCCACAACTTATGTCAGGTTCATTGGATATAATTTCCTGGTTTATTCTTAAGGCCTTTCTTGAACAGTGGAACAATATTAGCTATCCTCCAATTCTCGGGTACCTCATCTATTGCTAAGGATGTTTTAAGTATCTCTGCTAGGCCCCTGCAATTTCTGTAATAGCCTCCCACAGAGTCTGAGGGAACTTCTTGTCAGGCCCGGGTTTATCCACCCTAATTTATCTCAAGACAGCAAATGCCTCCTCCTCTGTAATCTGCAAAGGGTCCATGACTTCACTGATGCATTTCCTCACATTAAAAGACTCTTTGTCCATCTCCTGAGAAAATACGGATGCAAATGATCATTTAAGATCTCCCCAGTCTCTTTCAGCTCCACACATAGATTACCAATCTGATCTTCCAAAGGATCAGTTTTGTCCTTTGCTCTCCTTTTGCTATTAATATGTCTGTAGAAGCTCTCAGGATTCTCCTTCACCTTGAGAACAACCTTATGTATTCCTTTAGCTCTCCTGATTTCCTTCTTATTGTTCTCTTGCATTTCTTATTCAAAGATTCAAAGCACATTTATTATCAAAGAATTTATGAATTATACATCTTGAAATTTGTCTGCTTACAGGCAGCTACAAAGGAAGAAACATGAATAATCCAATTTTAAAAAAAGAATAGAAACCACTGCACAGGGAAAGAGAGAGAAAAAACACACTCATCATGCAAACAATAGAAACAAGTATCCCAAACCAGACTGAGTCCCAGATCCGCTCCTGGAGCAGCTGGAGTAGGCCCAAGCCTCGGTCCCCAGTTCATCACACCAGCAGGCAGGAATGCACAGCAGCTGGATCAGTTCCTATACTCCTTGAGCACTTCATTTGTTCTTGCCTGTTTATCTGTGCTATGTACCTCCTTCTCTTTCTTAACTAGGGCCTTGGTATTTCTCATAAACCAAGGTTACATAAACTTGTTATCCTTGCCTTTTATTCTGACAGTGACATACAAACTCTCTGCTTTCAGAATTTCATTTTTGAAGGCTGCACATTTATCAAGTACACATTTATCAGAAAACGGCCTGTCCAGATCTACACTTGCCAGATCCTTTCTCCAATTTAGAATCTTAACCCAAGGATCAGACCTATCCTTTTCCATAATTAACCTTGAAATTATTATGTTGCAAAGTGTTCCCCTACACAAACCTCTGTCACCTGCCCTAAGTCATTCTCTAATAGGGTATCACATTCTCTCTAGTTGAGACTTGACTAAGGAACCTTTCCTGAAAACAATTGATAAACTTTTTCCCATCCAGCCCTTTTAGAGTATGGGAGTCCCAGTCAATACGTGGAAAGTTAAAATCACCTGCTATCACAACCTTTTGTTTCTTGCAACACTCTGCGATCTCACTACCAATTTGCTCCTCTACATTCTGAGGGCTGTTGGGTGGTCTATAATATAATCCCATTAATGTGGTCATAGCTTTCTTATTCCTCAATTCTACCCATTAAGCCTCATTAGACACTGCTCTATTCTCTCTGCTCCCACAACTGTGTGACTAAGCACAGCTCAAATGCTATCCATAGGTTTGCTAATGACACAACCCTTGTTGGCAGAATTTCACATGGTGACAAGGAGACATACAGGAGTGAGATAGATCAGTTGACTGAGTGGTGTTGCAACAACAACTGTACACCTAATGTCAGTTGACCAAGGAATAGATTCTGGTCTTCAGGAAGGTGAAGTTGGTGGAACACATGCCAGTCCTCTTTAAGGGATCAGCAGTGGAAAGGGTGATTAGTTTCAAGTTCCTGGATGTCAACATCTCTGAAGATCTATCCTGGGCCCAACATATTGTTTCAACGGCTATATTTCATTCAGAGTTTGAGGAGACCTGTTATGTCACCAAAGACTCTCACAAATTTCTGCAGCTGTACCGTGGAAAGTATACTACTCTCCTTGTGTGTGAAGTAGGAGGTACACAATTCAGCAATTTGCCAGACCACTCAACTGAACACAGGAGTCAGGAGCAACCAAGTTCTGGGTGCTTTATTTGGGCAGCATGCACATATACAATTTAGTAAGTGTAAAATTGAAAACAAACCTGAAAAATACCATTAAGTACTTAATGCAGCAAACTTATGATGATTAAGTCACGCATTCGTAAGACATTGGATGAAGCAAGACTTATGTGTAAAATATCCAGAATTATACACAACATGAGTAAACAAAGTTTTAAAGTATGTGAGAAGATTAATATAATTTAAGAATTCATTAAATTACCATGGTTGATCAAACACTATACAGATAATTGGGAATAAACTTCTATGTAATATTAACACAAAATATTGCTCAGATAGCTTTCTCCTTTATAAACTAAGCCAAAACTTATGGATGATAATTTATGATGGCGCAAGCAAAGGAAAGGCAACACAGGATTGTGTAAATCTTCTTTGATCTGACTGAAAAGCTTCGCCAAAATAAAAAGGCTGCTCTCCTCATGTGGGTCAACTGAATTTCAAATTTAAAGGCAGCAGGGCCTTCAGAATTAAAGTCCTCAGCGCAACCAAAATATACAGTTAGCTGGCAGGGCCTTGTTTCAAAGTAAAAGCCTGAATACTCCCCGCCTGGCCTCTATAATGATATCACAGTTAATGCAACAGGTTACAAAGTTCTATCTTACTTTTTCAGAAGGAGAACAATCTCGGACACAGGCCTGAAGTATTTCTCGTATGACCCTTGCTTTGTCGTCTTGAGCTCTACTTCGCGAACTCTCCCATCTTCACTTGGAAATGTGCATGTTACTAATGCCATGGGCCAGTCATTTTGGGCTACCCTGCTGTCCTTCAAAAGCACAACATCACCTTCTTCAACGTTAGAGCATGACTCTTACCATTTGTGGTGAACTTGCAGTGTCTGCAGATAGTCTTGTCTTCATCATCTCCAGAATAGATCAGCTGAATTCTGCTCTTGATGCCATTGTGGTTTACAGACGTCCTTGTCTGTAAAGTTTCCATTTGTGGCCAGTGCATTGTGTTTCTGTGTGAGAAGCATAGCAGGAGTAAGGAGCAAAGAATCAAAGGCATCTGCAGGGACTGAAACTAATGGCCTCAGATTGATAATTGCCTGTACTTCTGCCATAAGAGTGCACAGAACCTCATGATTCAAGCTGGAAGATCCTGTGTGCAACAGCATAAAGTCCGTGATTCTCCTCGGCACACGATCATGTGCTCCCAGGTGCCGGCTATCGGCTATATGTAAGGAGCGTGGTCGACTAAAGTCCCAAGTACAGCTTTGTCCGTTGATATACCTCTGCAGTTTAAGAGTCCTTCACTGCATGTATGGCTGATGGGTCACTGGGAACCACATGCTCTACACAATACTCTGTGTTGACATTCCCTCCTTTCACTGCTATCTGATCACACGGTTGTTCTTCTACAGAACATGTCTCTTGCTTCTTGATGGCTGCTACCTTTTTGTTTCTGGGACCAGTTCCATTAGTCTTTGGAGCTTTTCTACCATACCCTGGATTTGTCCTGTGGCTTTACCTAGCAATTGGGCTTTGGTTATAGAAAATGCATTTAGCTAATCCTTTTCTCTGCCATATTCTAGTGTCTGCCACATATACCTCAGGTGGCAAGTTATTCTGGGATGTCTTTTTTTGATACTGGCACTTTATGAGAGATCATGTTGAGGTTGTAGACTGGAGTTTACCTTTTCTTTAAAGTTAACATGGTTTGTGTGAGGAATTATATGCAGAATTAAAAGGGCTAAAACCTAACGGACTTATTGGCAGCTTGACAAGTCGTGCTGTGAGAATAATATATGAATAAATATGTGTTTCTTCCATGAGATGCTTCTCGATTTACCCTTATCAAATTATATGATAACAATGTATATCAGCAGCTCCAAACAGTATTCTGGGCTCAATTGACTGCAGATTTTCTCAAGCTTGGTGAGCAGAGACTCTGTGTTGCCAACTGAGAATGCAAACTTGCTAATAAACAGTATGTACTTTTAAGTAAACTGTGTTTGACAGTTATTCCCTGGGTCTGAACGAGATCGACATGTGCAAGGGGTGAACAGTGAAGGCCTCCCATTTTCCAGAATGTCTGTTTTAATGTTGTGCACAGTAGGCCAGTGGATGTTCCCTAAACATATACCATCAACAAGGACCCATCCTAAGCCCAGCTTCTGTCCAAAGGGTGAATTACCAGGACTGTTGATATGCTTCCTGACCTTATGTGCTGTGAGGATATCTCTCCCAAGCAAAAGTAGGATTTGGGCTTTATCATCTAGAGTTGGGATCTTTTTGGCAAGACACTTGAGGTGGGGGTGATAGAGAGGAGCCTGAGGAACATGCACAAAATGCTGGAGGAACTCAGCAGGCCAGGCAGCATCTATGGAAAAGAGCAGTCGACGTTTTGGGCTGAGACATGGACTGTACTCTTTTCCATATATGCTGTCTGGCTTGCTGAGTTCCTCCAGCATTTTTTGTGTGTTACTTGTATTTCCAGCATCTGCAGATATTCTCCTGTTTGTGAGAAGCCTGAGGAGTCAGTTTTCTTTGTGGTTGTCTGGAATGTCATTACATGCAATTAGTGTAATGCAATGCCACCATTCCATCCTTCAATCTGATAACCCGTTACTCTTCTGCCTGATCTCTCCATTACACCATCACAGGTCTTCAAGATGTAGGATGATGAGTTGCTATGGATGCCAACAGATCAAAGACATTTGACTGGGCTAAGGATCTGTTGCGCTGGTCATCAATCATTGCGTACATCTTGAAAGCATTTTCTCGTTGCCCTTTAAGATATACTTTAACTAAGCATACTGTTGAACAGGATTTTGTGGCTAGACTGCTGTAATAAACCTCTGTGCATAAAGCATTCACAGACGGCAAAGTTTCTTATTCTTCCTTCCCGCTATTTCTGAAGTACAATCTAAAATCTTGGATGCCCAAGGAGAGGGAGGAGGATGTAGGGCTGTAACATGATCTTATGACTTAGAGTTCAAGGGTACCAAACAACACAACAACATTGACAGTTGTCATGTCTCCCACTATTGGAAACTGAAGAAGAAAAGTCTTCATTCTGTGACCCAACAAAGGAGTTCTACGCAGCATTGGTGGACCAGTTGCCAGTAACAAATTCTGAAATACAAAGAGAAACAAGGAATGGCCTGACATTGTCAAAAGTCTTTGCAAGGATGGCCAGTTCAGGGTAATCCTATGTCTCCAGAGTTCTCAGTGAGACAAGACTAACTGTCAGTATGTCAAAGAATGCTGATGAGTGGATCTCATGTTGAGGTTCTCTCTAAACTGCACACCAAAGTGTTAGAAAATCTGCATGAAGGACACCTGGGTACAGTCAAGGTGTCAAGATGAAGTCTCTCTGGGAATATGTAGACAGATTGAAGACTTGACCAAAAGCTGTTCAGGGTGCCAAAAGATTCAAAGTGGACCACCACAGGCACAATTGTACCTGTGGGAGTGTCCTTTGTCACCATGGGAAATATATATTGACTTTGCTGGGCCATTCATGGGCTCCATATTTCTGAAAACTGTGGATGCTCATTTGAAGTGGCCAGAGGTCATACCAATGAAGTCAACCACTTCAGAAAAGGGTCTGATGATTATCTTTGCCAGGAATGGCTTACCTGAACAAATTGTGAGTGACAACGGACCTCAATACACATCAGAAGAGTTCAGACTATTCATGAAGAAAAATGGCATCAGATATTTCAAGTCAGCTCCTCACTACCCAGCAATGAATGGGTTTGCTGAAAGGTTTATCCAAACCTTCAAGAAGTCCATTAAAGCTATGGACAAGGAAGACAGTTTTCTACAGCACAAAGTGGACTATTTCCTTTTTGTATATTGGGACTCTGTTTGTGTGAGGCCAAATGAAACACCTGCAATGCTGTTCATGAGCAGGAATCTCAGATCTCGCATAGACCTCCTGAAACCAGATCTATGGAGGGAAGTGCAAAATGACAGTTCAGCCAGTTACCAAGTGAATCAGCAAGGAGCTTCAAGATTGGACATGAAGTCCTGGTGTGTGGTTACCAAGAAAACAAATGGACACCCAGTAGGATCGCTCCAAGAACTGGACCATTGAGGTACACAGTGAATGTTGGAGATCATACGTGGAGATGTCATGTGGCCCAGCTACTGGATGCTCAATTGGAGAACACACCTGAGTCGACTGCATCCAACAAAATGGACACATTACAGCCACCAAACTTCTCTCTCAGTAATGGTCATGTCACTAACAGTAATGTGACACTGGCAACCAAGAACGTTGTATTTGACAAGACGCTGCCAACCTGATGCCACTCCACAGACCCAGAGGCACTGTACTGAAAGAAACAGAGTGAAGACTGAATCTTTAGTATAGTGAAGTTAGTTATGGATCATTATTGTGAAAGCATGTTTATTTGAATATGGTTTGTGAAAGGGAAATTGAATGTTTGGGTACATATACAGTTTTGTGTTACATTAATCTAAAGAGGGAGGAAGTGTAATGTATGGATCTATTTCTTTTAGATCAATGACTCTGCTTAGCACTACGTAAGGACTGATAACTTACCTATGCTCGTTGATTTGTTGTCTACGCATGTGTATTGATCTCCTCTCTCTCTGTCTCGCTGCAATGTGAATTATTTAATTGATATGTAGTTGCACAGATACAACATGAAGCATGACGGCAGATGAAATCAGTGAAGAAAGAAAAGGGAAGATATGTGACTCTATTCTCCTCTTTATACTTTGAACCTTAAGAAATCCAGTTCTCTTGCAAAGAATGTGTCAGTTTTTCAACAATAGAACGAATGCCGTGGCCAGTGTCTAAATAAGCTAAAGCAGGCAGATAACCACTTTCCTTTTGCTGAAAGCAGCTCCATTAACAGATCCCAAGTTCTCTTAACTCCTAAGTTATCCTTATTTGAAATCTTTGGAAAGACGTCCAACTTCTTCAAAGTGTACTTTCTATTACCACTGGCGCTTCATAACATTCATTGAGCTTGCTCCAGATCATTCTTAAAGCTGCAGCTGGATTGGCTATATGAACTGCTCTAAAGTGCCTAACATAGTTTGAAGATTCCATACAAAGCCATTTTGACAGCAGGTCCAATTCCTCACCAGTAGTAAGATCCATGTCTTTGATTGTGTTATTAAAAGACAACTTCCATACTCTATAACTTTCTGGATGGTTGCCAAACTGTGATAGGCCGATGCTCATGGCTCTTTGCTTGCCAGATACTTTGCCATATTCATCATGACTGTGGGGTCTGGATGGCCTACCAGTAAACTACCTTTGTACTGAGGTATGTTAAACCTTGGCTGCCAATGTGGATCATTACTCACAAATTTTGGCATTGAATTCTCTTTTTTAGTAGTAGGGGAATGCCTTGTTTGGTGTTGGACAGGTCAGTAAGAGTTGTGTAACTAATGTGAAGGATTAAGTATTTCTGAGCTTTGCTGCAAGCAACTTACTGGGGAGGTGACCACTGCTGGCTGATTGCCCTGTATTACTACCAGGTGGCTTTTCTACTGTACAGCTCCTCACCCTCTTGCTCTGCTGCTGCCTCTAATATCACTGCCTGGGTGATAGTAGCTGCAGCCTCTTTTTGAAGATGCAGGGAACTCCAAATTAGCCTCTAGCCAAACTTTGTCTGCAAATGCAGTACATGGTTGTGCGGTCTCTGCCTTCGCTCTGGCTCCTGCTGCTGCAGTGCCAACTAACGATCTGATGATTGCAATGAACTGTAGTTAACCTGTCTGGTGAGCTTTGTCTTTTCTGTGATGTTGTGTATTTTACATACCTCTCATCCATAATGCTTGTTATTCACTATCATCGACTGTTTGTAGGCTGTTTGGCCAGATGCGTTATCTTTTTTTGTTGTATTACTCTCCTTTTGTGTGAATTAGGAAGTACACAATTCAGCAGTAAGCCAAACTCCAGTCAAATGAACATGGGAATCAGGATATAGCCTTCAAGCTCTGGGCAGCATGCACACATACAATTGAGTAAGAGTAAAACTGAGAATGAACCAGAAAAACACTATAAGTACTTAATGGAAAAACCTTATGATGATTAAGTCACACATTCATAAGGAACTTGGAATGTATGAAGCTACACTTACATGTAAAATGTCCAAAATTATACACAGCGTGAATAAGCAATGTTTTACAATATTTGAAAAGATTAATATCATGTAAACGTTCATTAAATTACCAAGGCTGGTTGCTGACTATTCTAGTCATTGGGAATAAACTTTCACATAATATTAACACAAAATATTGCTTAGATAGCATTCTCCTTTATGAATTAAACAAAACTTACAGACAATGATTTGCAGTGATGCAAACAAAAGAAAGGTAACACAGGATTGTGTAAATATGGCTGTTTTCCTCACATGGTTCAACTGAATTTCAAATTTAAATGCGGCAGTGTCACCAGAATTAAAATCAACAGCACAATCAGAATAAAAGTCGGCAGGGCCATATTTCAAAGTAAAAGTCTGAACAGAGAGTATTCTAACTGGCTGCATCACCATCTGGTATGGAGGGGCCACTGCACAAGATTCCAAAAAGCAGTGGAAAATTGTAAACTCAGCCAGCTCCTTCATGGGCACGTGCCTCCCCAGCACTGAGGACTCCCAGAAGGCGAAGCCTCAAAAAGACGGCATCCATCATTAAGTACCCCATCACCTAGCACGTGCCCTCTTCTCATTGCTACCATCACGGAGGAGGTACAGGAGCCCAAAGGCACACACTCAACATTTCATGAATGGCTTCTTCTTCTCTGCCATCAGATTTCTGAGGACAATGAACCCTTTCATACCAGCTCCCTGTTTTTTTTTCTAATTTGCACACTTTTTTGCACTACTTACTTAACTTAATTTTAATATGTATTTCTTATTGTAATTTATAGTTTATTGTAACTTATATTATGTGTTGCAATGCACTGCTGTAGCAAAACAACAAATTTCATGATTTCTGCCAGTGATATTAAGGACCTGATTCTGTTTCTGATTCAGATTCTGCAAAGAAAGGAGGAGATAGCCAGTATAATAGGGTGAAGGGGAAGGAGTAGAGCAAGGGCCTGAGTGTCCATTTCTCTTCACAGATGCTGCCTAACCCATTCAGGTCCTCCAGCTTCTTTTGTGTTGCTCCA